>NC_081408.1:240537609-241137609 GCF_030272615.1 Cryptomeria japonica | reverse complement strand
ACTCACATCAAGTGGCTGAAATTTGTGAGATGTGTGAGCTGGCAATGTCGGCAAGTTTATGCCCAACATCCTTGCCTCCTGGATGGTTGGCAATGCAACATGGTTGTTGTGGCTGTCAAATATCAACAAGCACCTATTCGTTGGTGATACACCCCTAGGGACAAAGCGCTCGAAGTGGTGCAACCAATTCATAAATAGTTCCTTGGTCATCCATGCATGTTGTTGTGCTGCCATGCAAGCACCAAGTTCGCATTTAGCTATGTAGTTCTGTAACTGCCTCTTGCCTTTGAACATGTAGAACCCTATAATTCTTTGTCCAGAAGCATTAACGCAACAAAGAATTGTGATCCACTCACGGCTCTTTGGAACTATATAAGACACATTCTGGCTTCCTTTCATCGCAAGCACCTTCATTGCCCCATTTATGTCGGTCATAACTCTTGTTTCATCACAGTTCCAAATGCGGGTAGGACCATATGGAATAGCAATATATGTTTTTGACAATGTCTCGTAAAAAGCAGAAACAATTGCTGGTCTAAGACACAGTGTCCAGTCTTTGTTGAGGCCTTCAGCCGTCCGCAAGCTGAGTTCATGATGTCTAGCCTTGAATCCAGACTACCATGAGTTGCCAAGCATGCCATCCTTGAAAGGGGTTGGTCTACCCTCACAAATCTAAGAGACAACTGCCTTCAAGTTTATGATTTCAAGGCCATGACCATAGCCAGCCATCTCTTAGCACCACTGCACAATCTCCTCTTCTTCTTGATACGTGAGGATGGTTGGTGGACCTTTCTTGGATGTAGTGGTTAGACCACCCAACCATTTTGACAATGCTGCAGTTGAGATGCCTCACTTCCTTGATGCACCCTGTATGGACATGTTGTTGTCCTCAACATCTTGGAGTGCACCTTCCATGTCTATTGGCGACCACAAATTCTGTTGCATTGTTACTTTTCTTGAAGTTGAAGGTGGACTAGGTTCGTCCACTATGGTCGAGATAGGACGATCATTTGGATCGTCTGTTGCCAGGGGTATAGGGTATGCCTAGGTCTGAACAGGAGGCAGGGCTTCTGCTTCAACATTGAAAGTCTCACCCCTTTTTTGTGAACGCAGCTTTGTGCATGTTGATCTCTTTGAAGCATGAGAAGGCATCTTGTCTGCACAGAACAACATGAACATGAATGTTAGCCATGGAAACAGTGTTTAAGAAATATAGGCCACCATGACTGATATGAATAAGTTAAATGTTATCCATTCAATCTTTTATGAAGATTAATATCAGCTATACTCTTTTGAATTTGAATACTCTAAGATCGAACCAACTAACCATGTCATTTTGTACATCGATGAGTGTTGATTAGTGCCAATAGTGATGCTTGAGATGGAATCAATGTTCAATTACAAATTGAATGACACAAGGTGCAACAGGTCAGTGAAGCTTGAACAATAGGACTATGGTTCCCTTTTACGAAACTCAAAATTTCAACAATTTTTTTATTGTTTTGTGTATTGGACACTTGTTTTATTGTTTTTTGTATTGGACACCTATTTCGGCATGGATTCATGGTCAAAACCTTCTGGGTCTTCTAGATGTGGGGGTGTAGCTAGACTGTGTTCTTTCCAAAGAATTACTTGATTGTATAGATGGGAAGGGGTGATTGGCTTACAATTAGGTTGGATGTGTATTTTGGTAAAAATCCACGATGGGATTTGTTCATCCACTACTGTACGAAGCAGGCATTGCCAGGATAGGTTTTGAGAGCATTCTCGGACCTGAGGACAATAGTTTTCTAAGAAAAATCTATTGATGTAGTTGGTTTGCCACGATTGGAGGCTGAGTTTGAATAATTTTGAAAAGAAACAAGATCTTGTGGGGAAGACAAGATCATCACAAGGGTATGGACAAAGAAAGAATTGGTCAACATGATGACCATGCCTGGCTAACCACTATTGTTGTGCTCAGATTCAAGGATATGGGATGTTAACAGGTCATTCTGTGGGTGCAATAGCAGAGTGTGAGGTGGGAAAGTTTTACGAAGATAGTTCAAGATTTCATAATCAACATCGTCTGGAGATAGGGTTTCAACAAGACCTTCACTTGTTAGAATCTCGTGGACCTTGAGATAGTTTTGCCTCTCATATTGATAATTTTTTACAATCTGGTAGCGTTGATCCGTGTTTGACATTTCCACGCTCTGTTGTATCCATGTGCATTGTCTAGAATGTATCATTGTCAATCTGCATCATGCTATATATTACAAACTTTGCATGTGACCTCAAAACATTATTTTAATTTGTATATACATACATGCACATTATCATATGTATAAACATACATGTAGAGTAACTAGCATGAATTTCTACATTTTCTTTGAATTCAAAGATTAGATTGGTATGGAATTGCTAAACACTTGTACATGTCTGTGAATGCAAATATTGAATTGGTCTGCAATTGCATAGTAAGTCGTATGCCATTCTACAGATTGACAGACATATATATATGTATGAATAGTGATGCATGCAGTCACACACACACACACACACAGATATATGTAAATACTCTCTCTCTCACACACACACACGCATACTCACAGACACATATATACACAAATTTGTTTCAATATATAAATCTATGCATATATATCTGACTTTATATATAATCACATATGTGTGTGTATATATATATATACTCATTTGTGTATATATAAATATGTGTAGATGTGTGTGTGTGTGTGTGTGTGTGTGTGTGTGTCTGTGTGTGTGTGTCTGTGTGTGCATATATATAAATGTGTGTGTGTGTGTTCTTAAAGGTATTAATACATAATTGGAGCCCATATATATGTGGACCCCATAGAAAGGTATTCATATGTATATACAACCATATATATGTGGACCCCATATGTTGATAGGAGGGAGCCAACTCAGCTATATACATGGCAAAGGGTGAAAGCTGGCAGCCACCTCGTATAGAATTGTGCATGTATTAATTGTATACGCATGACAATTGCAAAGGGACACAATTATTAATTGCTCAATAAATGAAACAAGATGGAGGGAGAGAATAAATCTGGAGGCAATTATTAAAAAACATGTAAGCCAAAGCAGTGAATTTTCTATTTAATGTGTTGGTAGGATATAGTTTTAGTTAGTTAAAAAAACATTCCCTGCATAAATCCATAAGGTTTCTTCATCTATGCACCCAACATGTGTAGTGTTTGCAGAAGACATGGAAGCCACCTTCACCCTCTACACAATGAAACAACAGTTGGCCTTTAGGGGCAAGATCACCGATAAAAGCTTAAAGGTTGTATTCAAGTTTAGGGATGACAAATTTCTTTGGTACTTGAAACTGTTTTTGTGTGACTGTTTCATGAACACAGATCACCAGTACCGGACGAATGTGGACATCGTGGCCATGGTGGCGGCTTGGGCTTGGCAGATTGGGAAAAGTTCAAAGAAAGTTAAATTGTTGTTGAAAGAAATTGTGGATGATGAATGGCTGCTCAATCTCAATCAACTTGTCCTAACGATTGTTCCAAGGCTTGGGTTTGAATTGTGTAAGCGAGAACTGGGTTGTGGGTGTTCTACTTTTTTCCCCTTCCTTCGATGGGAAGTGGGGACGGACCGCAAGGCAAGGTTTGCACACTCGGATGGACGATGCTGGAGATGTGGCTCATTGAGAGGAATAAGGTAGATGAAGGAACGTCGGGTGGTGTAGGTGAGGTGGGAGGTGAGGGAACTTCAGGAGGTGCAGGTGAGGTAGAAGGCGAGGGAACGTCGGGAGGTGCAAATGAGGCAACAGGAGAGGGAATGTTGGGAAGTGCAATTGAGGCGGGAGGTGCAGATGACACTGGTTATTGGTACAACATACCAAAGGTTCCTAAGGAGTCCGACGACGACGAAGACTACATCCCCTCGCCCAAGCAAAAGAAGTGAATGCGGGACTAAATGAATACATGTGTGTATGTGTGACACATTTTTGGTAAGCATTATATTTCTCAATGTTTTTAATTTAAAAGTAACATAATATGTAAATTTTAGTGGGAATGGTTTTTAGGAATGCCTGTCAATACTTAGGAATGGTTTTTGGGAATGCTTGGGAATGGTTTCTAGGAATGCTTGGGAATGCTTCGAAATGTTTCGAACTAAATGTTACAGTTTATATAGTTCGTAAAGGAGAAAATGTGAAATAACAGTGTGATGTAGAAAAATATGTATGGTAACAAGAACAATACCTGTGTGCTTTTGTTGAATCTGGTCGACTGGTGTGCGTGTTTGCCACTCCGTGTTTTTGATTTTTTTTTTCTCTTGCACTGTATTTCTTTCAAATCTTGCTCTTGCAATGAGATGAGAATTTCTATTTTATACATGGATTGCATGGTTTCCCCCTTTTTAATGTGTTGTTTCGAATTTGAAATTTGAATTTGCATTGTTTGTCCATTGAATTTGCAAAAGTAATTCATTTAAGCCTGATTTGATTGTCTTTGGCTGGAATTTGGTGACATTAAACGTTTTTTGTCGTCGTTGCAGGTGGGAGTTGGCGTGAAGAGACGACTAAACACGCTAGAAAGCGACATGAAGGATACGGGACGGGTTATACACAAGTGATAGAGTGTTGGAAACTGTGCAAGGGGAAGGAGGTGTCGCGGCGACGTGGATCCAAACCATCCAAAATTTGATGTGTGAAGGGTCGTGGTTGGGTCCACGCGTGTCATGTTGGCAATATTAATGTTTACGTTATGCTTGTTTTATTGGCGGCTGAGGCCGCATAAGAAAAACTTGGTCATGTTTAAAAAATTTACAATGACTTTAATTTTGTTAGAGGGGCCCACCCTTTGGCATGGTGGCACGTGAAAGTGCCCACGTTGACATATGTTTATTTCGTAAATGCATGTTTTAATATTTCCAAATGTTATGCAATGTTTTATGTTTTTTTGGTAATGGAAACATGTATGGCCCGAAAGATGTTATGTTTAATGTGAATATTTATGCAATTTTTTCGTTATGTTTTTGGTGCGCGGTTGCGCAAGTTTTGTTGGGTAGGGTGGTCATGTGTGGGGCCCACAGTGTGCATGTTCTATATCACCTTCTGGACCCCGCGCACATATTGGCTCCTCTCCCCTATTGATATTTAATTTTATGGAATTAAATATTTAAGCATATTTATTCCATATTGTACATTTGAATTTTACGATTTTAGAGAGATTAGATTTCCAGTCTAAATTAAATATTTAAGCAATATTTAATTCATATTGTATTTGAATATTTCATGGCATATGATTTTTCTCCTTCAACTCTCTTATCATGATGATGAATCACGAAATGTGATTCGAAACGTTGACGCAAAAAAGTTCTACATAGTTGAAAGCAAAAGCAAATGATATAAATAACAATCATTTTTTCAAATTGAACTTAATTAACCAAATATAGCACCAACTTAAATGCAATGAACACAAGGACACGATATATATGTGGAAACCCTAAAAAGGGAGAAAACCACAACAATAAAACTGTTTTACATGAACAATAGTTTCTTTATAACTTGTTGAGGCACCAACCCCTCATTCATTTTTTATCACAAGTGTTACAACTTCTTTTTGAATCTAAAACAATTCTTACTTAAGTCTACTAAAATTCTGATCACCAATCTTCTATAAAGAGATTATTATCTCTTCCTTCAAAATTTGCACATCATCTCCTTCTCAGTAATATGTTCCTCTCTTGGTGTATGCACTATACTTTCCACCCTTTTACACATGACACACACACTATTATTTCATTTCTAGTTTCTACATATACATTTCATTTTAATAGTCGTGACTTATTTAATTGACATGTCTTTTTGTTATATTTTTGTTTAATAAACAAGTTACATCAAATCGCAGCCCTTGGAGAATAATGTCATTTTAACAACTTATATTGACTTTCAAATACAATCATACCTTCTCTTAACAACCATGGTTATCTCTATTAATCTCTTTTTTTATCACTAATCGCACCTTTTTAGTATTGACTAAATCACAACCCTTTGATCACTTTTTACCTTTGTATCTTTATACATACTTAAATATGTTTTTGATTGATTCCTTGAAGGATGATCCCTTTGCCTGACATGATGATGCAATCACAATTCCTTATTCATTTTTACTTGGGTGATCTTTATGTAGGAGTATTTTGATAACTATTTGCATCCATGATACTTCATAAGAACAAATCATTGTAGATTGTGATTGATGACATATGAAAATGCAGTATATCAATCTTTCTTTCTTTGAAATGTTGTCCAATGATTAATTCAGTCACTTGACTGTTCAAACAGAAGTTTGATCACTTCCATTCATTGTTGTGTGTCGGTAATGGTTTGTTGATGCATATTACATGGATCATTGCTTATAATTTATTCCTTTTGCATACTTCAACTTCTATTCATTACCAATGTTTCTTCGTCGTTGTTATGTTTGATATATTAACCTGTCACAAAAGGATCTTTGTTTATTGTCATCCATACTCAAAACATTAATGACAATATACATTAATGACAATATCTCCCCTTGAGTTCAATGCTTTATCTTTCCTTAGTTCAATGCACTTCCTCTTGCTAGTCTTCTTCCCCTTTGGCATCTATGGAAAAGGGTGTGATAATGAAAAACTCCCCCTTACTTCTTAGAAGGATAGGGTAGTACCCCTAATTTTTGTCTAAGAAACTCAAAGGTTTCTTTGGGTAGTGGTTTTGTGAATATATTTGCTACTTGTTCTTTGGTAGTCACATATTCCATCTTCACCTGTTGTTTTGTAACTTGTTCTCTCAAGAAATGACCTATTTGATGGGAATGTGTTTTGCCCTTGAGTGCATCACAAATTTTTTTGAGACATTGATGCCACTTGTGTTATAAACAATATGGATATCAAGTGATCATATTCCAGTTTGATGTTATTCAAAGTTTGAGACATCCAAAGTACTTGAGTACAACATGAGGTTGTTGCTAATATGTACTATGCTTCGGCGATAGATAGGGAGATTGAAGCTTGTTTCTTACTCAACCATGAAAAAAGACTATTGCCTAGAAAGAATGCATTTCCACTTGTGCTTTTCTTTTCATCTACACTACCTGCCCAATCAACATTTGCATATGCTTTTAAAGTGAAGTGTTTACTTCTAGGATACCATAGGCCAAAGTCCAAAGTTACTTTCAAGTACTTGAAGATTATTTTTACTTGTCTGGACATGTGTTTCCTTGGCGACTACCTAAAATCTTGCTACAATTCCAAACGTTTGTATAATGTTTGGTCTTAAGGTTGTCAAATAAAGAAAGCTTCCTATCATTGAGCGGTGATTTGCTTCAAGAAACTCGTTGTCTTTACCTAATTTACACCATGCGACCATGGGTGTACATATAGGATTGCATTCTTCCATCCTAAACCTTTTTAACATTTCCTTGGCATATTTTGTTTGTGAAATAAAGATTCCATCATTAAGTTGAGAGACTTGTAACCCTAAGAAAAATGATAGTTCACCTAACAAGGATATTTCAAATTCTTGTTGCATTTTTTGAGTAAAAACTTGACACATCTCCTTTGTGCTTCCTCCAAAAATGATATCATCTACCGTATATCACAACAATCAATTGGTTTTCATCTTCAATCTTGAAGTAGATAGTTTTGTCCACTGTACCTCTCTTGAATCCTTGCTCTTGCAAGTACTTGTCCAATATAAAGTACCAACCTCTAGGTGCTTGTTTTAATCCATAAAGAGCCTTCTTAAGTTTGCATATGTAATCTTTGTTTTCTGACAGATTGAATCCTTCTGCTTGTTCAATATAAACTTCGTCTTCTAGATGTCCATTCAAAAATGTCGATTTAACATCCATTTGGTACACTTTGAAGTTTTTGTAGCAAACATATGCTAGGAACATTCATATAGCCTCTAGTCATGCAATTGGAGCAAACATTTCTTCAAAATCAACTCCTTCCACTTGCTCATATCCTTTGCATACCAATCTTGCTTTATTTTTTTATCAATTGACCATCTTCATTCAATTTATTTTTGAACACTCATTTGGTGCCTATCACATTCTTGTCCTTGGGTCTTGGGACAAGTTCCCAAGTTTTATTTTTTTCTATTTCGTTTAATTCTTCTTCCATGACTCTTATTCAATGTGTGTCCTAGCTAGCTTCCTTGAAATCTTTAGGTTCTTTCATGGAAAGTAAATCCATGTGATTTGGTGTGGTTGACAATCTTATCCTTGTTTGAATCTTTGTATTCATGTGACCAATAACTAGTTCTTCTAGATGATTTCTTTGAACAAATTTTGAAGGTGTCTTGGGTGCCTTCGTTGGTGTAGTAGTCTTCTCATTTTCAATTTTCTTTTTATCTTCCTCTTTGTTTCTTTTTTCCTCCTCATGATCAATCTCTTGATCTACTTCTTTATGATTAAGGTTATCATCAACATGAACATTTTTGCTTTCAATCACCTTGTGTAGTCGATTATAATAAAACACCCGAATGATCTGAAATTAAAGTTGCCCATGGAACCACCATTTTGCAGACAGATAAATTGTGCCCAAATGCCCTTCTTTCTGGTTAGCACCAGGGCCGCAGTAGTACCATCCACTTCGTCTTCTCTTTTTGGGTCGCCATTCAAAGAGGGAGAAATTTTATATTTGAAAATAACCTTAGCTAAGATAATGCGTCACCATTTATTCCACTGTTTCTCAGTGTTTGCGCTCAGACGGAGCATAAAACATGGCAGACTGGGTGGGTCACAATAATCGAATGGCCCTTAAACTAGATTTAAGTCACATTTTCTATTCGAGCTTGTCGGTTGTGTAAATTTTATATCGAGATCGACGAGAACATATTATATTGTTACAAATGATTCAAACGACTGGCAGAAAGTAAAGGGAAGAAAAATCAAGGATAGAATGGTGTAGATGAGTTTGACAGTTTTGAACGAATGTAGACCATTATTGTCCCCGTTTTACCTCTATTAGACCCATCTTCCTCAGCCGACATATATTGTACACTATAGATCTATGAAGGTGTCAATTTTTATTTTGTTAGTATTGATATTTAATTTTATATAATTAAATATTTAAGCAATATTTGATCAATATTGTATTTGAATATTACAATTTTAGAGATATTATATTTCCAGAGTCATATGGTTTCTCTCCTTCATCTCTCTCATCATGATGATAAATCACACAATGTGATTCGAAATGTTGATGCAAAAAAGTTCTACATAGTTGAAGCGAGAAGCAAAAGGACACAATATATACGTGGAAACCCTAAATATGAAGAAAACCACAACAATAAAATTGTTTTATATGAACAATAGGTTCTTTATAACTTGTAGAGGCACCAACCCCTCATTCAATTAGAGGCACCAACCCCACATTCATTTTTTATCACAAGTGTTACAACTTCCTTTTGAATCTGAAACAATTCTTACTTAAGTCTACTAAAAGTCTAACCACCAATCTACTACAAAGATATTATAATCTCCTCCTTCAAAATCTCCACATTATCTCCTTCTTAGTAATATGCTCCTCTCTTGATGTATGCACTATACTTTCTCAAGACGTATAAATCTAACCACCTAATTAAATAAATATTCAATGTTTATTTAATCCATTAAATCAATTCCTCTATTAATTAAATTATATTTAATTAATTCTCCCCCCACATTTTTCTATTGATTAAATAAATTATTCAATCTATTTAATTAAATCCAATTAACCACATTCCAACCTTTAATTAAATAAATCATTTTTATTTAATTAAATCCCCCCTTTCTTATTTAATTAAAATCTCTCCTATTTGCCAACCCGTTAATGGGTCCCTGAGGGCTAATCCCACTTTAGAAAAAGAGGAGGTTACATGAGAGCCGCCAAGCAAGGAATGGATAAAAATAAATTTCGATGGGGCATCTAGGGGAAACCTGGGAACCTCAGGAGTGGGGGTAGTTGCGAGAAATGACAAAGGGGCCATCCTCTTCAAAGGAGCTCATCGATTGCAGGATGGAACAAACAATGAAGCAGAGGTACAAGTGACACTTATGGCAACTGAGTTGGCCTTAAACATGAAAATCCAAAGGCTGCATCTGGAAGGAGACTCCCAGGTGGTCATCAACGCAATTGCTAAGGGCAATACTCCATCATGGAAATTATCTCATTGGGTGGCGATCATCCGAGAGAAACTCAACATCTTTGAGGAATTTCGGGTTTCCCACGTCAAGCGAGGTGCCAATGCAGTGGCATACCTACTTTCCAACATTGGATGTGACATGACAAGCCAAATGACCAAGTGGTGGAAGGGAGACAACAGAGTGTGGAAGTGGACTTAAATGCAGTCCTAGAAGCATGAAGCAATCAACATGCACGCAAGGAAGCCCGAAATGATAGTACATCCTTTTGAAGAACGCCACAATTAATGAGGCAGTTGCCGAGTGAAGAGTACCTGTTAGTGATGATGGTAGAGTGCAGCAAATCTGTTGTGAAATCTCTTTCCTTTTATGACATTGATCCTGCTTTTATTACCCGTCTCAAATGACGGTGGAGGAACTTAACTCCTTTGGTTTGTGAGCGGGGTATTGAGTCTGTTTTTAATTTGATTGATAAATGGTTTCATGTCATTCACATTGTAGAGTTTGGCGTTAATAACTTGTGTAGGTCCAATGGAGGCAAATTTCACTTTGCGAACTGAGAAGAAATTGGTCCCATTTCTGGGGACTATGTCAGATAAAAGAATGCAGGGGCTCTTTAGGTACAAAGAGAAGAAACTGTGGAGTGCGGTGCACCTGATGCTAGGAGAGGAGGTGTCGCACATCCACTTTTGCTATCAGACAAATATGGAGGTGTATTCCCTGATTATGGCATGGGCATGCTAGTTCGAGCCAGAGGTAGAGAAAATAAAGCTCACTTTGATAAAATTGATAGACGGGGAATACTTAATCAACCTTGACTTTATTTTGGAGTGGGTTGTCCCTTAGACAGGCATTTGCATTAGGGAGGGAGACGTCGAGGAGGAGCTATTGTTGTTTGTTCGAGGGCTAGAAAACTGCATTAAGGAACAATGTCGTGAGCGAGATCACATTGGTTAGGAAGCCATTAAGCTCCGTGTTAAGCTAATCAAAATAGATGAAGTATTGAAGGCTCTCAAGGTGGTGGCACATATGGAGGTTGGGAGAGATCTGCGAGATAGATTTGAGGAAGGGCAGGCGGTCCAACTGCTAGCGAGTCTGGAAGGTGACCCCGATTTTGGATGCTTGGAATGCATCCCGAAGATGAAGAGTGAAGTTGCAAAGGGAAAAGCACTGGCAGATATCACGGATGAGGAGAAGGTGAACCAGAGCGATAGCAAGTGAGCGGCCATGGGGCCATGGTGTTGTTTACTTTTACTCCCACTTCTATTTTTGAATATACTATTTAGGCATGTTTGTAATAATTTATTGCAGAGATGCATAGAACTGGGTTTATTTCTTTGTTTTTAGCTTCAAATTCTTTCCATAGTAGGTCAGGACTGTGAATTTTTGGGGCCGATGTTTATATCTTTGCGTGGCCTGGATGATTGTATATCCTTTTTTCTAAATCAATATACTACAAAATTACCGATCAAAAAAAAAAATCTCCTATTTAAATAAATCAAATTTATTTAAATATCCTCCCACTTTTATCCTCCTAGAAAATCCACTTGCATATCTAAATTCTTCTAAACCATCCTAATTAGCCTAATTACCTCTTAAACATTTACACATTCCTTAAGAGAATGTCACTTCTCAAAAACCCTCAAAGTCTTCATAAACCATTAAAGGCTTTATGTCTTCAACAAATTAAAAGTCTTCATAACCATTAATGGTTAATTCAAACTTGACCCTTGGTTAGAGACTTTCTCTCTAGCTCAACCCTTCTTTATTAACCCATGGGTCTCTTCAAGAATTCATTGCTTTGACCATGGTTATCCATTAACTCTTGCACAAGAGTTTATCTTTTGGACAAAAGGATTATCTAATAACTCAACCCTAACCTTACCCCCTAGGGTGACCACCATGTCTTCTCAGGCATTTAATGCCTCTTCTCTCTCCTCTCAGACCATCTCATGTTGACAATTGTCACCATTTCATTGGTGAAAATTGTAAACATGGATTGCAGATCATTCAATCTTAGCCCTTGTTAAGATTACTCAATATTAACCATCCAATTGCTCATTTCTTCTATAAATAGGCCTCATTTCTCTCATTAATGAGATCCAAGTTTCATGTATCCAAATTATAGTCTACTTTCATCAAGCATTTGCCTCTCTTTGATAATTAGCATTTTAATCATTTAGGAGCATATTAACATAGCCTTTTAATCATGAATCATGTTAGCATAGCTTGTTAGTTTCTTTATCATATAATTATCTTCATCATAGCATAACTAATCATATCTAAGTAAGCTTATCATATCATATAGATCTTAGGTGCATCTTGCATATAGATCATTTTCATCCATTATCACTCGTTCTTAGAGTTGTCATTCCAAAAGTTAGTTGCTCAATGATTTAAGAGAAACCATTGACTTGAGGAATCCTATGAGATAGAGAACTATGAGACACACTTTGGAAGATTGGCTTGTTAACTAGTTTAGCTTAGTTAGTCTTTATATCCAAAATTTTCATTAGTATGTTAGTTCCTAGTTTCAAATTGAATGACTGATTACACTAAAATATCACATACATTTTTTGCGCCCATCGTGGGGCTCGTCCCCAAATTTGAAATCATTTTCCTTGTAGGTTGAAGACAAGAATTACACTGGAATATCAAAATAGCACATCTGTGGAATTTTCTAGCGCATACACAACATTCTTCAACGCATTTGACTCACTGTTCGGTGCATACAAATTCCTAGTTTCAAATTGATTGACTGATTACACTAAAATATTGCATACATTTTTGGCGCCCACCGTGGGGCCCATCCCAAAATTTGAAATCGTTTTCCTTGTAGATTGAATACAAAAATAACACTAGAATACCAAAATAGCACATCTGTGCGATTCTCTAGCGCATACACAACATTCTTCAACGCATTTGACTCACTGTTCAGTGCATACAAAGGACACTTTAGCGCATACAAGCACCAACCTAATGCTTATTTTGTTCTAAGTTTTTAGCGCATACCAGTATCAATCTATCGCGTAAATTTTGCAGAATAGCACTTAGGTGCTATCTTTTAGCACATATATTTCTTTATTTAGCACATAATAGGGAGCTAAATCTAATTTGTAAAACAAAAAGAAAAAAAAATAGGCTTGTGAGCCCACCATATCAACTGATTTTCTGGAACAGGTTTTACAAGTTTTCACATTTGTTTTGCAGGTACTCGAGGACTTAGATTAGTTTTTTTAACTTCTTTTTGTTAAAATTTTCATTTTTGCAAAAGGATAAAAGGAACATCATTTTCATTTGGAGCCCTAAAAAGAACCTCATTTTTATTTGGAGCTTTAAAAAGAGCTTCACTTTCAATTTTGCAAAAGGTAAAAAGAACAAGCAAACAAAAATTTTATTTCGCAAACTAGATCACACTTATTTTGGTGTTGCTAAAAAGAACAAAAACAAATTTCCTTTTTGCAACAAAGGGGGTAAAAAGAACAATCCATTGTGATTTTCGCTTTAAAGATAACAAAGAACAATCCACTTCAAGGTTGAAAGTTTTCTTTCATGTTAAATCGTCGTTATCATTTTGGCGATTTTTTTTGTTGACAAGGATTTACTTTCAAAGTTCAAGATTTGTTATCTTTTCACAATTGCTATCTTGGATAAAATAAACACCATGGCTTTTGGAACAAAATTCCCAATTAGCATTTAGACAACATCGCAATATTGGTTGAAAAGAAAGAGTGTCTTTTGTGAATTGAAGGTGATAGGTATATGCTCTCGCCTTCATTGGTTGATCAAAAGGCCAAACTCACCATTTTACTTGTTTTCTTTCATTTTCACAATAAGATAAAACCTTTAGTAGGTCTGCCCTCCTGAGGAGCCTTTAGGCTTAATCCATTAAGGTCAATGAGAGGGTAACGATCTAAGTGGGGAATGACTAACACCAAATATTCCAACTCACTATAATAAAATGTGGATATGATGAAAATCATGTTCAACGGTTTTGCTCAATGATTAGCCTTCCCTCAGTATTCGTGAGATACGAAAAGCATTTGTTCTAAAGGTTGGGAAGCCTCCCAAGGGAGTTTATCATTGAAGACCGAACAAAAGCCCTGCTTAAAGCTTCAGAATTGGAAACCTCACTGAGTTCATTAGTCAAACATTTATAATATCATAAGACAAGGATGGGGAAGAATCCACCCCCAAGACACACACCATATATCTCCCAGGAAAACGATCCAATTGAGAAGTGATTCTCGTTGGTTCAACTTCTGGCAAAAGGCAAAAAAATGGGCACACCCTAGGGTGTGACAGGGTTGTTCGAGTTGATGGAGTATTAAGTGTGGGCTATGGTATTATTAATGAACCTTAAGATTAAAGATTTTGTTTGATGTATATTTCTTGTTCCAACCAGTGAAAACAAACAGGGATTCAAAAAGATCCTATTGAACATACACTCATTGTTTAGACTAAACAAACTATCCTTTTACTTGATACCATGTTTTCAAATCATTTTCAGAGGATCATCCATCAAAACAAACAAATTTTTTCATAAAAGCGCAAGTCAAAATAAAAAAAATTCAACTTCAGGGCATCTTAGCGCATAAACAGTTCAGATTAGTGCATTGAATCATCATTGTAGCACATACTATTTACTAGTTAGCGCTTGAGAAGTAAAAAGTAGCGCATCTAGAACAAACAATAGTGCACAAGTCCCAAAACAATTTTCAAAATTTCAACAATAAAAAAAAACACTAGTTAGCGCATAGGCAGCAAAACTTAGCGCTTTTGAAGGACATCTTAGTGCATTGGAAGATTAGAATAGTGCATTTAACTCATAATCTAGCGCATACCCTACATGTTTTAGCACATTGTCAGTAAATTTGTTCTAGACAGATAACATATTATCAACTTTTTTGAAAAATTGGCATCATTTTTAGATACCCTTTTAGCTCTTCTTTCAGATCCAAGTATCATAGACAATATTTTCTTCAAGAAAAATTAGAGGATATCAACTAGTGCTCTGGGTTTCAAATTTGAACCAAAATCAACATCAAATACTTAGCTAGATTATCAAGTTGGTCAAAACAATCTAGTTTCTAAATCGGGATATATCATCCTTCATTGGGAAACTTCATCACATCTTTTAACATACTTATTCATATCAATAGGGGAATACCAAGACCCTCTATTCGACTTAGTAAGCTTGGATATCAAAAGGAAGTATTTATTCTCAAACCAACCTATCCAAAAATAGGAACTTTGATCACTCGTATGACCACTCCTCAACATTTAAAGAAAAAGAATCTTCGTCAGAAAATTGATTTGAAAAGCAAAGAGCCTATTCAAAAGAATATCTTGGAGAAAAAAGAAGTTTCTCTACATAAACTGCAAAATTTTGCTGAAATATCGCACATTCCTACATCATTTTCGTATCTATCTACACGGTTAAGGAACTGAGTTTGACAAGGAATCCTGGAAAATACACGCTTTCTCATAAAGGTTGGCACTATCACAACATCTCAACAAATGAGGATAGATAAATTTGGCTTATCTACCTGAAGATCCAATCACTTATTAAAACACATTTTACAAAGATAATTTGCATGCCAATTTTAACTCGAGCTCAAAAGCGTAGAAAAAAGAACTACAATCACAACTAATCATGGGATCTAGAAGAACAAACCCCTTCTTTGATGCTAGTGAGGACGAAATAACTAAGGACCTAATTCAAGAGGCCCAAGAAAACCCTGGTTTCCAGAAACTCATGCAAAAACTTATAGAATTCAACAAGGAAAAATACTTTCTAATGAGCGGATTTTGATATGGACCAGTTAACACAACAAAACCATGAAACAAGAGAAGAGCCAAGAGCACACAACTATAATACCAACAGCAATGATGAGGAACCAAGAAACAATGATAACGAGCCTTTGGGTGCATTAACACAACAAATTCAAGCTCTTCAACAACAAATGCAAGACATGCAACAAGGAACAACAAAAATATATTCCTTGGAGAATATTTGTCACTACCATTTTGATAGAAGCTTGAATATGATACCATTTCCACCCAGTTGTGAAATTCCCAAATATGACAAGTATAATGGTACAATTGACCCCCAAGATCATGTAAGGGAATTTTGCGCCATGAGTTTGGAATTCACACATAATGACACCTATATGATGAGATTGTTTCCAAGAATTCTAGGTGGACAAACTATGGAATGACTCTCAAAACTCACACCGACTCTAAAATCATTTGAAAAGATGGTAAACAAATTTGTAGCGCAATACTCTTACAATATCCAAAATGAGATAACCATGCTTGATCTTTGCAATACCAAACAGAGAAACAATGAACCACTCATGACATTCCTACAAAGATGGAAAAGATTGATTTCTGGGTACCCCCGCACAATACCTGAAAAGGGAAGGATGGATATCTTTATGGATAATCTTAGTAGCTAAATGAGTTATCGACTCCAATTGCAATGTCCACCTAGTTTTTTAGAAATTGATCGATAATGGTATCAAAATAGAAGAAACCTTGATCAAAAGGGGGATATTGAAATTATCTAAGGAAGGTACCAATTTTTCAAACATCTAGAACAACATCAACAATAACACCAATAAAAACACAGACAAGTCCAAATTCTGGACGAGAAACAATAATATCGTCAATGACGGTGTGGTCGATGCCCATACTGTAGAACCAAAACAACCAGTGTTGAACTTATCAGGTACTACACCAACCAAAAATCAAGGAAACAATAACACAAAAGTGACTCCTACACTATATCAAAGGAAATTCACACCTTTGGGACAATCTCTTGAATCAACATTCAAAGAGATTTTGGCAAACAAACTTATCACATTGTCAAATATGAGAGATTTTGAACCACAAGTCAAACCACCATGGTGGAATGATGTGCATCATTGTGAGTATCATCAAAGCAAGGGTCATTGAACAAATGATTGCCTAATATCGAAGAATCTGGTTCAAGATCTATTAGACAAAGGTGACATAACAGTAGACGGACATAAAACCAATGATGATCATGAAGCATTCAAGAATCCCCTTCCTAATTATGACAAGGGAGAATCATCGTCCTCAAAAAACAAGGGGGACCATATAAATAATGTGTACAACAATGTCATCAATCACATATTGGTATGTAACAATCAAGTCAATGTCATTAAGATCAAAGACAAGCAAGAGAAAGTCTTGGTAAATGTGACTACACGAGCCCAATCCAAGTATGTATTGAAAGGAAACACTTCCAAAGTGTCCACTCATTTGAAAAATCAATACAACTTGGTAGATCAATTACAGAAAACACCAGCCCAAATATCAATACTAGAGCTTCTCAAAATCTTACCAGCACACAAAGATATCCTGGAGAGAGCTCTTGTAGACACTACAGTTCCAAACAATTTGGATATTGATCGATTCCAAGTCATGGTGGGGTATTTAACTGTACCTCATAATCTATCATTTTTTGAACATGATGATGTCTCTTTGAGTCATCTGCATAATACTCCGCTCCATATTGAGGTTTTGGTCTATAAGCATCGGGTAAAACGTGTACTAATAGATGGAGGAGCCGGCCTAAATATTTGTACTTTAAAACTTGTCCATGCATTGGGATTCTCAGAAAAAGCTATTGATCCAAAGAAAAAGATAACCATAAAAGTATATAATGACGAAGAAAGATCATCAAAAGGATTAGTGGTACTACCCATTCAAGTAGGACTAATTCAAAGGGACACTCTCTGTCAAGTCTTGGACATAGACTTGTCTTATGACATACTCTTGGGTCATCCTTGGATCCATGAAATGCAGGCAGTACCATCTATATACCATGAGTGCCTAAAATTCCCATACAATGGGTAGGAAATTTCCATCTTAACAAACACTAATCCTTTTCAGTACTGCAACAATCTCAAAGAAACTCAGAATGTTCTTATACCACACAACAAGGAAGCTCTCGCTTCCACACCATCAAACAGTAAAGACCAACTCAAATCTCTATCCATGTATTTTGAGAAAAATATGAAGTTAAAAGACAAAGGCAAGGGAGAATAATCTTTTGAACCATCCTCATGTCTATCAAAATTGCCACTTTCACAAAGGTCTCATGGACAAGCATCAGCATCCAAGCAAAAATCTTCACAACCCATCAAAGTCTTTGATGGTATGTTTATTCAAGTAGGAACACTTATAGATGAAACATAAGATAAGAATGTCTTCAACTGGTTATACAAGGATGAAGAGGACACAGGAGCAACAATGTTAAGTGTCACAATCCCAACAGAGAAATATGGCAACAGATTTAAAATCATGCAAAGAATGGGGTACATAAGAAATGGTGGACTATCGACAAAATAAAAGAAGGTATTATAGAACCCATACATCTTCCTCCTCAAAGTGTTAAAGAAAAATTAGGACACGGATTTGGTCAGGACATTCCAATCCGTGTGCAACACATAAATCAACAACATCAACAAAAAGAATTTGCATGTCTACATAATCAACAACAAGAATCAACGCAACGATAACAACTAAAACAATAAATGATACAACAACAAGAATAAGAAGTGACAACATGAAAGTGGAAAGAGGAGGAATATGATCAACAAAATGAGGATTTTTCTATCAAGAAAGAGGAAGCTACTCAAAACTTCTATGAACAAATCCATAAGTTGCAAGCCATGTCTGAAACAAACTCAAATGAATGGGAATGTGATTCTTGTTCTAAAGTAACCAAGGACATTGATATAGATGTAGTTCATACCTATACACCAATACTCTACGAAGGAGAAGGCTCAAGGTCAGGTTCATTTGAATTTGGACCACAACATATCTATGATGGTAGTGAGAATGAGTAGATCTAATACAAAACAGGCAATCCTGAGGAGAGTACAATCATAGGCCTTGATCTGATTAATAAATTTAACAATGTTTCTATCATTACCCTTACAAAATTAGACCTTAATCCACCTAACGATTCCTTACCCCTCGTATATCTTGAACTCATAGACTGGGAACAACCTGAACAACTCATTATACCTATCTTCCCAGATGATGACACTATTGTCCATTACCTCTATTCAGTAAACCTTGAAACATGCTCCACCTGTGGAACTCAATGATATCTTCAACCAAGAGACTGCCAAGTCTTTCAGTCGCCAAAAAAATAAAACACAAAAAGATCTAATGGTGAAAACCATCTAATGGCAATATTAGATCGTAAAAAAGTAAAAATAAAGGACGTACCCAACAGTGAAAACCTCTTTGGGACGCTGACAAATGAAAGAATTGATACTCTTCCTGAGAACTATTAGGAGAGATCACTAATATTGAGTGAGCCAACACAATCAATCAAATTGACACTATAGAAATAACAAAGACTTTACACCTGGCTGCATCCTTAACAGATCAAGATAAACCAAGATTTACAAAGTTTTTCGAAGAAAAGTAATTCAAATTTGCCTGGTCATATGCAGATATGCTGAGAGTAGATCCAAATTTAATCATGCATCATTTATCCAAAGCTCCAGGAGCTAAGCATGTCAAACAAAAGTTGAGAAAAATGAATCCACATGTGGCACTGCTAGTTAAAGCAGAACTAAAGAAACTACTGGATGCTAGTTTTATCCGGCCAATCGACTATGCAGAGTGGATCTCTAACATAGTACCTATTTCAAAACCTGACAAAAGTACCAGGATATGCACTGACTTCAGAGATCTGAACAAGGCTTGCCCTAAGGATGATTTTCCTTTACCCAACATCAACATAATTGTAGATTTAACAATAGGACATGCCACGCTATCACTTATGGACAGTTTATCAAGCTATAATAAAATCAAAATAGCACCGAAAGACCAAGATAAAACAACATTTACATGTCCATGGGGTACCTACTACTGGAATGTCGTGCCTTTTGGCTTAAAGAATGCAGGAGCAACCTATCAAAGAGAAATGACCATAATCTTTCATGATATAATGCACTTTCATGGAAAAATATGTAGATGACCTATTAGCCAAATAATTCACAAGCGAAGGACATCTGGAGATTCTTGACAAAATATTTTAGAGGCTAGAACAATTTAATGTGCGACTAAACCCAAAAAATATGTGTGTTCGATGTAACATCTAGAAAACTATTGGGATATATAGTATCAGAAAAGGGCATCGAGGTGGATCCCGCAAAAGTACAAGCAATCATGAAGGTGCCACCTCCTAGAAATATTAGTCAGTTGAGATCTCTACAGGGACGACTATAATCCATCAGAAGATTCATCGCTCAACTAGCCGACAAGTGCCTCCCTTTCACTAACCTACTCCACAAGAATATAAAAAATCACATTTCATTATTAGTTGCATTTATCAAGATTCATCATTTACATTTAGCTTGCATTTCAACAACATTCATTTACATCATATAAGTACATTTGTTAGGTAATTATCATTATATTACATTTAATTGCATTACATCGCAAAATCATAGGCATGAAACATAACGCATCATCATATAGGCATATATCACCTTCAAAACATATAGATCACATCATCAACAAATCACCTATCAAATAGAAAGCACACACCACATTAACATCATCTGCATCCATAAACATAGAATCATGTAGACATGCATATAAAACATCTAAAATCATTTATAAAATCATCATTTTCATGTATTAGCATATAGATTAGATCTTGTATATATCAGAAAGACAATGTAAGATCATCATCAAATCAGTCACAACATCATATGCATTCATGAACATGAATAATCACGCATAGACATCTATAAGCATACAAATAAAAAAAGTAGGACATCCATAAGCATCATCATCTAAAAAACACATCATCATGTATAAGCATCACATGTGGAACCAAGGAAAATCGTTGTAGCATCTCATTTAAAACTCAAATCAAGGTCAAGTACACAAATGATATCATATTTGTATATAAGATACATAAAAAGAATGATCTATATCACAAATGGTACAATTAGGCATGACTATCTCCAGATGCTAATGGTCTCGCAACATTTGTGTCACCACCAGATGTCCCTGCCCTAGGATCTCTATCGGGTGGGTCTCGTCGTAATGGCCCTATCACACCCCTGCTCTTAGTCCTAGTGTGACTCTATCTTGATCTAGTAGCGACCACATCTGCGTAGCTCGGTGCTCTCTTCTCTCAAGGGACCAGATCCTCATATAATTGCATGTAGTACTCGACCTCTTTGGTCGAGTACTAGATCTCTCTCAAAGTATCTCTGAGCGGGGCTCCTATTACTACTCTGTCTAAACTGTCGATCAAGGCCTTTACTTGACCCTGCCGCTCTAATGCTATGTCCCTCTATGTCTACAACTGGGCAATATGTCTCTGTTGGTGTGCCACCTGTGCCTATAACCACTGCACAAAGACCTGTAATGCCTTGATTTGTGCATCCTGTTGCTGCAAGGGCACCTGAACCTGAGTAGGAGCCTGAGAAAAGGTACATGTTGCCCTTGTCCATGTAACCTGTGGAGGGAAGATCTTTGATCTCCTCTTTTATACTTCTCTCCCTGTATCCCGACTAACCCTCACAACAACTGCACCACCTACAACACCACCCCCACCACCACCACACTCCTCCTCCTCCTCATCATCATCCCTATGCCTTTTCCCTCCATAACCCTGTGGTTTGTCCTCATCCTCATCCTCATCATCAAAGGTTGGCATTGGCTCAATTGCGTCAGACAACCATGGCACTATGTGTGATATCCAAAACTATGAATACTCAGCTGTCATACCAGCATCAATAACTCCCACAACATAATCCCAGTCCGAACACCCAGGATTAGATACTCAGTCACAACTGCATCACTCAAGATGGTAGGACCTCACTCCAACACATCTTGCTGGCGACGAGTGTATAAACATGATCCCTACGGTATACCCTGTTGTCGACCATACTATCGGTATACCCGACTATGTAAGAACCTCTCAATAATGAAAGGTGTCCGACCAATCAAATACTGTGACACAAAAGTATAGGGTATCTCTTATGTGTCCTCAGTCCAGGCCTCACAATCCAGATACGACCTCTAGATGACCGTATCCAAATCATCTAATACACAACACCGATACTCTAGTTTGCCTAGCTTATGCTGGACAACAACACTTGTATATCCATATACATAGGGGTGGCCGACTAGTATGTCTCTATCTACTAGTGACCGAGTAACCGCTATGTGCTCCCAGGCCCACACCTATAGCAATGTCACCCCTGTTGGTAAACTCATGTACTCTACATACACCACCTGATGGAGCTCTTTATATATATGAGCTAGCATGCATGACCCCCTGGCAAATCTTCTACCCTTTGTCACCATGTACTCCAGAACTAATCCCCATCCCACTACCAGTCCCTTTGACCTATGGTCGGGACATAAGACTCCTCCAATGAAACCTGCGAGGACAAAAGGCAATGGTGCATACCTATTAGCTATCTCTTGCCGAGCGATGTCGTACTCACTAATATGATCATCTTGGAACACTCATTTTAAAGCCTTGGTGCCTCCCTCCTCATATGCTCATACGGTAGCAAATCTCCAATAATAGGAATCCGCAAAATCTTGTACACATCCTCAGGCGTCACCGTCATCTCCCATGTCGCCAGATGGAAGATGTTGGTGTCGCTATGTCACCGCTTTGCTAACGCTATCAATAGACCTCGATTAATCATATACCGAGGCATGTTAAGAAGAGAGGATAATCCACACCTCTTGATGATATCTCAATTATCTTGTGACATCTAAGGGATCAGTCTCTGTCTTTAGGAATCGCTCTTGAGATTGAAGGACACCTAACCTCTCCTACATATTGAAACCATATCATCACATCATATCAACCATCAGTCAAAAACATTTCCAACATCTTAATCACATTAAAGCAATAAAACAACACAATATTAGAATCCAACAATCAAATCTCACTCTGATACCATATTACAATAAAAAAGCACCATATCAAGATCTAATAGACCCATATCCAAAATCGATCAAAATTCAATCATCAATTAATCAAAAATCAATCATTGATCAAATCAAATCTACCGATAACGATAATCTCAATCACATCAAAGAAATCAAAACACACAATATCAACATCAACCAATCAATTCTTAAAATTAGACCCATAACGAAAAAAGAAAACCGTATCAAAATCATATCAAGCTCCAATCCATATCAAGATCAAAGAGAACCATATCGAAATCCATCTCGAAAATCAAACTATCAAGCAATCCATATCAAAGACCCATAACAAGATCCATATCAGACCCATATCAAGAAATCAAATCAATCAGCCCCGTATTGACACCAATCAAATTAACATGAATCATATCAAAGTCAAAAATCAACCCAACGAAGCATATTTTCATATTAAAACTTGGACATGCTAAAACAAATGTCAAATGTGCCAAGCTGCCCCTTATGCGCTAATCTTCCAAGCATATGTCCTAAAGTTCAAGGCAAAAGCACTACATTACATTTATGCGCTAATCTTCAACACCAAAGCGCTAAACTGCAGATCTAATGCACTAAATCAACAACATGTGTTAATCTACTTGTCAAATGTGCTAACCTACCTTGTGTATGTGCCAATTTTTAGCCTATGCACTAACCTAGTATACATATGCGCTACCCTATCACACATATGCGCTAATCCAGTGCCCTAATATCCTATGCGTTAAAACTCGTTGCGTGTGCGCTAACCTATGAACCCTATGCACTACAATGTAGAAATTGGGGCAAAAACCGTGAAAACATGACAAAAAGCAACAAAATCATACAAAAATGCGTGGATTTTGGTCACTTACCAGTGGTCCATATTCGGCGGGTTTTTGGTACTACCTAACACGCTTGAATCAGTGAGTATGGTACTAGATCGACATCTTCTCATCAGAGCTCAAATTCACCAATCACAAGAAAACAAGTGTGCAAATGACTCTTCTTTTTCACCTTTTTACCTTTTTAAGGGGGTAAAAGGGAGGGTTAATAAGTGAGAATGTATTTTCCACTTTTTCATGATTATTAACCTAACCAATATCAAAAAAAATTTTGCGAGATGAATCAATCTGCGAATATCCAACAATTTTACATCATCAACGTCATCAACGTAATAAAAAAATTGAAAAAATAAAAAATTGACGAAAATTTCTCTAATATCGAAGAATCCCTCGATTCATCTCTTGAGGGGGCATCATCGCATTATCATCACATCAAAACAACATTTGGGGCAAAAATCACAATTTTTATCAATATCAGACGATTTTTCTTTTAACTAATGTGCGCACACACATCACTTCAAAGAGGAGCAAAATGTAGACATATAAGTTTGGCCACCTAATTAAATAAATATTCAATTTTTATTTAATCCATTAAATCAATTCCTCTATTAATTAAATTATATTTAATTAAATCTTCCCCCACATTTTTCTATTGATTAAATAAATTATTTAATTTATTTAATTAAATCCAATTAACCACATTCTAACCTTTAATTAAATAAATCATTTTTATTTTATTAAATCCCCCTTTCCCATTTAATTAAATTTACATTTAATTAAAATCTCTATCTTATTTAAATAAATCAAATTTATTTAAATATCCTCCCACTTGCATCCTGCTAACAAATCCACTTGCATATCTAAATTCTTCTAAAACATCGTAATTAGCCTGATTACCTCTTAAACATTTGCACTTTCCTGAAGAGAAGGTCGCTTCTCAAAAACCCTCAAAGTCTTCATAAACCATTTAAGGCTTTATGTCCTCAACAAGTTAACCACAAAAGTCTCCATAACCATTAATAATTAACTCAAACTTGACCCTTGGTTAGAGACTTTCTCTCTAACTTAACCCTTCCTTAACCCATGGGTCTCTTTGAGCATTCATTGCTTTGATCACGGTTATCCATTAACTCCTGCACAAGAGTTTATCCTTTGGACAAAAGGATTATCCAATAACTCAACCCTAACCTTGCACCCTAGGGTGACCACCATGTCTTCTCAGGCATTTAATGCCTCTTTATTATTATTATTATTATTATTATTATTATTATTATTATTATTATTATTATTATTATTATTATTATTATTATTATATGAAGAGATTATTTTTATCATTTTTAGAAATTGCATATGAAAAAGAGCTCATAAGAATCACATTGGACAACTCCACACCCAAAGTCACATTAATAAAATACAACATTTTCTCTCTAATTCTTTGTTCCTCTTGTGTGTTTTGCCTACCTTCCTTCCTTGCCTTATTTTCCTCTCCTCAAATGCATGAAGGAAACATCAACTGTAAATATGAGATTTTACTTCATAGTTTTTCACTCCACCTAGTGGCTTGTTAACTATCTAATGGGACTATCCACATATGACAAGCCATGCATAGGAACCATAATAATAATTTGGAGCAACTGCTTTTTCCATTTGTAAAATTGCCTACCATTTTGTAGTCCACATTTTTGTGTTACACTTGAAGCATTTGGAAATCCAGTTTTTGTTTCAAGTACATATTTATTTCAAGTATAATGCACTTTCCTTTTATGCTTCAATTTGTTAGCAAATTTTCTTCCTTTATACATATTTTTAGCATTTTATTTTATGAAATTATATAAAAAATGTGATGTTATGTCTTTTAAAAAATTTGATTGCCATTTTCAACTATTTTTTTGTCTTTTCTTTATTTATTTTTTAACAAGTGGATGTTTTAATGTCCAAAAACATGCAAAAAGTAGTTTTAACTTGAATCTATTGTTTCTTTATAGAGATTGTTACACTTATATTTATTTTTTATTTTTTTTGCTCGGTAATAATTATAATTTTATTGATATCTAAAAAAGTTCATACATCGAAACCATCCATCAGATCCCAAAAAACAGTTCCTACCAAAAAGGCAATACTGCCAAATTTACAATCTACCCAAAAACCCACCCAAAATGCCTTTTGAAAAGGCCCAAAAACCAACCATCCACTTACAACACAAACCCCGGAAAAAACATAGTCTAGATCATAAGAGCAAAAAAAACATGACATCACAAGAGAAAACAAAAAGGCTACCACTCACTAGTCTTTCCTCAAACGCTTGTTCCTCACCACCCCTTTATCTTGGTCTTTTGCCACCTTTGGCAATCTTGGCCACAACACCCGCCTTGGTTCACTCTCGGCTACTACCTTAACCTGTGCAATCAACTCATCTAACTCCCTTATTTCCACCGCCATCTTAAGTGCATCCCAACCACGCCTTGCTTCCTCTCTACGATGAACTTTACACATACCCCTCACCCACCGAAGAAACAGATAGAGGCCTGCATTACCACCATTTACGTCTACCACCAATCCTTCCCATGCATCAAAACCTACACCTGGTTCAGTCTATTCTAAAAGGGAGTCCATCCCTACCAGAAAGTCATCGTGCACAATTGTCTGCATTACTCTTCTCACCGTTGTCGTGGTTTCTCCCAAGTCCAAGCCCCACACTACAATGAGCGAGAAAATATCCATCTTTGTTTTGTATATGGATTTGAGCATACTAAAAGCGCCTCCCACCACAATTGCGGCACTACGAGCCAATAATTCATATGAGAACTTAAACATTCTCTGCAGTTGTCCCATGGTGATCTCCTCATAAAAACAAAAAATCCTCCTCCTACTTCGTAGCAAAAAAGTGGCTTCCATCCTCGTCGCTCACTACCCTGCACCACTTCTCAATTCTGTTTTAAAAATCTTCCAAGAAACCCTACAAAGTTATCGGTTTCCTTCACAATCAAGCCATAAGCGAACTAAGGACAATGTTAAATGCAAACTTGAGTAATTTAAAAGCCATCATTCATAACCTTCCTCGCAAAACACAATCACCACCCCTTCGTAACACTCCTCTATTAGTCATACATGAATAACTGCAATGCCATTAATGCCCAACTCCCGTATCATCATCAAAAAATATAAACCTAAAATCCTCCATTCTAAATTTGTCAACTGCTTCAAATGCAAGAGTCCAGTTAGAAAGTATATCAGCCTCAACATTCCCTAATCACTTCACATGAATTAATTGAAAATCCTCAAAATATTTAAGTTCTTCAATGATATTATAAATCCAACCTTGCATATGCCATGCCTCAATCCCCTCCACTATTAATGCCAAAATAATAATTAAAGAATTGCCTTCTAAATGCATTTTTTAGCACTTAATTGTTTACACATCCTAACTTCTAGCAAAGTCACTGAAGCTTCAACCACAGTATTTGTGCCTTCATCCAATTTCTGAGCCCCTAACGTTAGGACCTCACCTTTCCAATCTCTCACTATGACTCCTGCCCTCGATGGTCCCAGATTGCCTTTCAAGGCTCCATCAAAATTCACTTTCCACCATCCCTCCATGGGTCTCTCTCACTCTACTTTTGAGAATCCTTTGTTGGTTTGAACCCACCTATGCCCCTTAATGAGCCACTTATATTTATTATTTTAGTCATATATATATATATATATATATATATAATTTTATTAATGAATTTATAATCATTTTAATTTTTTTTAAAAATAATTATATAGATCAAGTTTTATGATTTGTCATTTAATGAGGTTATACACGTTGAGTAGAAATAGTTTATTATTCTAATAAGATTATTGTCATTGATCCAAAGATTTACCAAAGGTATATCGACCATAGTAGGTGTCAACCTATGTCAACATATTTGTTGATGTGTTAGTTATAAATTGGTCCATGCATCTTGACATGCATATTCTCATATATTGCAAGATTTAAATATCATATCTCTATCTCCCTATCTCTCTCCTTATATCTCTTCATCTCTCACCATCTCCCTTCCTATCTCATATCCATCTCTCTATCTCTATCTCTAACTCTTTATCACTCTATATCACAATCTCTCTCTTTCCATCTATCCTCCTATCCCACTATATCTATTTGTTGCTCTAGCTCTATCTCTCCATTTCTTTCTTCCATCTCTCCTTCTATCTCTATCTCATTATCTCTCCATCTCCATTTTCTCTTATATCTCCCCCTTTCTTTATATATCACTTCTTATATCTATCTTTATCTTTCTATATGTCCCTCTCTCCCTCTCTCCCTCTATATATTTATCTCTTCCATCTATATCTATCCCTCTCCTCTCTATCTTTCTCTCTCCATCTCCTCTCCATATTCCTCTCCTCCATCTCAATCTCAATCTCCATCTCCATGTTCCTCTCTATCTCTATCTTGTTACCCCTTTATATATCCCACTATATCCCTCTCTCCTTATTGCAAACATAACACGATTCTATTGGTAATGGAGCTTGATAATGTTCTTAATTGAAATGTTTTATTTCAATCATGTTTGGATCCATGTAAGTGGATATATAATTGATTTTAAGCTATCACTTATTTATTTGAGACTTTTGTTAAATGACCTACCAATTTGTTTCATGCATTACAGAAATGTATGCAAAAAATAGAGCAATTTTTTTAATTTAAATTAGCCTTCCATAAATATTCGACATACCCATTGCACACCAAGGTGCAATTGCTAGTTTAGTAGCACTTGCCGTTAGGCATAGTACTATTGTAATGATTTTATTATTTATGTGTTAATTGGTGATTAAAACAAACTTTGTGAGCCAATTACAATTTAAGTATGTTTTTTATTTTTTATAAATTCTATTTTTTCTATAGTTTAAATGTAATATTTTTAAGTTTATAATTTATAAAAAATATTTTATGATCATATGATTGGTTCATAACATTTACCTATTATACACAAAATTTTTCAGAATTTTAAACAAAAAGAATTTATTTTCGGAACTTTTTTTGCTAATTTACTTCTTTCTTGCCACTTTTGTGCCACTACAATTTTATGTATCCATCGATGATTATAACAAATGAAAACACGATCCAAAAATAATGGATGTGGCCTAGTATTCACGCTTATTTCATCTCCACATATTGATATATTGCTATGCCTAAAAGGAATGTAATATTTTCGAAATCGTAAACAAATCTCATTCCAAGAGGCCCACAAATTTTCATTTTATACTTTTAATTTCAAAACTAGTTCATTCATCTCATTTAAAAGCTATTTATTTATGCAGATTTCCTTTATTTGTGTAAAGAGATTTCAATTAGAAAAATTTCATGCATTTGTTGAAATTCTTTTTATTTTTTATTTATATAATTATGATTATAAAAAATAAATTCTATTATTTTTTAAATTTAATTAAGATTATAATTATAATTAATTAAAGTACATTTAATTAATTTAATTTTTTTTTGATCGATAATATTTATAATTTTATTAAAATTAGCTAAAACAGTACAATAGGAAAAACCATCATTCACCCAAAAAACCACCCTCAGTTCACCAAACAACCCTACCAAAAACATGTTGTTCTTCAAACCAGAAACTCATAAACCCTACCCCACAACTACTGTAGAAAAAAAGTCCAATTACATCAATCCAAAATTGGCATAAACTATTCAAGACAAAATTAACTGAAAGCAACTAAACCAACAATAACGAAAGGAAAATTGGTACCAAGAGGTACCCTTGTCTGCCATATTTCATCTTTCAATCTTCAGTCAGCTACATTCGGTGCAATTGAAGCGCCCCCCAACCTGTTAATTCCGCCAACTGCACCGATACCCAGATCGTTTTGCCTTGCTAACTCCATTAAAAGACGCCTGGTAATCGATCGCCTCCTCCACACCTCGTCCACCATCCTGCCTTCCTCTCTCACCTGCCTGATAATTTCTTCCAACTCCATTATTTGAACATAAATTATCAGTCCCCCACCCTCTCCTCGCGTCATCTCGAAACCTGGCTTTAACCTCCTCACGACATCGCAGGAAGGGAATCTTCATGTGTCTACCCCAGAGCTCTGCATTTTCCTCTGGTATACCTTCAGAAATATTGAAACACCAACCCAGGAATACCCACTCCAACAAAGACTCCATGTTTAGAAGGTAGTCTCTCGGGACTATCATCGTCATCATCTTTCTGACCTCCTTGCAAAAATAGCCCAAGTCAAGACCCTAAGCCATGATTAAAGAGTAAATGTCCACCCTTGAACAATATCTGTGGCCAATGACCGCCACCTCCTCGCCAAGAACCAGTTGAATATCTTTCAAAAATAAGGGATCTCTTGCCAAAAACATGTTTTCAAGTCTCTTCACAGGAACATGACCCTAGAATGCAGGCATCAACTTAGAAGATTTAAGGGTGAAATTAGCTTCCATGTTGGAAGCCTCACCAAACCGTCGAGCTCTGTGAAAGATTCGTAATCCCCCAACCAAACATGCTTAAATACCACATTGAATGAGCGTAAATTCCATTTTTAGCTATTAAAGAGGCACACACCACAACCGCCGCCATTGCAGAAGCATTTGACATTAATTGCTTGTAAAGCACGATCCAATCTCAACTTATTAAATTAGATGCAAGCCACATGTCACACATATTAAGTATGCGATAGTACTGTCCTTGGTAGGCCGTCTTAACTCCATATAACGTTGTTATCATTACCATCCCACCACCTCACCTCACCCTTGGACACTCACAAGCCACGTTAGACACACCGCCAACAACAACATTTCCACTTCTCCTTACATGGGAAACACAAAAGTCTTGATTTTAAAATTTTTTTTGCATAGATAATGGTGATGAACTTATTCAATTTCCAGCATGGGGTGTCTCTTTTCATAAGAGCATTAACCACCACTTGGGAATCCCCTCCAAGTGGACTTTCAAAGCCTTCATATTCACTGCCAAATCAGTAGCTAACAAAACCGCTTGCACATCGGCTTCATTATTAGTTCCATCTTGTAATCTTTTTGCACCTTTGAAGAGAACCTTCTCTTCATCATCGCAAGCCACACACCCCGCTCCTGAGATGCTTGGATTCCCCCTCGAAGCCCCATCAAAATTAATCTTAACCCAACCCCGCGCAGGTTTTGACCAACTCACCTCTTCAATACCAAGATCATTGCACAAAGGATTAACCCTAGGGAACCCATGAACGGGTAAAATTTAATTTATTTTAATTAGAAATAGGATAAAAATTATAAAAAATATTTTATCTATATAATAATTTACTTTTAATGTTTATGTACATAAGATATAACATAATTTTAATTTATTGATTATTAGTTTAAAATTTTAATCATTATCATATATAAGTCACTTTGCTGTTGCATTTGTTGAAATGTTAATTAGTATATATGACATTTGCACACCAAAGATCACAAAGTCTTCATCTATACACTATAGTGTACAACCTCCACATAACACAATTCAAATATAGTTGTTAATGTGTTATTCACCAAACATTTTATAATTATACCCACATTAATGTTGCACTAAGACAAGCCCTCTTGTCACACAACAATGATCTAAACTGGTCCAAACTTTGCATGTACCATGACAGAGTTTATAATATACATAAAAAATACAACTTGTTCATCTAATAGTAAACCCACTGGATCCTTGCACCATATAAACACTATAGGACTTCTATGATTTGTAAAATAATTACTAATATATAACTACTCCCTAACAAAATGACATTACCAAAAAAGATATTTATCTAAAAATTTATAATTTATCATAGTCCAACACTATATTAGTTATAATTAATAATTTTTTAAAAATAATTATAACAAAAATTACTAGGGGAAAGGACCCAGTAGTCGTGCACCCTAACTTCGCGCTTCTCAAAATCCTACTTGGAAATTTCAAATCACTCCGATTTTTTAACAGCAGCTTACTTGGCAAGTCCCCTGCTAATAACTAAGGTTTCAGAGCCACGTCATCAAATATGATGCCACATCAGCATGCTTTTTGCCAAGGTGTCCAAAACAGCCCCCCAAAAAAGTGAGACCAATAGGCGTGCAAAAAAGACCCCAATAGTTGTGCAGCTGACATGGCATCACCTGATTGGTTACTTTTTACAATATTAGTACATTTCTTAACAACTATTGGTACATTTCCTAACAACTGTTGGTACATTTCCTAACAAAAATTGATATTTTTTGTTTCAAACAATAGGTTTTATTTGTTCAATTTTTGGAACAAAAGGTATCAACAACCCTCACAACAATTGGTACATGCTCAACTACTGGGTCCTTTCCCCTATTTCAACTACAAATAAATACAACAAATATTCGCCACTTTGTGACACTTTTATTTTTTATCCGGAAACTCCGTCTAAACCCAAAGATCGCCCGCTCCACTATGAACGGCTCTCGTCTATCATTATATTGGGAAGAATTCGAACATTTAGGTGCAACATTTAAAAAGCTACTTAATTTCAAAGAATGTTTTAATATAGCTGCATGCCCGCAGAAACTAACGATACTTTTACCAACATTGCATGCTCAGACCTCTTTCCCTATGAAAGGGCAATATACTTTCAAACGAATTCCAACTGAACACTGCCAAGTTAGTCTTTAATAAGTCAACCCAGATCAGTAGATAGAGACAATGAGGCCCCAGTTTGTATTGTTTGGTGATTCAATTACAGCGCGCTCATTTGGAGACGGAGGATGGGGTGCATCCCTTGTTCAACGATACTCTCGCAAGGTAATGTAAACTTCTGCATCGAATTGCATTTGAATGAACAAACGAACGAAGGTCACGGTATTTATGATGTTTGATTCACAGGCTGATGTTGTTCTGCGAGGTTATGGTGGTTACAACACACGATGGGCCTTGTTCCTGCTCCCTCACATCTTCCCTCTGGTAAGAATCATGTCCTATTTGCAGTTAATACTCCTGCCACATTTTACATATCAGAAGTGAGTAAATTAGAAATGGCACCAAGCTCGAGTTCTTTTCTGTCAATGGGAATTGTTTCACAGAATTAGATTGATTGGATGGTTTCTTTCTGTTTAAGCAAATGGTAAAGAAATTCATTGTTTTGCTTACTTGAAGACCTGGGCTAGGATGGAGAAAGGGTCATTGTGGGTCGATAGGTCTCCAAATCCTTTTAACTGAAATTTAGGGGAAATGATCAGAGGACTTTCGTGAGATGGATGAAACCCACTCCCAAGTGTCTAAATGATCTCCTAAGTTTTTAAAATGATATGAGATTTCCACAATTATGGGTCTCGAAGGAGATTCGAAGCATTGAAAAAAATAAAAAATAAAAAAGTGTCAGTCAGTTGTATGAGTATCCAGGTAGAATGGCCCTTGATGAACTATCTACTTTTAAATCACTCAAAAACAAGTAAAAAAAGGAAAGCGACATTCAAAAATGTTTTGAATTCTAAACAAAGCCCTAAGCACACGTCTAGAATGCTATTATATTGCCTTGAATTAGCTGGTTAGTGCTAATAATTTCTTTTATAATTATGCATAAATTGATTATTTTCAGTTAGGTTTAATATCTACAAGTGCGATTAAAATTCCCTTTCTACATAGTGGTGTTTGTGCTGTTTATTAATTTACAAGCTGTTTCATATGGTTGCATATCCCTATAATGGGATTTCTTTTCTTTGATTGGTACATTTCAATATTCAATGTTTGTATATATAAGTATTTAACATGTTGTTTGGCACTTTCAACATGGATTTCCAATATGAAAGCCTTAGTAATTTACTACTTGACCTCATCCCGTTTGACATTTCCCTATAACGGGATTCATTCTTACAAATTCTCTCATTTTGTGTGTGTGTTGGGCATGTCTAATGGATAATTCCACAAGGGTAAAATTGCCAGAAAGAGGTGGTTTGTGAGGCATTCTCTTGTACCAAAAGCATTTCCAATTTGCAAGTAGGATTTGGGGTGCAATTTTTTAGAATATTCATAATGCATCGTATTGGAATAGAATGCACTATAACTATAAAATAATCTATAGTAGAAACATTGTTGTCCTCATTTTTGTTTTCAAAAATGAAGGACCACTACAGTGAAATTTTTATGAAAAAATTGAAATTTTTACTCTATGGCACGCTTCCCGAGGCAGAATTTCGACTAATCCTTGGACTGGCTTGATCCTCAGTCCATTCTCGAACTACGTTTCGAATTTCGTCCAATTCTGGGTTCGTTTGCTATGCCTTTCCTTCAATTTCGGGTTTTAAAACTCAGACTGCAGGTGGAGAATTTTCTTCAAACTGCAAGTTTTAATGATATTCATTGTTGTGGTCTTTGTAGGGGAATTTTTGATCAATTACATGTGCATTTTTATTTCAAATATGTCACTTGTAATTTATTTTAAGTTTCCCCTTTAATGTTTTTATCTTTTTGTTGTTTTTTGGTCATTTTTAGTTAAAATAGGGGTTTTTTGGCTCAACTGCAAGTAAACTTGCAGTTTGTTCAAAAAGCCCCTACTTTAATGATTTTCACATGTAATAGGGATTTTAAATCCCCATTACATATGTGCAAGTGTTTTTAACTTGTTGTAGGGATTTTATTTCCCCCTTACAAGTATTTTTAAACTTGCAGTTTGTCTTTTAAAACCCGATTTTGGCATAAAAGTGCATTTTTGACAATTTTAAACTTGTCATTTGTCCAAAAAAACCCGATTTTGGCTTAATGAGTGAAAAAGTGAAAAATTAAACTTGTCATTTGTCTTTTAAAACCCGATTTTAGCATGAAAGAGGGAAAAGTGAAAAATCGAACTTGTTGTTTTCTATCCAAAACCCGATTTGCTTCATTTTGAACAAATCGAACTTGTCTTTTGCTCCCAAAAACCCGAAATGCAAGGGAAAAACGATTTTTGACCATTTCAAGGCGAAATTTGTGGAGAAATCGTTGGATGAAGGAGGCGTTTTGGTTTGCATCCTATCTTCATGCTTTGTTGGACATCTCTCACGCCATTTGGAGGATACATTTGCTGGTTTTTGCCCTAAATCAGCAACCACGTTCTTCTTTAATGCCACGTTTTGAGGAGTTAAATCTTTAACAATTTGCACATTCCTAAATCGTTTTGCTCTTTCCTACTAAGGCGTGGAGGGTGAGAGAATTTTCGCATCATTTGATGATTCATTGATGGTGCATTGAATATCACGTTTTTTGCAAAAACGTGATTTCCTTTGGCTGCGTTTTTAACTTTTGGCGTTATTGCCTCTTCACCTTTGGTGTTATTGCTCCAGCAAATACCTTAATCGTTTTGCTCCAATAAACTTGAAATGAACACTTTCATTGGCATTTTGCTCCTCCAAGTTTAAGATTGCTGCCATATTTGGGGGCATTTTCACAAAAACGTGATAAGGGTTTGATAGTCCGGTTTTGCTTCTTCATCTCAAGAAGTATTGCATTGTTGGAGAAGCATTTTGCATTTCTAAGAAAGGCATGTTCTCCTTCCCTTCTTCTCTTCATTTTATTATTTTCTTCATTTTTCGTTTTTAGTTGCATTTTTGGCATGTGTTGTTCTTCCCCTTGAAAATTGGTTTTCGTGAAAGAAATCTTCCCCTTTGAAATGCAATTGTTGAATCACATTGTTCTTCCTAAAAATCCATCTTAAACTTGTATTCGGGATTTTTAATCTCGATTACAAGTTCGCTGGAAATTCTTGTTCTTCCCCTACGGTTAAGGAATTTAATCATTTTTGGTTAAAATTCCAAGCTTGAAAAGTGTGAAATACCCCTCTCTTGCAAATTCGGGTTTTAAAAACCGGATTACATGTTGAAAAGATCTTCCCATTTTCATGAAAATGACTATCCCGGATATTCCCGTTTCTATCCATTCACGTTCCCTATATCCGTACTTTCCATTCCCATCATTTCCCGCAAGTCAAAATCCCATTTTTCATCCATTTCTCCATTTTCGAATTTACAAGTGTACTTGTATTCGGGTTTTAAAATCCCGATTGCATGTATGTACTTTTCAACTTGTATACTTGCGAAAATTCCCCCAAGATCCGAAATTGGTCAAAGTCAAGATTTTCCCATTTCTACATATCTTCCCTCTTCCTCTCACAAAACCGTGAAATTCAGAGATCAAAGTTTTTCCCATTTGAAAAAGAAAGAATGATATTTGCAGCTGATTATGATGTGGCCTTAACTCTTTTAAGTCTTCATCACAACATTCCAGGTTCACAATCAATGTCAGATTTGTCGGCATCGCCAACTCCAAAGAAAATGAAATACAAATATGACAAATACCAGAATGAGGTTACCCCTTCCCAGGTATCTTCTCCATTGGATCGCATCAGGGACACAAAAATAGGGCACGTTGATATGGCAGAATTCATTCACAGGGTAGAAGATCCACAGGATAACAACTTGCAGCGGCTGTTGGATAGCCATATCCACCATGCATCTTCTTTCCCAGTAGCTGCCCTAGAACCTGAGTTTGTCCTTGCATGCGCCCATCATTTTGACAGAGAGTCAAGAGTCATCAAAAATGATGATGGTGAAGCTATAATTCGTCTTGATGCGGATACAATCGAGAAGGTCTTCAAAATACCTCCTGCACCTGTTTATATGGAAATCACCAAAGAAAGTGCAGCAGAGTATTATGTGAAAAGGGAAAAAGATTGCAAGCGACACATCAATAGATGGATTCAAGAGCCACGTCCTTCCTTCTCAAGATGGGCAAAGTTGTACCGTTGTGATTTCAAGTGGGAGATAGGAGACACCATCACTCTTCTCAGCAGAATGTTGGGCCTTGAGCACTCCAATGTCTTTGAGCCATGGATGTATCAATTCATCATGTTCATACGACAGTCGCATCACATTTTATGGGGTGAAATCATCAGCGATGCTTTGTGCGAACAACTTGCAGCAGTTCCTACCACTATGACCTTCTTCATGAATTCTTATTTGGTATATTTAGCAGCGTCACTTAGACACTTTCCAGGTCTTTCTACCAAGGGTGATCGCTCGCTTATACCAGTTTGGGAATATTATGACCAGTTGCCATTGAAACCTAGCAGGCTACATTTTAGAAGAGTCCAAGATGCATTCTTCGGATATTTCATGTGTCAGTTTGATAGAGATCTCAGAAATAAAAGAGTATCAGATGAGGCATGGGTCAAGGTGTCTGAATATGGGTGTTTATTCCTGCAATTTCCCACCTTCACCTACATGAGGATTGGGTGCTATGATGGACAGCCATACATGCTTCCAAGATACCCAACCGATAAGATAATTCTTATGGAGTTGGGAAGACAGATTATGGCTGTTCATACTCTTCAGTCTGCTAGACACAAGGTTGGAATGGGGATCTCCAGCACAAATCCATTGAAAATTGGTCGATACTCCCTTGTCACATTTGTGAAGGCTAAGGCCATGGAGGTTGAATTGCAGGAAATCAAGCTTAAGAGGTTCAAACCTAGAGCTGATTTTGATTATAGAGGTATGAAGGAGAAGATCAAGAAATCCTTTGTGCATGTTCATCGCATTGAAGACATCTGGGCAGATCTCCGCACAGAAGCCGAAGTTCTGAAGATGGATTATTGCAGGCTCACTGTTGAGCAAATTGTTGACTTGAACTTGGCGGATATCCCACGAGGGATGATCGATGACGGGCATATACTTGATCCTGAATACACTTCACGAAGGGTTGAGGAAGCTCCACTTCCTTTGATCCAATGGTCACACAAGGAGTGCGTCTCCATCCTTGACAGATTTCAGCCTATCTTGGCCAACACTAACGCATGGCTGAAAAGTAATGCTGTTAGACTTATCAAAATCAAGGTTGGTAAAGAAGATGATTCTACAGGGCCTCTTGGACGGAAGTCTGAGATTCAGATTGATAATAAGGAGGGTGCTTCATCTTCAAGCACAAGGATCAAGTTACGAGTTAGTCGTGCAGTAGTGCTTCCGCCTGAGGAGACAACTACTCGTGGGAAGGAGAAATCACGGTTCCATGTTCAGGTGATTGATCTGGATAATCCAGAAGAGGGGCAGCAATCTGATGATGCGCCTAAGTCTCCAGTTTTAGACACGCCTCACAAGGTCATTCCTCCAGTTTCCATTGAGACGCCTCTTTCTCCTCCTGATTTGCTTATTGATGAGTCTCCTCAGAATGCAGTTCCCATTTCAGCATACGAGCCTTCTCCTGATCAACAACGAGAAAGTGTGTTGGAAGTTCCTGAAGATAATCCCACTTGCATTTAGTTATCAGAAATTGATACTTCCACTTCTGGTTTTGAAGAATTCATGAGGCAATCTTCATGCCCATTGGTAACTGAGCAAACCGTGGTCGCTATTCAAACAGATATTCCTCCCAGGGTGACCACGGTAATTCAAATAGAAACTGCTTCTCCTTTGCCTACAGCTACTACTGGAAGTCAGTTGATGACTTTGCCTCCATGACTTAGTTCTTTCACCCCGAAAAGAAAGAAGCAAGAGATCTCACCGGATGCCTTTGACTACCAGCAACTCAAACAGTCCAGATCCAAAGTTGCTAAGAAGGCGAGGACTATTTCTAGGGTAACTATTGATAGCAACAAGATGAAAGTAGCTGAAATTGTGGAACCTATTGCAGATAAACCACTTGATGAAATGTCAGCTGCTGATTATAAGGTTACAAGGGTAGAATTGGGCAAGCAAACACATGAGGTCATTAAACATGATGCTCAGTTTTTTGTTGCTTCACTAGTGCAAAGGTGTGACGATCTTCTTGCAAAGAAAGACAAGCTAGAAGAAGAAAACCGACAGCTCATGGCAGCCATCCATAAAATCACAAAACTTGCTGCTGAAGGGAGTAACTCCATAGGTTCTTCCGGTTCCCAAGAATCGATTCGTGGAGTGGAAAGGGCTGCTCAAAAAGTACGAGCACTGGATTCCTGGATTGATCAGCTTCATGATCAATGTATGCAAGTGGTAAAAGACACTTTTCAAATAATGTCTAAGCTAGAAACCATTGAGGAGAAATTGGATCAGACTTCTAACACTTTCAAAAAGAATCTGGAAAGTGTTGAGAAAAGTCTGGCAATCTGGCGTACTATGCCCCAACAACAGCTGAGTATTTTGCAGGATCACGCCATCATCTCTTCCAGGGTCATGTACTTGGAATTTGAGGAACTTATGGAAAACAAAACCCTTGTTCTTAAATCCCTCATTGAGGAGATCAGTGATGCAAGGAGATTCCGGGATGAAGTCTATCAAGGTATTGTCTCACATTGTGAAAGGGCCTCTTGCAATATAGTAAGTCAGGATGGAGAGCTGATTCCAGAAGAAGAAGTTCTTGCTGATTTACAGATGAGGATTCATAATGAATGGAGGAGTGAACAATTCTCGGCATCTTCAATTCAAACATTGATGAAACACCAAGCCTTTCTGCATGAGATCCAGTCTATCCTGGATAAAGACAATTCTGCCCTCCTCCGTTGTCACGACACTATTGTGAAGACTATGGTTGTTGCTAAGAACACCCATGAACCGAATCCCGAGGAACTACAAGTGAGCATTAGGAAATTTCAAGGATTCATGTCTTCACAAAAGGCAACTTAAGTGTTTTTCAACACTTAGTTGAATTTTCTCTCTTTTGTAATCTTTAGTTGTAATTTCGTTTTGACAAGTTACATGTAAAAGTAATTTTTGTAAAATACAAGTTACACATTACTTGTACTTTTGTAATTACATGTAAGGCAACTACAAGTTATGTCCGATTAGGACTGTAGTTGGAATAAGTCTTAGTTAGTTAGAGTAACTCTTAGTTAATTAATGAAGTCTCAGTTATTTATTGAAGGAGTCTTGGTGGTTGAGAGAATCTCTCAAGTTAGTTAGGATCCTCCCACCTTTTTCTCAAGGCTCCTCTTCTATAAATACTTGAGAGGTCCATTGTAAATATATCTTTTGGAAAGCAAGCAAAAACTCTGCCAAATTTACAGCAAGAAGTCTTTGAGCTTATGTATGTGGATTGAAAGTTTTGGAAGAATAATAAAGAAGGATTACTCAAGTTTTGAGTCTTTGAACTACATGTTTGAGTTTGAATCTTTTTATTTCTTCTATGCAAAGTGTTTCTAAAGGAGCTTAGTCCAATCTGATTTGAAGTCTTTGAGCTGCAAGTAGAGAAGATTAATTAAAATAGGAAACCCTCTTGAAGGAGCAGCAAGTCTTTGAGCTTGCGTCTATTCTTGAGGAAAAATTACTGTTTGATAAGAAATAGCATCAAGTCTTTGAGCTTGCATTAGTTCTTGTCTTTGTGTTAAAAGAATAGATTATTTCAGTCTTTGAGCTGTTATCTTTTATTCGTTGTAAAATTTAGTATAGCAAAAGGTAGATAGGACTTCCAATAGTAAAGTCTTTGAACTTGATATTGCTGTCCTGTCCCGAAGGAAGTGACGGAAGTCTTTGCGCTTTCAGGAAACTTCATTTCCTTTCTCTCATTTCACTTGAAAGTAGTTACTGTTGTTCATATTCAATCGCTATCCTTTTCTGTGAAGAGAAAATGATATTGTCTTTCTTGAAGAAAGAAGAAAGACTGCTGTCCCATCCCATTTTATTTTCCAAGTTGTAGTTAGATAGGGGGAGCCTTCCCTTAATTAGGAGAGTTTTTACTCGTGTGCTGTGGTTGAAACCACAATTTTGTATATTTCCCCAAGTGTACAAAATTTTCAACCAACAAACATTATTATTGTTATCAATATATTAGTTTGCAAGTGGTTGCTTGGTTGGTTAATATTCAACTAATCTCTCTTTAGTCTTTTGTATCTATCGTTTTCTTCTCAATAATGGAATTGCTCATTCTTTGCCTTGAATTCAATTCAAGTCCTTTAGTTGGTGTGTTAGTATGCTACCTCTTTTTGGTGCGAACATTGCAAACAGTTTCAGTGCCATTCCCTATGAGATTTTATAGCTTTCATGATGCACATTTAGTTTCCATCTCTTTAATTTGATGGATTGTAATGTCCCCTAATGGAACCCTCTTATATTCTGACCTAGAATCTCAATTTTTGTGCATAGCGATTACAATAGAGTGACACTATTGTCAACTAAGCTTGGTCTGGAGCCTGCACAACAGATTAGTCAACATTTCCATTATGTCTTGATAGATTATATATTCAGCATTCTTATATATTGCATAGTTATATGAAGGATTCAACAACCCTTTCTCTCCCTACACCAGTTCCCATTATGGAGCTCAAGGAGAATCACACAAGGCGCCTCGAGTCTATCTCTCTCCAACAAGCCCAAGAGCACCAAGGACCTCATCAACTTGGCCCATACTCGGGGTTGGCATACCTGCTGGATCTTAGTGCTCTCGCTTCCTTGTATTCTCCCTCCATAATTGGATGGTGAGATTGGAAGGTATTACAAACTCCATCATATAATTTACTTAATCATCATATGAACAGTTAGTGATAGAAATGCATTATTAAACTGTCATTATGCAATATTACACTATTAGTATTATATTATATTAAATTAATAGCATGATTTTAATAGCATTATATTATATTAACAGGATTAAATTATATTATGTTAAGTTGTGAACAGCCTAATACTATATATTAAATATATCTAAATACTAATATTATAAGCCACATAACCTTTATTTAAAATATTATATTGCACAATATTGACACCAAGCATCATCATTGCAGATTAAGGAAGTTCTTTATTATAGCCTGAATTAATATAGTTGTAAACCCATACCACGTAGGTCTGATAAATTTCAAATGCTGAGGAGATGCTGAAGAGTTCTCCCCTTCAATGCTGATTGATTAATATCCATATATCTATCCCCCACGATGCTTTATATGAGTAAGGGGGGACTGGCGACTCCAGGAAGAGTCACCGCCATTCAAAGGGAGGTGACCCTTTTCCAATTAATAAATAAATATCCATTAATTGACAATAATTTAATTGCTACATTTATGTTATATTCATTGATTAGGAAAAAATATGATGATCAAGGATGGGTATGACATGGATAATAGGGATTAAATTATGAAGTTTTGTTGTTTTTCACGTTTTCTCTTTCCCCTTTATAGTCCGTTCTTTTAAATTTAGTGATCTTTGTAACATGTTATATCTTTCTATTTATCACTATCTATCCCTGTAACATAGGTTTTATATCACCCTTATGCTGAAGACATTGGTGGGAATTGTTGCAAAGAATGACTTAAAATATTTTGACAATACCATTAAAATCTATGGGATTTCAATCAGTTTTATTGAAGTCAATAGTCTAAGGCAAATCATTGATAGAATTGTATGTGGAGCTTGTCCATATTGACATTTATCTTACTTAACTAGTTTAGTTTTGACCTTTTCACAAGGATGCAGAAAATGCTCTGGGAAACTGCACCTAAGGCATTATAGAATCCTTTCTAGAACTCTTTGATTTGGTTGAGATCATGACTCCTTTATGGGTAGATTGAGCAAGTCTCGTTCAAAAACAAGAACTTAGATAAACATTAGTATCTCTCTAAGTATTTAGATATTTAATTTTTGTGGGATTTTTTAGTACATGTGAGTATCTTTAATACTCAAGTCCTCCTTGGTTTAGAAGGTTGTAGTGACAGTGTCTTTGACTACTTTTAGTCTCTTGTTATCTATTTTTCTCACGTCAGTAGTTTAATGAGGCTTCTAAGCTTTTGAATCATCCCTTATGCACTTTTTGTAGCCGCCACATATATGAGAGCAAAAGGTTAAGGGGAAACAACCCCAAATGTCTACTCGAAGGTTCAAAAGGGGAGCATGAAAAAGTTGTTTTAGAAGCAAAAGAAATTGATCCAATTAGCTATATTTGTTGGTTGACCAAAACATTAATCCCTTGAGTGCTTCTTGACCATATGAACAAGGGTGATAAGGCAAAGAGGAAGGTTTTGTCTATAGGGACCTTGACTTGGCACATGCTCAATGAGGACAATTGTAGGTAACGTGGAGTGGGGCTCCAAATGACTATGAGTTGAAGGCATCTTGAGGGAAAACCAAGTTTGGTTTGTTTTATAGATGCTTATCATCTCTAGTAGGCATTTTTGCAATTGTTAGTTGAGGTGACTTTTTGTTTAGGGGAAAGGAGGAGGAGGAGATAGCTCGTGCTAGGGAAGGTGAAAAGTCACCTCCATAGCTAGCGATTTCTTCTTCCTTGTAATGTTTCCTTGTTTGCTTTGGTACATAGTGGTGTTTTTGGACGTGTTCTATTTTACTTGGCTTGGTCATGCACTTGATTGAGTTAATTTCCTTCTAAAGGGAGGTCAAATATGGAGGCTGTGGTACTTTCCTGCTGCCACTGCAATTCTTGGAGAAGGTTTGGGGGCTGGTGTAGGCCCTAATGGTAAATGTTGTATTGTAGGGAAATTTTACAAGAATGCTTTGGTATTTGATGAGTGTGCTGTTTTTCTAGAAGGGGCTATTTTTGTTGAAGATGGAAGAGGTTGGCAAGGAAGTGATGGATACAGTAATCTCCCTGTGTCTACTTTGAAAATCATGTCAAATGTTGAAATAATTAGTACCATTGAAAATGAAGAGCAAAGACTTAAGAATGTTGGTGTCTTTATTGTTTGCTTCAACAAGGATTTTATGGCATCACACTAATTTTTTGATGACTAGGTCTTGTTTGTTTGGGGTAAGAAACATGGAGTGTATGTGAATTTGTGTATAATGATAAAAAGGGATTGCCTGTCATTTGTTTAAAAAATAATGGAATGCAGAAGAGGGTTGTTGCAATTGTTTTTTGGAACGTCGGTAAATCAAAATTTGAGCACTTCCATGGGATCCTGTTATGCAACTTGAAAAGGTTACCTTTTATTCCTCCCCTTGATGGATTGGTTTGTGCTATTCCCACAAACATTTGGTTTCTTCTACCCCAACTTCTCAAGCTCTTGAAGTAAGTTGTTGAAGATAGAAGATGCCAAATCATCTCTGCCTCATATGAATGCAAGGGTGCTTATTTCACTGAATATATCCAAGGAGTGTCTTGATAATATTGTAAAATAATTGGGCTGGGTGTTTCCTGTTCCTATTTGTTTTGTTAAAAAGATTGGGCATATTAGATTAAACTGCCCTAGCCTTCAAAGCAAGAAAACTCTATTAGAAAAGCAGACAATGTTAATAAAGAGGTTGAAAACAATAAAAACAAGACTGGTTCTTCAGCTATTGTTTCGATTGATGTTAGTGGCAAAGGTCGGGATAGTTGTAAAGCTGTTAGTGGGGCTATGGTTTTATTTGAGTCCAATAATAATAATGCTGGAATCCCAATGAATGATTCTGGTTCAAGATTAGTTTTGAATTTTTTGATAGATGAATCTATAAAAAGGAAAAGTTCTCCCAATCCTTCCAGAGTGGGCCTTAGCCAAAGTGCCCCTAATTTGACTAGTTACTGGTAAGTGTTGCGATTAACATCTTGCTTAAAGACCTAATTGTTTTGTTGATGATATAGGTTGTGAAGAGTCTAATCTGATGATATATGAAGATGAGATTCCTTATGAATCCAACCCTTGCGTGTGCTACTGATGGTTCTATAAGGTGGGTAAAGCTTCCCCCTAGTTTTGAAATCTAAGTAGAGGAAAGGCCTCACCTCCCCTCCTCATGTAGTAAGTCCTTATTGTTTGATGGTTGCAATAAGAGGGGCGTAGGCCTATAAAGAAGATTCTCCATTAGACCCTTTTGTAAATCCATTAAGACGTAGATGTTTTGTTTCTGCAAGAAGTTAAATCAATTGAATTCTCATTGGATTGTTCTTTCAAATTTATTTTTCTTGATTCTATCTCCTTTGCTTCTGATCACTTTAAAGTGAAAGAGGCACTATTGTTTTGATGAATAAGTAGTTGGCAGGATGGGTAATTGGTAATGGTTTTTCTTTGTGTTTTAGAGGTGTTTGGGTAATATTGTTTGTGAATGGTCAAGAGTTTGGGTTTTGTTTTATCTATGCCCTAACTGAGTACAAAAAAGGGCTAATTGTAATGTTGCCCTTTTGGGATTGCCCTAAAATCGCAAATTCCATTAAAATAAGAAATGTAATATAGTTAGGGATCCTACCTTTACCAATAAAACATCTTTATCAAGATAAATCTGGTTGAGATCCTGCAACCATGTTAAATTAAAATATCTGAAATATAATTCTACGAGATCAATTATTTCTATTAGGGTTATTAATCACACATATGAGTATAATTATCATCATAATTCATTAGATAAGTCATGTCACCTCTATATTCATCACAATAGGTTTGAATGCGGGAGCATGATAGTTGGCCCGAAGCAATCCTCACACTAAACCCAAGAGCAGATATATCATACCCCTTGGCCCCAAGTGGTAGGCACATTGGACACCCATCATGGGGTGGTCTACCTAGTGGGATGCTTGTCTATCCCCTCCCTATTGATGTCACCACATATATATTCATTTTTAGTATTCAGTCACAATAGGGTTTGAATGAGGAAGCATGATAAGTTGTGTTGATGTGTGTTTTTTGACATCCTACTACACAGAATAAAATATCGAGTATTCTATCCTCTCTTGAACAAAATCTCCTCAAATGCTAAACTTCGTGATCAAACAAGGTGACTCCAAAGCTCCTATAGTCCAGTCTTGACTTTATATGGGGATAGACTCAATGGTTGATGTGATTGTTGGTAATCCAAGGGGACTTATCTTTTGCTTGAACTTTGTTGGAACTTGAATATCGGAATTATCAATCTTGTGATGCTTTTCTTCTAACTTGAACTTAAATAAAAAAAAGGATAAAAGAGAAAGGGTTTAGAGAATCCATGCTGACTCACAACTCCTAAGGACAGTGATAATAATGAATGATGCTTTGATAGACAAATCCTTCATGAAACTACTTTTTACTTAACCAGAGATAACTTGGACATGCTGATGTGGCACAACTTGAGTGTGTTCAATGATGACTGGATTCCACCTCAGCAATTTCATCATCACTCAACAAAGCATTGAGATAACATTATTCATCATTGCCTTCAAATTCTTCAATCTTTTAAACTCCACAAGCCGTGGATCTTAGCAAGTTAGGGAAAAAATCACCTTAGGCCGGGGATTTGAAGGAGTGAAGGAAGAACTCTACCTTGGCCATGGGGTTTGAGAGAGTCAAGGAAAATTTCCTTACTTCCACTTTGAGTCGACCACTTCACTGCTTTCACCAAGTGTAAAATGACTTGTTCATAGGGTTAACTTGGTGTTTCTCCCTCTTTCATCACCTCTTAGACCTTGATTGATCTTCATCAAGCACTTCATCCCATTAGTTTGATCATCTCTCCCTGATCTTTCTTTGCTTCTATGTTCTAACTTGAAGATATCCATCTGCCTGCTTGACTGCTCATCACACTTAAGACTCATACTTTGACCTGAGCTGATGGTTGCACCTCAAAGCCTTATTTAATGCAGACCTTGGCTCCTACCTATCACTTGACTCTCACCTATCACTTAAGCACTTAGAGCTGAGTGGACCCCAAATCAATCCAAAGGGAGACTTGACTGCGGATAGGCTGCCCGATGTGAACACATCCCGACGGCAGGGCATTGCATCCCCTCACAAGCAAGAGGTTAAAGACTAAAGAAACTACTGCCAAGCTAGATGACTAAGCTACAACAACCAACCTATGGGCAAAAAAGTGAGGGTCCCCATTTGCAATGGGGCGATGTGTGAAAATGTATCAACAAGTGGTTGTAAAGAAGATAGCAAAGGAGTGTGGTTTACTTGGTCTAATATGCAAAAAGGGAACACGAGGGTGTTCTGAAGGGTGGATGGGTTTGATTCTGACAAAGGTTTTCTTAATTTCCTTCTTTATTCTAATAGAAAGGTGGTGAATATTACCCTTGTTGTATTATCTGATCATCACCCTATTGATTGTTCCTTTTCTCTTGCTCGCTCTGATCTGCAATCTCAATCTTCTTTTCAAGTGTTTTTCAGACTAAATGTCTTTCTATTAGGAGTAGTTCTCGTGTTTCTGGTATTCAATGTTTGTGGAATATTTGTATTGTCGATGATAAGTATAGATTTTGTATTTTAAATTGGTGTGTTGCTGTTAACTTTGTTCAGAATTTTTGTGTGTGGCAATGTGGATAATGGGGAAAGATTTTGCCGGGAAGAGAGCTTCCCTTGTTAGGGGTTTTCAGGTGAGCCATTTTAAATCTGAAGAGGAGGTGCAAGTTGATTGTTGTAATCCCTGGTTGTAGGATGAAGGTGGCTGGTCTTGAACACAAAATAAGATATGATAATGTGCATAAAGCAAAAGGTGCTAAAGTCAGATCTAGATTGAATTGGTTGAAATTGGGGGATAAAAGTTCAAAATTTTGCTTAAACTTTTTAAGAGTCAAGTCTACCAGGGAGGAGATTTCGGATATTAATCTTAATGGAGAATTGATTGAGGATGAGTTAAGATTAGAAATGCATTATGCGCTTCTACAAAGAGCTGTTTGCTTCAGGGGTTTAAGATTCTATGGGTCTAATTTCTACGCATTAAAAAGGATATTAATTTATTTTTTCTTAAGAGGAAACAAAAAAAGTAAATGGATGAAATGGTTGCATTTAGCAAGATACTAACATAACACTACTTGTCACCAATTGGCAAAGATGAACTTGTTGATGTGTTTTTTACGCATATGCAAACACAAAATAAAATACCCAAAAGTATCTTATCCTCTCTTGAACAAAGCTTCTCAAATGCTGAAGATTGGCTTAAGGATCACTTGAGACAACTCCAAGGTTTTGGTATGTTAGGTCTTGACTTGTGGATAAGCACAGTTGGTTGATGTGATTGCTGGTATCACAAAGGGACTTACGTTGAATTGTTGAATTCTTGAATCGCTGGAACTTGATCATCTGATGTTGCAATCTCATGATGCTCTTTTGATCCTAAACTAACTTGAGTTTGAAAAAATGGCAAAAGATGAAGGGTCAAGAGAGTCTATTCTAATCTTAAGAATGCAAGAAGATAGGTGAATGATTAGATGGAATCTACTGGGCAAGGTCTCACCATCAACTTGAACAATTTGACACAAGCTCAGTGCAATCTTCTAAGGACATTTCAAAGATGTTCAAGTCATTACCATCAAACATTGCTCACCATTGAAGTTAATGCATAAACAATGGACGCATAACAATTTGAATTTAAGCTCATATCACTCCAGTTGACCATGCAAGGCACAATTACAATCACCAAGAGGCTAGTGGTATGGACTAAACGGATTCCGCATAAATGCATTCAACAAATTCCTCTATTCAAACTAATCAACATGAAAACAAAATGAGAAGTAGAACCATGAGGCTTGTTGAAATAACAAATTTCACCACAACTTCAATGAAAAGAGTATCTCATTTACAAGTCATAACAACAATTCTTCCTTCTCCTAATCTACCCTAACTTTTAATCTATCTCCTATTCTTTTCCTACTGCTATTTACTATTTGTTACCTATTAACCTTTACAAATGAGAGATTTGACCCTTTTATATTGCTCTCAATACAATTCAATGACTCAAATCAATTTAAGATCAATGGCTGAGATCTTACAATGAAAATCCTAATTAGTGTTTGTTACAACAAACTCAATTTGGCCAATGAAATGATTTCGACACTTTGGCATAACCAATAGATAATAAGGGTAGGTACTTCGAAGTTTGTGCCATCACGGGTGAGTCAGGTACATTGCATCTAGACATGCTGATGTGGAACTGTTACCTATTTTTTCGCTTCTAGCTTAAAAATAGGTTAAGTTATGCTTGTTTTACAAATGGAACAAAGATACATATTACTTTTGCTATTTTGCACTCCAAATGCCCAACAGGAGTCTAAAAGAATTACATTATCAGATTGCAGATTGCATTCATACAGATGCATATGATACAGGAGAGAGTGCAAATATTTATGACAAGAAAAAGTAGTCTTTATTGACAATATAAATAAATAATGTCTCACACAAGCCGTGCAACTAACCGCTATAATGCACATGAAAAACACATGATACATTTATAGGTGCTATGAAAATAAAATGCACAAGTAATGAAGGGTGACTCGTCATTGCCTGAATGACCAGTCCGGCTTGAGCTACCTGTTGACGTATTTTTTATGACTACGTCGAGCACAAAATAAAACTGCCTAACGGTCACTTCACTCTCTCTTGATCAAAATACGATTGCATGCTAAGATTGCAAGAAGTTCAAACAATCGACTCCAATGTTCCTTTATGCTACGGACGTGACTCAGTTGGTTGATGTGATTGCTGGTAATCCAAGGGGCCTTACGTTTGCATCATTCTTTCACTTCTTTGTTGTGGCTGGAACTCCATCATCGGATATGACAATTTTGCGATGCTGCTGCTTCGAACGGACTAAAATGAACTGAAAGTAAAAGGGAAAGGGTTTAGAAGGATCTAAATCTACTCCTAAGGGCAGTGATAACAATGAATAGTGCTTTGGTGGACAAATTCCAAATAAACCAAGCTCTGCTTCGCCAAGATCAACTACAACTCCGCAAGAACTGGTGGAGTCTTCTGGGGATGCTAGAGGATTTTCAAATCGAGAAACTACATTTGAATACCCAAAAATGACGCAATCCAAACGACCATCTACAATTGAACTTAGCACAAATTTAGGGGGTTCAGGCTAACTTTACACTGCAACTTACAATCAACAATATGCAAAAAGTATGAACCATGAAAATTCATCAAACACCATTACATTCTCCATTGAAATCAAAGCACTATACTACTTCTAGTCTAAGTGAGGAAGGTGAAACCATGCAAGCTTAAAAAAAATAACTGAAGTGGACACCATCAGAGAACAATGTTTCATTGTTATTATCTCAAAACTTATCGCAACAATTTCATACAAAGCTCCCTCCTTTACAAATGAGGGGGGTCACCCCTTTATATAGGCCTCAGGCCATGATTACATGCAAACCCTAATTAAGGTTTTCCCTAAAAGATTCTCCACTCAAGATGCAACAAGGTGGGAATCTCCAATTAATAACCCATCATGCCCATATACAATTAATTACAATCCTGCCAGATTTGGCACCCATAAAGCATTAATTAATCATTACATTCAAAAAGTGCCCACTATGCAATGAATGTACCCTCATGCAAAAATTGCCCATGATGCCATAAATGCACCATCATCTCTTGAACGTGATGGCTGCATGCAGAAAGAATCTGCCATAATGCCATAAATGTGACGGCTGCATGCAAAGAGCTGCTTCATTAATTCAGTGTGCATTGACTCGACTGCCACTTGGCGAGAAAACCTTGGAGAGAAAAAACTTCAGGAGAGAAGAACCTAATCCCTGAAGAATTTTCTTGAAGTTTCTCGAACTTTCCTTGCTTTGGATGATATTTTTTTATGATTTTCCACCATCTCCTATTTTTTAGGAACTTTCCTAAAATTTAGGACTCGGGTCCAGGAGAGAGAATTCTCTCATGATTCCAAATCTGTAAAACTTTTGAAATTTGGATGTGATTTGGTGTCTAAAAATAGGATTTTTCAAAATTATTCCCGAGGGGATTTCCTGCATTTCCATTCCTCCTTGAGCCTCGAAATTCTCCTTTGCGGAAATTTCCATCCCGAACTCTCAAACTTAGGCGTGGAATGTGGAATTCAGCTTGGTGAAGGAATTTCATTATTTCCATGCCTTAGAAAATTTTCAACTTCCTAATTGGGCTTGGAATTTTGACTTTGATAGAGGAAATTCATCCTTCCCATGTCCTTCTTGATACTTGGATTTTCGCACGCCTCAGAGAAATTTTCAGTTTTCCAACTTAGGCGTGGAATTCACTCTTCATGGTGGAATTCATCATTTCATCCTTGATTTTTTTTTTCTGACTTAGCCATTTCAACATCCTTTCCTTGGCCAAGGCGCTGATCCCTCCATTCCCTGGAATCTTGAATTTTCTCCATCTTCCATGCCTTATGTTTTTTGGCGCCTTAATGAACCCTTGGGTGCAAATTCTCCATGGAGGAGGAATTCATGAGTTTGAGCATTCTTCCATGCCTTCATGGATTTGGCGCCCCATCCTGTGCTTGGGCGCTATTTTTCTTGGGTCATGGTTTCATTGTTCTTTCATTTTGTTTCATCTCTCTTGTTTGGCGCCTTGATCATGGCTTGGGCGCAATTTCACCTGAGGAAGGAATTCGCAACTTTTCCTTCCCTCCTTGACCTCTTTACTTCAGCCCCCCGCCTAAGTGTTGGGTGGAATTTTGCACTGGAGGAGGAATTTTGTCAATTTGTGAATCGTCCATGAGACATCCATTTTGGCGCCTATCCTTGGGCTGGGGCGGAATTTTGCTGTGGAGTAGGAATTCATCAATTTGTGAATCCTCCATGAGACCTCTGTTTTGGCGCTCTGCTGAGTGCTTGGGCGGATTTTGGCCATGAAGGAGGAATTTGATGTTTTCTACCAATTCAGGACATGTATATATATGAAATATAACATTTAAGTATAAGCCACTTATACTTTAAGTTATATTTCATAAATATTGTCAGGATGTTTGAGAGTGGTTTCAGGTCCCTAGGAATCATAATGCAAATTCTGGATTTTGGAAGATCTTTCAAATTTTTAGACTTAGTCAAATTTCAGGCCCTTTTCGGATCAGGATGACATTGGTGGATTGATGTGAATATCCAGACTTGGATGATTTTGCATGCTTTCCTCTTCTGGAATTGGAGTTCCAAACTTAACCATTTTTTTTGATCCAACTTGTTTGCCTTCTGACTCTTTTGGATTTAGAAATGGTCTTCAAGAACGTTCAGTCTTCAACGTCTTCAGAGATATTCAACTTTCAGTGTTTTCCTGTGAAGATCTTGCCAAAAATAGATTTTCCCAAATAGTAAGTGTTTCAAAATGTCAAGGTTTGGGCAAAATAGGTCAGAAAAGCACTTACTAAAAGTAGAAACTTAACTAAAATAGAAATTACTAAAAATAGTAAGTTTGATTTTTGGCAAAATTAGACCAATCCGGGAGGCAGTGAAACTTACTAAAAATAGTAAGCGCTCGGAATTCACTCAAATTTTACTGGGAGGTTCCGTGAAAGGTCCTGATTCTAGTTCTAAGTTCAGTTTTTCCAAAACCCTAACAGAAACCCCTAAAATCTAGGACTAAAGGAAGAAACCCTAAAATTGACGAAACGAGTCCTAGACTTAACCAAATTTGCTCAAACAAAAAGCAAACTTAATCAATATGACCTCCAAACACTTGCAAAGCAAAGAGACTGACGAGACTGCTACGAAAAAGACCCAAAAAACAAAGCCAAAAGATTGGAAGCGTCTAAAGAGTAGGGGGTCTCCATTTGCAATGGGGCGATGTGTGAAAACATCACAACACTACCCTGCATCGTTTTTAGTCTCCCCGCTTGCCTTGCATCCAGCTATTGCTCCCTTGCTGGTCCGCATGCCTGCATCTAGAAGTGAAAATGTTATTAGAGCAATGTCGAGTCATCAAACACTACTTATACATGCATCTATAAACATACATATGGCCTTCGCATACATAATAGGAGCTAGCTTGTCATGGGCCTCCAAGAAAGCAAGATTATCAAACACACTTATCACATGCCCATTTTTATCTAATGTGTGTGTTATGTGCAGATGCAGGTTTAATTATAATCATGTTCGTTAGATTTCAGCATGTGAGTTAAAATGTGGCTCCCACAAGGGTTGAGCCCAGCATGCTATTGCAGATAGGTGTTGGGTACATAGCAGTCCTAGGACAGGTGCAGTGAATCCAAGACATGGGAAACAGTTTCGTAAGCTTAATAACAGTCATTACGGTCAAAATCATAGCCATGCTTGTCTCAGTCAAACAAAAAATCAGAGTAAGCTGTTAACACTATGAACAGCATGATCCTAATGCAAATACAGAGTAATGCATGTGTGTTTGCAGCCCATAAGGATTTGAGACAGTCATAGGTTTCCCTGCCACAACAGTGTTTGTGCAATCAACACAAGGCAGCCATGTTCATAGGAGCTTTGTTCACAGTCATGTATTTATAATTATGCCAGAAGTGACAGCAATGTGTCTTTCCACAATGACTCTTACATTGAGGGACTTTTACATCTGGAAGTCACATATAGAGAGCTGAGAAATGAGAGGGAGACATTACAAATTACAAATTACAAATATCACTGTGATGGAACAGTTCAAGAACCATCTAACCCTCAAAGTTGCTGAAACCAAAGTGGATGAATTTTACTAAAGCTCATGAAAGAGATAGGAGCCACATTCTGAACTTAGAGCTGGGACTAAAGAAATTTTCAGAAAATACTTAGGACATTTGTAGGAGGACAGAGAGGTAAAGGCTGCAAGCTAAATAAGTGAAAGATATTTATTTCCTGGGAAAAACAGTTCAAATTCTTTGGTCTCAAGTGATCAGCAGGATCATTTACCCAAGAATAGAGGGTCAACCATGACGAATGGCAGAGAAGCAACCTTCCTTCAATAGTTATCAATCATAGATCAGCCATAGCAGCATGTGGAATTGTTGACGTGTATTTTGTACACCATCATACACAGAATAAAATACCTAAAGGCATCTTATCCTCTCTTGAATAAAGTCTCTAACTGCTGAAGATTCGCATGAAGGATCAGTTAGGATGACTCCAATGTTCTGGTTAGTAGGGTCTCTACGTGTGGATAAGCACCAGCGGTATGATGTGATTTGCTGTGTCCTCAAGGGGCCTTACACTCCGAAAGTCTTACTAAACTAAAGAAGCTTTTCAAAAATAACAAAAGGATAGGGTTTGCAAGAGGTCTAATCTAATCTAACCCTAAGAATGACTTCATGTGGACAAGACTTGGCAAGATTCTACCAACTTCAATTTCGCCATAAAATAACAACTCAATTGAAATTGATGCGATCTTCTAAGGTAACAAATGATTTTCAATGCATCAAAGATCAAAGACACTACCACAAAGGTACATATCCAAGATACAATAATTATTGAAGGTTAAGTGATTCAAATATCTCCAGTCGACCACGCAAGGCGTTCCTACAATCAGCAAGAAGCTAGTGGTTTGGATTACGAATCCTACCAAAGATCGAGTCTCACACTATGTCCTTCAAATTAACACACTACTTTGATTGAGCATGATTCAAATGAATTGAACAACCATGAAGATAACCAAGAAAGTTGCAACAAAACACCATAACTTCAATATTTCATTGATTTCAAAGTCATCATGTACAACAATTGTTTGAATTCCTTTCCTCAAACTCAATCTTGCTACAAAAGTAAAATTGCTTCTAACTCTAATCTCTCTAATACATCAAACTTTCTTTCTAATCTCTTAACTATCTCTATTACAAATGAAATGAAAATGAGGGTATAAATAGCATCCTCAATTACAATGAATGGTCCAGATTGAAAGCAGATCAACGGTCAAGATCATGACACCTAAACCCTAATTAGGGTTTGTTACAAAAGTTCCCCTTTTATTGCACAACATTAAATGCATAGCCAATTATAAATTTGGCACGAAAATCTAGGAGACATAGACCAATGACAATTAGGGTGCCATGTCATCTATAACAACCTCTCATCCAGAATCTTATTCCCTTTCCAATGCTCCTTTTTAGCATATGCAATGAATCTTAATACGATTCCCTCGATCTCAGCAATTGGAATCTCAGGAAGATTCTTCATTCTTTCTTCCAAGTGGATGACCTGATCAAATGCATCTAGAAGAGCTGCGTCCCATGTAAGTTCAAGTTCCTTAGTCTTTTCAATCAGGAGCATGGTAGCAAACATCTGGTCCTGTTGCTCATCTGTGATATTGATGTCCTTGCAAAAGATGACCTTAATCCTATCCTCCAATTCCTGCAAATCCACATCTGTCTCAACTTCGATCCTCCTGCCAAGAATGGTACGAAGTACCTCAAATACTCTGTCCTGGATCGGATTGATCACCTCCTCAACATGACTGCATCTAGTACTAATGTCCTCGAAGAGAACTTCCTTTATCTGGAGTAAGGTTGACCACTGAAGTAAATTGTGAGGTCCTCCATCCATAATCTTTTCCTGCGCTAAGACCTTCCTCGATGTTTGTCTAATTACTTTCAAGACAGGAATGATAACATCCTTGGTATGAGCAAAAGCGGCCACCGTTATCATCAAATTGTGGATGATCTCAAGAACCTGAATAGCCCTATGAATAGTCTTCATCATCCTTGTTGCAAATTCTAAGGCAACTGTATGAGATTTATCCATCCAAGTACTCATACGCTGGACCATACTCCTGAATCTCTCTGCCTCACCAATTGATTGAAGGGGAAGTGCCTGTATAGGTGATCTTGCTGGATCCTGACGTCCTAAAGGCTGATTGAGATGGCTGAAATATGTTCTCCATGCACCGACCTCTCTCTCGAGCTTTCTACTCTTCTCCATTTCTTCTCTAAGCTTGTCCTTCAATGCCTCAAAGGAATCTGTGGCATCATCTAGTGTCTGCTCGGCTGTGGATGGACCTAGCTCAAATGTCTCTACATCATATTCCTCTGCTAGGATCTCACCTTCATACTTGTCTATTGCCGGTGTAGCTATCTGCAATTTTCTGGATCCAGTCTCATCTCTAATCATCTTGGACATCTTGGTAGCCTTTCTCTTCTCTGTCACTTCTTGGGAATGTCCAACAAGGCTCTCTAAATCAATCACATTGTCTTCGTCCTCGATCACAATTACTTTCGTCAATCTTTCCTTCAACCAATCTGGGATGGCTGATCTTGTCTCTCTAACCTGTATCTCCTTATGCAATATTTCTTCTTCTCTGTGAGGAGATGTTACCTCGTCATTGTTCTTGTCTTCATGTAACTCATAATCTTGGAGGGATCCACTTGGCGACCCTTGAGGTACCTGTCCTTCTTTATCATTCTGAACCATCGACTCCATAGACTCCTCCACTTCAAGTGTCCTTTTCTCTTGTCGAGAAGATGTACCGGATGAACGACCTCGGCTGGCCTCTTGTTTCTTCTTGGAAGATTCTCTCTTTCCAGGTCTCTCTTTCCTCTTCGAGCCTCTTGGATGGAGATCGCCTTCACTTGCACTTCGAAGGTTGCCTTCATTTGCATTTCTGGGATTAGGAGTACCTTCGCTCACACTAGCTCCACCTTCGGCTGGTTTCTCTTCCAAAGTGAAAGTCATAGCTATGCCTTGCTCTCTCAACTTCTGATGCTGCACATCAACCCATCTGCGAGTACAAGACAAGATTGGAGCCATCAAAGCATCTAAATCCACGACCTCGGGCTCATTCCAATCTAACCTTACTGATTTGCTTTCTCGATCATAGGATGACTGGAGATGTCTGCCACTGTCCTGTGCTTGGTCGGCCACTCTGTAAATCTTGCATTTCCTGATGAAATCCAAAGGCAATCTAGAATGCATCTTTCTTTTTACTTCAAGATCATCCAAGAGATTCATCATAAAATCTTCAATCTGAAACTCATGCTTAAACTTCCTACCGACTGTCTCCTCTATATATCCATGTGGATCAAAGCTTTCTCTCAAGGCAAAGGATTAAAAAGAATACAAAGCTAACTCCTTCTCTGCGTCATCCATGGCTAAAGCATTAGGACATACCTCAACTGAATTGCCCAATATGATAGGTACCGGAACTCCATTTCCGTGTCTGTGTCTGAATGCCTTCGCATAAGCTGCCAACTGTCTTGTTACCTCAAGTAACACAATTCTGTCTGTCGGATATCTTGGCAACATGTATGGAGGTGAAGGACATCCATGAACTCTGATATAAGTAAACTTCGGGAATTGGATAAACCAAGCACTGTACCTCTTTATTAGTTCCTGTGCATCCTGAGATAATCTGTTGTGAATCCCACCTTGCAACATCCTTGTGATGTTCATCGTGAAGGTATCATTAACTAACTTGTAGTTGCTTCCTGGCGGATGATGCAAGTGGACATAGGAATCACAAACTCTGACCTCGCCGGGTCCTCTTCCAATCACTCCTCTGTGAGGTAGTCCTGCGTACTCGAAGCTCCTGATCAAGGCATAGATGACGTATGAACTCATGTGGAAGGACTTGGTAGCTTTGAGTCTCCTCAACTGTACGTCCAAGCAATGGCTAATCATTCTAGCCCAATGAATTGTTCCTTTACCCTGAACTATCACCTGGATGAAGTAGAACATCCACTTTTCAAAGTAAAAAGCTTGAGGGGCTCCTGTGACTCGGTTGAGCATTGTAATCAAATCTCTGTACTCCTCCTGGAAATCGATCCTGTGTGGTGTGTTCTGTACCTTGCTCAGGCGAGGACGACTCTTGAGTAACCAGTTCTTGTTAATGATGCTTAGGCAAGCATCTGGATCATCTTCATACATTGACCTGGCTCCTTCTATGCTCTTGTAGACCATATCTCTGTGCTCTGGAAGATGGAAAGCCTCACTTATAGCTTCCTCTGAAAGATAAGCTAAAGTGTTTCCTTCCTTGGACACGATCGTTCTGGATTGAGGATCATAATGACGAGCACACTCGATCATCAACTCATGGCACTGTACTGCTGGAGGGAAGCCGGCCGCCTTAATGATGCCACTTTCAATTATCCTCCAGGCGACAGGTGATGGCTTGCCAATGTAAGGGACATCTCGAAACTTCTTCATGCTGAAGTTGCCCAAATTAGTATCTCCAATGTTGCTCCATTTAGACACGATCTTGGTCTCCACTTCTTCGGTCTTTTGATCTTCCTTCATGAGAGCTGGACGACTGGTGGATGCTCCCGCCCTAAGGGTCGCCATACCTACACAACATTTCACAATAAGTAACTGGATATTGCAATGCATAACATAGATTAGATTAATTTTAGGAAACTTCATGATAAGTCTTTGAGTTATCATTTCCTAAAAACGATTGAGCAATTGGAATTCAAAATTTCAAAATTCAAAATTTAAGCTATGACGATCAACAATTCAAAATAAAAACAATAAAACCATATCGCCATACCTCACTTGAGAGCTAACTCTAGAATGCAAAATAGAGGAATTCGCCTAGGCAAAAATTAACGTTAGAAGCCTTCAACGTGATCTTCAAACAAACGTCCTTATCAACTTCGCCACCCTTGGAGTCTTTGACGTGATCTTCAATGTCCTTGGCAAGTTCGCTCAAATGGAAACTAAGGTTCGCACGTACTCTCCTTTGGTAATGTTTCGCACCACCTTGCTTGAAATGAAATTCGCACCACCTTGAATACAATTCGCACTTCCTTTGTCTTCCTCAAATCGCATATGAAATGATAAAATGATAATGTGAAAATGAAATCTTTCACCTCCCTTTTATAAGCGCTCACCTCTCACAATTACCTTAGGCCGACTTTGTAAAAAATAAGGTAATTAAAACGATTTTTAAATAAATAATAAAGGCCGACCTTTCAATCCAAGCGCTCCATTTGATTTTTAATTAATTAATAATTAATTATTAAATGCCTTTGTTTTTTAATTTAACAAATTCGATTTTTTACAAGGCAAAAATAATTAATTAATATCTTGCGCAAATTTTTAAATGCTAATTTAATTGAATTTTCAAACTTTATCGATTTTTAGCATTTAAATAAATTCAAAAATGTTTGAGCGCCCAAAATTTGAAAATGGAAAAGTGCAAACCTCATCGCCCTGGTCCCTGACTGAGGGACAGGAGCGAAATTTCAATTTGGTCTTGATTCTTGCGCTTTTGACGTTCAAAATCTTCATCCTTACATTGAAACTGGCGTTTTTGCAAGGGATTTCGAACTTGGCTAACTTGTTTGTGTGAACGAGTGCCTTTTATGACCATTATCGCCCTGGTCCCTTGAAGAGGGACAGGAGCGATCCGTATGTTCTTACTTGAAATTCTTCGTTCTTGATTTTAACTCCTCGTTCATTTCCTTCGAAACGACGTTTTAAACCCTTTGCAACTTTGTTTTGACATGATCTTCGAAGGATAACAAGTGTTTTAGCAAATATCGCCCTGGTCCCTTGGTGAGGGACAGGAGCGATCCTGGTGTTTCTCTCCTTGATCTCGCTTCTTTAATCACCAATCCTCTTTATATGGCAAGCAATGACATAGTTTCTCCATTCCACGCTTGTTTCACTTGACTTCCACAAGGCATATAGATGTTTAGAGGATTATCGCCCTGGTCCCTTGGTGAGGGACAGGAGCGATCTCCATGTTCTAGTCAAAACTTGTCATCTTTCAACCTTTGCTCTTCGTTCATTGCTTCCTAAATGATGTCCTTTATCTTGTGCGTCCTTGTTTTGACATGCTTTTTGAAGGAAAATGACTGATTTAATGAAAATCGCTCTGGTCCTTGCCTGAAGGACAGGAGCGATATAGCTTCCTTGGCTCAATTGATAGTTGTTTGACGTTTGAAACCTTTGTATATCACCTTCTTAAGATGCCTTAGACCCTTTACCACCTCGCATGATCTTGACTTAACGTGATTTTGGAAGGATTTGGCCAATATGATAAATATCGCTCTGGTCCCTGCCTGAGGGACAGGAGCGATCTTCAATGTCTTGTGCTCATGCTTGCTTTAAACAACTTGCCATTGCTTTCATCGTGTAAAATGAAGTCCTTTGGTCCTTCTTGGCCACTTGATACGCGATCAACTTTCAAAATTTAAGCCCTCATGAAAATTTCGCTCTGGTCCCTGCCTGAGGGACAGGAGCGAACTAGGGTATTTAGTGCAAAATCTTCATCATACTAACTTGCAATTATCTTCAAAGTGCAAAACAATATCCTTTACTCTCTTTCAAACATTCAAAATGTGAATAGCAACCCAAATTTAGCCTCATTTGAATACTTTCGCTCTGGTCCCTGCCTGAGGGACAAGAGCGAACTGGGTGTCTTGGTGTAATTCCTTCAACATTGGCGACCTTGGGTACTTCGTTCTTCATTGAGATGCCTTAAAACGTCCTCACCACCTTGTACTTCGTCTTGGAGTGTCTTGAACTTGGAGGAAAGGCAATATAACCATCATATCGCCCTGGTCCCTGACTGAGGGACAGGAGCGATCTTGCTCTTGTAGGCTTCATCTCACTTTGCTAACCTCAAAAATTATCTTCAATGGTCTTGTAATGCTCCGTTTTATTCACCTTTGGCTTGGAAATCATTCAAATTTGGCAAGAAATTCGTCTAAGGCAAAGATCGCTCTGGTCCCTGACTGAGGGACAGGAGCGAACTTAGGCATTTGGGTCCTTTGTAGATGTTTTGTAATCTTCAATTTGTCTTCAATGGGTTCAATTCACCTCCTTTCTTGCCTTCAAACATAAAACTTGCTTGATCTTTGCCTAAGACATGCCTTATGAAGAATTTCGCTCTGGTCCCTAGGAGAGGGACGGGAGCTACAATGGATTTCGCCCTGGTCCCTGACTGAGGGACAGGAGCGATTTTGGCATTTTGGCCATTTTTCTTCATGTTTGTGCCTTCAAATTATATTCAACTGGTAAAATGCATCTCCTTGGACCTTTTCAAATCGTCAAGTTGTTAAAATCCTGTAAGGACAAAGCAATATTTGATTTTGAGCTCCGGTCCTTCACTGAGGGACAGGAGCGATTTTGACTCCTGAGGCGTTTCCGTGTTCACGAAATTCTTCAATTTATATTCAACGGAAAGATCACGACTTTCCTTACCACTTCCACTTGAAAAATCATCTTGATCCTGCAGAGACAGTAAGATTTTTGAAAACGAGCTTCGGTCCTTCATTGAGGGACAAGAGCGATTTTGCTCCTACAGGCCAAAATATCATGATTTCACAAGTTTAATCACTTCACAATGCAAAAACAAATCATTTCCAATGCCCGGGATCAAATATCAAAAAACTCAAAATTTGGTCAAAATCACTCAATTGGACAAAATTCGCAATTTCATCATCAACACTTATAGACAAATTAAGACTCTGCACTCAAAATTCCAATTGAAAATAGACCATTCTGGCGAATTCATTCCATTCAAAATTGCATCCTACAAAAGGAAGCTTAAAAAGCTCTCAAGACTGACTGGACTCTGGCCTGAAAAGACAATAACGGAAACCCTAAGGCTTGACCCTAAATCCAGACAACTGACGAACTACCAAAACCCTAAAAAGCAAAGCGAAAGGCGAGCAAAAACGAGCAAAAAGAGGGGGTCCCCATTTTAAATGGGGCGATGTGTGAAATGGTCACAACATCTGGCGACACCACTGAGAAATGTTGAAAAACATTTGGGAATCAATCTTTCTAGAAGAAAACTCAGAAAACCTCCCTCAACAAAACCAGGAGTTAAGAAACACTTACAAGAAGAGACCATCATATTAAGACAAAGTATCAAGTCCATAGTTACCCATGTGTGTGCAAATGCGTTAATTCCCCTCAACAAGACAATCATGATCTTTAGGTTCCCCTGTGATAAGCTACGTAGTTCGTCTAGACTCCAAAAGCATCCTGGATAGAGCCTCGTTGCCAGTCAGACGTCCATAGTCACGACGAGGTTATCGCCGCAAGCTCACGAACATTGCTCCATTGCCAGCCAGGCGTCTATAGACCCGATGGAGTTACTCGTAAATTCCCTTTAGCCAATTTGATATTTCCTTTTAGCTCATCTTCTTTCTTTTTCTTTTTCATTTTTTCATTCTTTCATCTTTTCTTCTTGATACTACTTTTCAGTTCCGTCAATTCTTTGGCTCGTGAGTAGTAAAACTCACTAGGGTTTGAGGATTGCGGTGGCGCTGAAGTCAGACTTTAGATTTTTCACTGATCACAGCTTCGCCTGGAAACCATAATGACTCGGAGATTATAAGTGTGTAAAAATATAATAACTGGAGGACAAAAATACGTGAGTTCAATAAGCTAATCTTACTTCAATGCAAATACGTCCTGACTCAAAGCTTTATTAAAAGAAACTCCCTTTGTAATTCCAAAAGACCTCATGATTGCCCAAATGCAACCAACAACCTAGCGGGAAGTTAGAGCGTTACATAACAAAATCACCCAATTAAAAATGGATACCCCTCAGGACAAAACAACTAACCTAAAACAAAACACCCAAACTAAGAAAACGAAAACAAAACAAAAGGCAAACCAAAGCGAAAAGAAAAACAAACAAACGGAAAACAACGAAAGCAAACTAAACTAGCTATGTACAAGGGAAGGCCTTGGGCATCTTAGGACTGGAAATAATGTTTGAGATACCTCCCATTGACAGGCAACGGGATGTCTTCTCCAGTTAAAGTTTGCAACCTAAATGCGTTTTCTCCCAATATCTCTGAATTTTGATAAGGACCTTTCCAAAGCTTATCAAACTTATCATGCTCTCCTCTTTTTTCATGTGCTTTGTCCCAATACAGGACAAGATCTGAGATCCGGAATGCCTTGACTCTAGCTTGTCGATCGAACCATCTTTTCACCACTCCTTGGTGTTTTGCAAAATTCTCCAATGCTTGATCTCTCTTTTCTTCCAGGTTCATTAACTGCGTCAGTCGGGCTTGTACTGCATCAGTGTCCTCCATGTACTCCTGAATAAATCTCAAAGTCGGGATCCTGAGTTGCATGGGAAAGACCGGATCTTGGCCATAAACCAAAAAATAAGGTGAAATGCCTAATGCGTTCTTGGTCCTGATTCTGTCTGCCCATAAGGCGAATCTTAACTGGGTATGCCATTCTCTCGAACTTCTCTCTAGCAATTTCTTGATAACACTGAGTAAATTCTTGTTGGTAGACTCAGCTAACCCATTACCCTGAGGATAATAATTTGATGAGAACTTAAGGGTTATTCCATACTCAAAAGCCCAATTCGAGAATCTCAATGAAGTGAATGCTGATCCATTGTCGCAAACCAACGCGTAAGGACATCCAAACCTTGTGATTATGTTGTCCTCCAAAAATTTGATTACAACTTCAGTGGTGCAAACTTTGAGTGCTTGTGCCTCCGACCATCTGGTACAATAATCTGTAGCTGTGATGATGTACTTGTGTTGTGCTGAGGAGGCGGGGTTGATAACACCAATAAAATCCATTCCCCATTTGGCAAATGGTCTGGCCTCAATCACTGGATTCAGTGGCATGGCCGGATTGTTTTCTCTAAAAGCTGCGACTTGGCATGTGTGGCAAGTCCTGATATGATTGAATGTATCTTTGAAAAGCGTAGGCCAGTAATATCCTGCTCTTAGGATCTGGTGAGCTGTAGCGAGGATGGCTCCATGTCCGGTTCCAAACTTGGAATGGAAATGTTCAATTATCTGTTTTGCTTCATCTTTGCCAACACACCTCAGGTATACTCCTTCATGATTTCTGCGATATAAAACAGATCCTTGAAGCACGTAGTGTTGACACTTCATTCTTAATGCTCTCTTCTGTGTGGGTGTCATGCGAGCAGGACATCTGTGATTAAGCAAGTATGTCACAATATCTTTGTACCATTCGTCAGGGGTGACATCCTCCAATTCATAGATTTGCTGGACTAATCCTGGTCCGTCAATTGCCAATGTCTGCGCCAAAGCTTGTCCTCGAACAAGTTTCATGGGCTGGATTTCAATATCAAATTCTTGGATAATGGCGACCCACTTTCCTCTTCTTTCTCCTAGTTCATTCTGCATGAGAAGAGTCTTGACTGCTGCATCAGGCACTATTGCATAAATTTTGGCCCTTAGTAGGTAATGTTTGAATTTCTTAACGGCCTTTACTAATGCGTATGCTTGTTTTTCAATGTTAGGATATCTGAGTTCTGCATCCTTCAGTGGGGTGCTCATGAATGCAATTGGATTTTCATCTCTTTCTTCACTTCTCTGGGTCAGAATAGCGGCACAAGTGTAGTCAGAAGCGAAGGAATATAAATAGAAGGGCTTGAGATAATCTGGACTGATCAAAACTGGTGCTTCTGTGATTGCGGTCTTTATTTCCTCAAACGCCCTTTTGGCTTGTGGAGTCCATTCAATCTTTGCGTCCTTCTTTAACATTTCATTCAAGGGTCTGACAATCTCGGCAAATCCGGTAATGAACTTTCGGACAAAGTTGATTTTGCCAAAAAATGACTTGAGTTCCTTTTTGCTTGCTGGCAAATTGATAGTGGATATAGCTTTTACCCTTTCAGGATCGATGGATATTCCTTTTTCTGAAATGACATGTCCTAAAAGCTTTCCTTCTGTTACTCCAAATATACATTTCTTCGGATTGAGAGAGACACCATATCTTCTGCACCTTTGGAAGACTCTTCTTAAGTCGTCCACGTGATCTTCTCTTTGCCTGGAGAAAATTGTGATATCATCCATATATATGATAATGCATTTACCAATTAAGTCCCTGAAAGCGATATCCATAGCTCTCTGAAATGTGGCCCCGGCATTTATAAGTCCAAAAGGCATTCTCTTGTATGCAAATGTTCCCCATTTGGTGGTGAAAGCGGTCTTTAGTCGATCTTCAGGTTCGACTAGAATTTGATTGTATCCTGAATATCCATCTAGAAAGGACATCATCTGCAATCCATTGACAATCTGCAACACTTCATCTAATGATGGTAGTGGATAATTATCTTTCTCTGATGCTCGGTTGAGATTTCTGAAATCAACACACAATCTGATCTCTCCATTTTTCTTTCTGACAGGTACCAGGTTGGCGACCCACGTCGAGTGTCTTACTGGAAAGATGATCTTGGTTGAGAGCAGTTTCTTAACTTCTTGGTATATCAAGGGTTCCAATAAAGGATTAACCGGTCTTTGTCTCTGCCTGAATGGCTTGCTTCCTGGCTTCAACGGGATTGTGTGAGTAATAATTGCAGTGTCATAGGTCTTGAGATCTTCATAACTCCATGCAATGACATCTGGGAAGTCTCTCATGTTTTTCAGGATTCCATCTTTTTCAGTCGCTGTACAGGACTTTCCAATGAATACATTCTTAGCTTGTATATCATCACCTAGATTGATTGTGTCGCACATGTTTCCCTCCATGCTGTGGTTCTTCTTTTCTTTCAATTTGTCAGGATCAAAAATTCTTTCTAATTCTACCATTCCTTTTGGAATAGTGTTTGTCTTTAAATTCAGGACACCTTCAGCATCGAATTCTGCTTCACCTACTTCATCTTCATCAATGATTTGTGTTAAGAAGACGTCTGTGTTGGTTAAGAAGTCTAGAATATGCTTGTCGTCTTCGAAAACCTGAAGATTGGTGATGTTGTCTGGGACTGAAGGAACTGATATTAACTCGACTGTGAACTTCTTCAATCCTTCCATTGCTAATGGTATCAATGAACTAGCGGCCTGTGCAAGTGAATTCGCTACTTGATTCTGATGTCTATAAATCGAATTGATATTGAAAGCTTCAAAACTCTCAATGAGATCCCAGACCCGATTTCTGTATCTGGTCAATCTTTTATCATGGCAAACATACTGCTTCCTGATTTGTCTTATAGCTATTTCCGAATCTCCATATACTTGTAGTATTTTCGCCCCCTTTCCAATGGCTAATAATAGTCCATGAATCAAGGATTCATATTCAGCTACATTGTTGGTGCAAGGGAACTGCAATCTGTGAGCGGCAAGGTAGGTTTCTCCTGTTGGGCTAATCAATTCGTAACCAGCTCCAGATCCTTGTTTAGATTTAGATCCGTCGAACCTTAATGTCCATATTGCATCTTCTTGGTTTTCTATCTCTGGACTTTCCTGACTTTCAGTTGATGTATCGGACAAAGTTTCATCTTCCACAGAACTCTCGGTCTCTGAATCTTGAATCTCTTCCATATTTAGTGTCTGCGGGGCTCTTTTGTATACTTGTTCTAATGCAGTCTGGCATAAAGCACAAGATAGTTCCGAGTGGACGGCATTGTGAATTCTACACCAATTTGGAAGAAGCAAATCTCGGACGGATGCTAAGTTGCCAAGTTGCACACTTTGCTATATGTTTCTATGTACGAACCTCCTGAAATTTTCAAACATTCCTTCATCTTCTTGGTCGGATCCTTGATCACTTTCAATGACCATCTCTGTAGACTCTATCACTTCTTGCTGGCTATCTTCATCTTGTATGTTTTGTATCATCAGGACTTCCTCTACCTTAGGCTTGTACGTCCCTAGGTCGGATTCTAAAAACAGGACTTCATTGTCTTCCCCATATTCAGTTATCATCAATCTCAACCTTGGAGTGCTATCGATCTTGATTTGATTCGGGACTCCTCTCCATGGTAACCACATGTGTGCGAAATCAGTCGATACATATCCATTCAATTTTCGTGACCAATCTCGACTTAGGAGCATCCCATATGAATCTGGAATATCCACTACTGAAATATCTATGAAATTTTGAACTCTCGGGTCCGCGGCCAATTGCATATGAATGTTGTTCAATTCGCCCATGACTGGAACTTCTGTCTTGTCCAACTGAGTGACCTTTCTCTTGGTAGGAGCGGGAGTTATACCTAGTCTTTGACAGACAGCCAGGGGCATCACGTTACTGGAAGCTCCTGAATCATAAAGGCAATTGTGTAGTAATTTTCCAAATATTCTAACTGATAGCAGGAACGGTGCCGGTTCATCTTTTCCTTGGGAAGGGACTGAGGACTCCTCACTTTGATGTTTGACTTCATTGATCTTTGAATGATCGTCTTTTGCTAGGCTCTCCTCTTTTGAGTAATAGGCTTTGTTTGTGGATTTTCCTTTCTTGACCACATCTTTCTTAATCGCTACTTCCTTTTCTGGAAGAGTCTGGCTAGTGGCGAGGCCTTCTTTGACGGTAGGCTGAGTTTTCTTAGTCTCGCCCCTTTTGAGTAATACTTTTCCTTCCAACATGTCTTCCTTTTTGGCTGGGAAGGTTATGGTCTGGACCATGCATTCATTTTGTTCGGATTGTCCTTGGTCAGTGGCTTCCTCTTGGGTCACGTTGATAGTGGCTTGAACATTTGACCTAGCTGTACTAGACTCACTTAGGCTATTGATCACTGCTTCTTTGATTTCTGACACCTTGAGCAACTCATAGAGTGGTAGACTTACTTTGACTTTCTTAAGTTCATCCAACACCAACGCGGCCAATTTTTTCATTTCATTGCCTGCAGGGGGTGCAATATTCCTTTGTCTGTATTCTTGTGTGTTCTGCGGGTACTCCGGATTATTGCTGGCTTGGGGATCCGGCGGAGTAGAGAAATTGTTCGGAGGAATTGATGTAGTCAAGGGCTCTTGAGTCCTTTGATTTCTGTGATAAACTCTTTGGTTCACACCTCCCAAAGATTGGTGAAATACTTCTTTTATTCCTTCAACTAGGACACTGTTGTTCAATGGTGGAAAATAATATTCTGAATCTTCAATGGGTCCATTTGCAGATGCAGGTGGGAACTGGGATCCTGGTGGTACCATTGGTCCATTTGCAGATTCTGGTGGAAATCTCCCATTTTGTGTTCGACTAATTTCTTCTTGTGAATACTTGCAGGTTTCAACAATCATGGCTTGATCGTACTGCGTGGTTGGGACCATTTCGTATCCTGTCGTGGGCGGATTTTCAGGTGGATCAGTGCTGTGCATCTCTTGTTGGAAAATATCAGCCGCGATCTTGAATTCAGGACACTGCAGCTCAGAATGTTGGTTCGTATTGTGGAGTCTGCACCAACTGGACAAGGCTGCCTTTGCTAAAAACACTTTACTTGTAGAAGGATTTTCTTGATTCTGCGAATTTGGAGGATTATCTAGAGGCGTCACCACATTTCCATTGTTGGGAGCCGTATTCCATTGTCTCCTCTGGAAGCCTTGGTTGTTATTTCCTTGATAGTTATTTCTGAACCCTTGATTGTTGTTTCCCTGGAAATTTTGATTGTGATTGATCCTTTGCATGCTTTGGAGTTGATTATTCTGGTTCCTCAGGTGAGTCACTTCAGTTGATAACTTCTTGACTTGTTCAATCAATTCTTTCATTTCGTCCTTTTCTTCTTGTGTCCTTGATGAACTCGTAGCATTTTGCAGGTACATAGGTTGTGCGGGTGGAGCTTGAGAAATTGGAGCTCCAAGGTGAAGGACCAACTGATTTGCCGGCTGTACGCTCGGATATGTTGCTTGCGGAATTGGATTCATGACTGGAGTTTGGTTGGCCAATGCCGTACCAACTGCTTGCATCTGGTTTGGTGCTGCGACAGGTCCCATGTGCAGTAGTGGCCCAGTGATATTCTGTCCCATGTGCTTACTAACTTCAATAGCCTTTGCGTACGCCGCATTTAGATCATTCGGGGTTGGATGCGTCCTCACAAACATAGCAGTGAGATGATCTAAAGCTCCATAGTAAATTTCCCTTGGATCTGCAATGAGATAAGGAGGACGTAGCCTTGTGTATGCGCGGTGAAATCTGTTGTTGAAAGAAGTGATAGGTTCATGTTCTCTCCTTCGGACCTCAACAAATTGTCTATACAACTCCGCTGGTGTAGTTGGGATACCGAATTTGGCAATGAATGCATCTTTCATCGCGTCCCAAGTCCTAATGGACCCTGTAGGCAAGTGGATGAACCAAAAGTATGCCTCTTCTCCCAATGAGTAGGGAAAAAGCCTGCATGCCACATCTCCATATTCAATTTGTCTGTTACGAAGAAGGTCTTCGAACATCTTGATATGATCTTCTGCCGTGCGATGGAAATCACTGACATTGAACTTATAACAGAAATGTTCTGGATTCTTCGGCATATCATGATAAACTGCAAATTCCAACGGTGATGGATTGTTGACTAGCCAAGTCGCACCATTAAGTACATGAGGAGGAGGAGGAGGGGGCGGAGCCCATTGAGCCATCGTACTCTTTGAAGCTTGAGAGTTTGAAACTGAACTTGATGAACTAGCTTGGCCTTTTGTTTGAGAAATTGCCTGGATACTGGATTGGATCGCTGCTTGTACTTGTTCTTGAAGAACTTGTGATGACTCAGGGGATTCTTCCAATCTTAGTTCGAATTCTTTGGGAGTGTCCTCTCTTTTGACTCGCTTCGCTTTTGAAGTAAACTGAAGTCCGCCTAGATTCTTGATGCCTGGTGTCGACCTCAATAACCTTTGATGTTTCTCGGGCGAGAAAGAACCAATGCGATCCAGCGTGAAGTCTTGCGAATATTTATTGTGGATTCCTTTGATTGCGAAGTTCTCTAGCTATGACCCTTTGATGTTCTTCGGCTCTATCTTCTTCTTGTTCCAAGATGATTCTCACTCTGTTATACTCAACTTGACTTCTCCTTACGTTCCACGCTACTTGACTCAATCCTGAAACGATATCTTCTTGAGTGTTGCCTATCTGCAAATTTGGTTGCACTACTTGATTCAATCCTTCATGTGGCAACACCATCGTACTTCATGATCATGTTTGCAATGTACTCTTCTTCAAAATTTTTTGACTTCGGATACTCAGCGCCCTCCTTCTAGCGCCAATTCTATTGACGTGTATTTTGTACACCATCATACACAGAATAAAATACCTAAAGGCATCTTATCCTCTCTTGAATAAAGTCTCTAACTGCTGAAGATTCGCATGAAGGATCAGTTAGGATGACTCCAATGTTCTGGTTAGTAGGGTCTCTACGTGTGGATAAGCACCAGCGGTATGATGTGATTTGCTGTGTCCTCAAGGGGCCTTACACTCCGAAAGTCTTACTAAACTAAAGAAGCTTTTCAAAAATAACAAAAGGATAGGGTTTGCAAGAGGTCTAATCTAATCTAACCCTAAGAATGACTTCATGTGGACAAGACTTGGCAAGATTCTACCAACTTCAATTTCGCCATAAAATAACAACTCAATTGAAATTGATGCGATCTTCTAAGGTAACAAATGATTTTCAATGCATCAAAGATCAAAGACACTACCACGAAGGTACATATCCAAGATACAATAATGATTGAAGGTTAAGTGATTCAAATATCTCCAGTCGACCACGCAAGGCGTTCCTACAATCAGCAAGAAGCTAGTGGTTTGGATTACGAATCCTACCAAAGATCGAGTCTCACACTATGTCCTTCAAATTAACACACTACTTTGATTGAGCATGATTCAAATGAATTGAACAACCATGAAGATAACCAAGAAAGTTGCAACAAAACACCATAACTTCAATATTTCATTGATTTCAAAGTCATCATGTACAACAATTGTTTGAATTCCTTTCCTCAAACTCAATCTTGCTACAAAAGTAAAATTGCTTCTAACTCTAATCTCTCTAATACATCAAACTTTCTTTCCAATCTCTTAACTATCTCTAAGTCTTTGAGCTCGCATTATTTCTTGTCTTCGTGTTAAAAGAATAGATTATTCCAGTCTTTGAGCTGTTATCTTTTATTCGTTGTAAATTTTAGTATAGCAAAGGGTAGATAGGACTTCCAATAGTCAAGTCTTTGAGCTTGATATTGCTGTCCCGTCCTGAAGGAAGTGACGGAAGTCTTTGTGCTTTCAGGAAACTTCATTTCCTTTCTCTCATTTCACTTGAAAGTAATTATTGTTGTTCATATTCAATCGCTATCCTTTTCTGTGAAGAGAAAAGGATATTGTCTTTCTTAAAAAAGAAGGAAGACTGCTGTCCCATCCTGTTTTTATTTCAGTTTTAGTTAGATAGGGGGAGCCTTCCCTTAATTAGGAGAGTTTTTACTCGTGTGCTGTGGTTGAAATCACAATTTTGTATATTTCCCCTAAGTGTACAAAATTTTCAACCAACAGTTTTTTGGCGACTCTGCTGGGGACACGGATGCATTCGGAAGCCTCACGCTTTCGTTTGAAGATTAGTGTCTTGCTGGTAAAAAAAAGAAAAAAAAGGAAATAACTTTTGTTGGGTTTCCTGCTGATCGAACGAGATTTGAAGTACTTTGTTGTTTGTGTCTTAAAAGATCTCTGATATAAATTTGTTTGGCCATCCGAGGCACCAACAGTTTTTTGGCGACTCTGCTGGGGACACGGACGCATTCGGGAGCCTCACGCTTTCGTTTGAAGACTAGTGTCCTACCGTTTTGAAAGAAGATCTTGGAAATTCCTTCATTTCTTTAAGCTGGAAAGTTCGCGTGTTTACGTTCGTCGGAAGAAAGGTGAACATTTAGAAGAAATATCTGTTGCTGAAAGAGCTAGATCCTTTTTGCTCGCTAGTACATCTTCCCTTTCACGAACCACAAGTTATCCTCCTTCAAGGAAGAAGAAATCCATCCGAAGTGAAAATTCTTCCTTCTTTTTCAAACCACTAATACCTTCATTACCTAATATGGCTAATCCACCTCCACTTCCTCCTCCCGGTCCATGGGGAGTAGCTTTTGGTCCTTTGGCATTGACCCCACCTCTTCATCCGCTTCCACAAGGTTCACGCAAAAATCTTCCCAAATTTTATGGCGATGGAAAGCAACACCCAGATGAACATGTCAAGTCCTTTTATATGGCATGTGGTGTTCTTGCGGTTGAACATCAAGATGTTGCTGTTCGGTTGTTCATAGAGACTCTTCAAGGTATTGCAGCCGACTGGTTTTTCAATCTTACGGCTGGTTCAATTGTTTCCTGGAACTCGTTGAGAGACAAGTTCGAGGAACGTTTTAAGCCTGCAGAAGATGAGCACGCCTTATTGGCCCAGTTGACACAAATGAAGAAGGATACGCATGAAAGCATGCGTGAATTCATTGCTAAATTTAACAAATTAGCAAATAGAATTCCTGTTAATTCTAAGCCTACTCCTGAAAACCTCAAGTGTTTTTTCATCAACACTCAATTGCCCGAGGTCAGTTTCTTCTTAAGACGAGCATCTCCTGCTGATTTAGAAGTTGCTCAATCAATGGCTACTGAAATTGAGGACGATTTGATCTTAGCTGGTAAGATCAAGAAGGATTCTAATCGGTCCAAAGGAGTTTCGCACCAGGATAGTTCATTTTCTGGTTCTACCGATCCAATGGTACAGAAATTGGCAAATGAACTTCTTGCTTTGAAGAAGCAAGTGTCTCAGAATTCCTACCCCGCACCGTACAAGGATATCCCAAGAAGGACATATCCTAATGCTGCTGCCAGTTATGCTGCCAAAAATCAACCCAAGTTGCCTCCCCCTTCGGAGAAACTTGCGCTTGAGCCTCCTTCTTCAAAGGCAGCAATTGGTTATTACGAGACTGATCAAAATGAGTCTTCTTATTTTGATTATCAGTCCGATGAAGTTGCTCTTCCTCAACAAGAAGAAGAAGAAGTGACTGGCGACTCTACTATACGTTACATGCACTATGATGACTCTGTTGCTACCGACAGGACTCATAGCCAAGCATTTGCTGTAACGACAAGATCCCAGACCCGGTTGGCCTAGCAAGAAGAAGCTGCAAAGATCGCAAGTGATTTACAACCACCTGTTGTTATTGCTCAAAGAGGAACACCGCTGCCTTATATTTCAAAGGATGCAGCAAAAAACCAAGTAAGTAACAAAAGTCCTCCTCTTGCTTCATCTGTTGACCCCAAGCCTAGTATGCCCAACCCCAAAACATTCTCGAACAATGTTAATCCTTTTCCAGCCGGTTCATTTCAAGCCTTTGATATTATTGACCATGCTAGGAAGACTAAGATTCAAATGTCCGAAGTTGAGTATTTGCAAGCTAATCCTGATCAATTTGATAGATTAGCTGATTTTGTTAAAAGCAAGGAGACTCGTCCTATACTTGAAAACACTATCCCACAAGAACCCAAGAAGTTGCCTAATCATTTGGTAACCATTCCATCTACCACCCAGGGAAAAATAGAACCTTTTTACATTTCCTTGTTGATCAATGGTTTTCAATTAAGCAATTGTGTCTTGGATTCTGGTGCTTCTGATAACGTCATGCCCGCGAAAGTTGCTCAAGCTTTGGGGCTGACTTTGACCAAAACTTTTGGTCATTGTTATTCCATGGAGAACAAGCAAGTGCCCCTTATTGGACAAATCAAGGACGCACAATTTGCATTTGCTGCTTTTCCGGATAATAAGATAAAGATGACTGTCTTGGTGGCTGACGTTCCTGCATCATACGGAATGTTGCTTGGCCGTAATTTTTGTAAAGATGTTGGAGGTGAACTCAACATGGATATGACAGAAGCAAGAATACCTGTCAAAGGTGTTGTGCAGAAGTTAATTCCTGAAAGAGAGACCAAGTACACGGTTGTCAAATCCAATGACCCTCATGCTCAGATTCTTTTTGAATCTTCAGGTTTTGGGAATTATTACCTCCATGTTGATGAAATTTCAGAATTTGCTGAAGATTATCCTTCTAGCAGCTCTGATATTTCATTACTTTCGGCAAATGAAAGTTTTGTTGATATTGATCAGGACCAAACATCAAAAGATGGGTCATCCAGTTCATATGTTATGGTTGAAGAGGTCGCATCTTCAGTTGCTGATGAAAGTATTCCATCACCTCCTCAACAAGAAGAGCTTCATTCTTCGTCTGTTCAAGAGGAAAGTTCATCCTCTCCTATGGAAGAAGATAACTTTTCTTTTCACAATGCACTCATCTCGGAGGAAGGCAGCTCTAATCATTCCAATGAAAACAACAGTTCAAATGATGTATGGACTCTTGAATTTGATGGCAGCTGTGCTACGAATGGATCCGGAGCTGGTGTAGTTCTTATATCTCCCAAGGGAGAGATCTTCCCTTACTCTTTCAAATTACAATTTGCTAATACCAACAATACGGCTGAATATGAGTCGCTCTTGTTGGGAATGAGTGTTGCATTGAAAAGAGGAATCAGAAACCTTCATGCCCAAGGCGATGCAGAATTAATTGTTTGTCAAGTGAGAAACATATATCAAACTAAGAATGACAGGCTCAAGCATTATCGCAATTTGGTATGGGAGAATATTGAAGAGTTTGATTCTTTCAATATCTAAGTTGTTCCTCGTGAATACAATGATAGAGCTGATTCTCTTGCTGTTTCAGCTACTTCATTAATTCCACATCTTGACTTTGGTCAAGATAAATACATCATTGAGATAATCTGCAGACCTAGTGTGCCTGATAATTGGGATCATTGGTAGATCTTCAATGATGATAAGCAGATTAATAATTTCTTGCAAGCTGAGGATGGTTTCAACCAGCGAAACAATGATCGGGAAAAAATCGCGATCGATCGCGATTAATCGGGAATCGCAGAGGGTCGCGTTTTTTTCCCCGAAAAAATCGCGAAATACGCGTTGACCGCGGGTCAACGATTTTTTCCCATTTAAACACGATTAAGCCCGATTAATCGGCAGATATTAATCGGAAAAAATAAAAATCGCAATTATTTGCACGAAAACCCTAAAAACACGAAAAAGGTGCAAAAGTTTCGGAAAAAAATCTACAAATGGACGCCGCCTCCCTATTGTTTTTCGTCCAAAGTTTGCAGGTGGGAAATTTGAAGTCCGTTCGTAATTAATCGGGCTTCCGATTTTCCGAGATTGATTGTCCGAGAAGGAGATCACCAAGCCGGACTGTTTCTTACAGTTTAGCGCAGAGGGATCACCAAGCCACAAGCCATCACTGCATTCATCGAGCCTTCCAGGTATTTACAGTTAAATTTTTGTTTTACAAATTTTGTTTTTATAGATTTTATTTAATATTATGTTCGTTTTATTTAATTTCTTAGTTTAAACTTTATTTAATTTCTTAGTTTGTTTTAACAGTATATTAAATTTAACTGTTAAATATACTGTTAAATTTAACAGTTAAATTTAATATACTGTTTTATTAAATTTAACAGTTAAATATATTTAACAATATATTAAAATTTAAATATACTGTTTAATAATTTAACTGTTAAATTTATTATACAATATACAGTATATTTAATAGTTAAATATTAACTATTAAATATATTGTATATTGTATAATAAATTTAACAGTTAAAGTTAAACTATATAATAAATATAGTTTAATTTAATTTATTAGTTTGTTTTATAGAATTATATTTAACAGTATATTAAATTTAACTTTTAAATTTAATATACTGTTACATTAAACTTAACTGTTACGTATATTAACATGCTGTTAAAATTTAACTGTTAAATTTATTAGTATATATTTAACAGTATGTCAAATTTAACTGTATATATTTAACAGTATATTAAATTTAATATACTGTTAAATATATACAGTTAAATTTAATATACTGTATAAATTTATTAGTATATATTTTCAGTATATTAAATTTATTTACTGTATATATTTAACAGTATATTAAATTTAACTGTATATATTTATATACAGTTAAATTTAATATACTGTTAAATATATACAGTTAAATTTAGTATATATTTAACAGTATTTTAAATTTAACTGTATATATTTAACAGTATATTAAATTTAATATACTGTATAAATTTATTAGTATAAATTTTCAGTATATTAAATTTAGTAACTGTATATATTTAGCAGTATATTAAATTTAACTGTATATCCCTCAAAAGTTTAAGATTGAGTGTAATGTTTTTACAGATCTGATTCTTGATAATGCCGCGTCAAAAAGACTTTGCATGGACACATTGCACAGCAGTTCCGGGTAGCACGAAGGTCAAGTGCAATTGGTGTCTAGAAGAGATCAGTGGTGGAATTTATCGTTTCAAATGGCATTTGTCCAAAGAACGAGAAAATAACACCGTGATATGCAAGGCATGCCCTGCAGATGTCTCGTATCAGGCAAAGCAATCTCTTGACGGGATTGCTGAGAGTAAGGCCAAAAAGGCAAGAATTGGGGTTGAACTAGGTTCTAGTTCTGCAGATCCCAGGACGAACCATTTGGGTGAGGAGGATGGTGAAGATGGGAGTTTCAGGGAATCTGGGTCGACACATAATTCTATAGCACGTGGACCAAACACAGGTGGAGGAAACACTAATGCTTTCTTCCAACCTCGTACCACAGCAGGATCACAAACCACTTTGGAGAGTACAGGATGGAGGAAAACTGTCACTGAACAAGCAAAGAAGGCAATTGCTAATTATTGGTACTCCTCTCACACGGCATTCCATGCTTCCAGAAATCCATATTGGCAACCCATGATAGATGCTATTGCAGCTGTAGGTCCTGGGTTTCAAGCCCCATCTTGTGAATCATTAAGGGTTGGTATGCTGAAAGATGCAGTAGAGGATGTTCAAGATGTTGTTAAACAACATCGATTGCAGTGGGCTAGAACTGGTTGCAGCATCATGTCAGATGGTTGGACAGATAGAAGGAACCGAACTCTCATTAACTTCCTTGTCTCTTGTGAGATTGGCACTGTTTTTTTGAAATCTGTGGATGCATCTAATATGATGAAATCCACAAATGCATTGTTTGAGATGTATGACGTGGTAGTTACAGATGTAGGGCCACAAAATGTGGTTCAATTTATCACAGACAATGCTGCTGCTTGTGTTGCTGCAGGGAGACTTATGACAGATAAATATCCTTCCATGTTTTTTACACCATGTGCAGCACATTGCCTTGATCTAACCCTAGAGGACATTGGAAAAATTGAATGGGTTAAGGCGGCGTTTCAGAAAGCTCACAAGGTTACCAAATTTATTTATAATCACACAAGGGTTTTGGCTATAATGCGCTCTTTCACAGGAGGCAAGGAGCTAGTTCGACCAGGAGTGACAAGATTTGCAACATATTTCCTTGCATTACAAACATTATGTGAACAAAAAGGTAATTTGAGGCGAATGTTTGTTTCAGCTGAGTGGATGGAGTCTGGTTTCACAACTCAAGCAAATGGCATAGCAGTGGCAGAGTATATGTATTCTACCACATTTTGGGAATCTATTGAACAAATTGTAGAATTTTCAGAGCCTTTAGTAAAAATCTTGAGACTAGTGGATGGAGATAAACCCCCCATGGGATATGTGTATGAGGCCATGGATAGGGCCAAGGAGGTGATAAAGAGTAAGCTGGAAAATAATAGGGATAAGTATATGCCGTTGTGGGACATAATTGATAGGAGATGGGATGGACAAATGCACACTCCTCTCCATGCTGCAGGATATTTTCTCAATCCTTTGTTATTCTATAAGACCGACTTCCTAGAAATTGATGCTGAGATCAAACAAGGCTTCTTCAAGTGCATGGAAAAAATGTTTCCTGACTTGGAAAAATTTGATGCGGCTACGATAGAGCTGGAAATGTACAAGCATGCTAAGGGCTTTCTCTCTTCTAGGGCTGCTATACAAAGCAGAAAGACAATTCAACCAGGTAGACTCTATAAACTTTTGACAATCTCTTTATTTTGTCAACCACTAAGTTTGTTAAGATTATAAGATATTCTTAGTCTTACAATATCATCTCCATATAATGTGTTTTTCAGCTGCATGGTGGGCTTCTTTTGGAGATGAAATACCAAATTTAAGGTGGATGGTGGTGCGTATTTTGAGCCAACCATGTAGCTCATCAGCTTGTGAGCGTAATTGGAGTGTGTTTGAACACATACCTTCTAAGAAACGCAACCGCCTATCACAACAACGGCTGAATGACTTGGTATTTGTTCATCACAACCTCCGCTTGAAGATAAGGAAAGCTCAAGGTGAGAATATTAATATATAGTTGCAGTTTTTTGAATTGTATTCACTATTCATTGATTTTTCATTTGTAAGGGAAACACTAATTTCTACATGGGCAAAATCAGGAACTATTGAGGAATGCTTGCCAATTGACCTCGATGAGATATATCCAGAGTGCGAGTTGATTGCTGCTGATGATGCTGATGATGATGATGATGATGTTGATGATGATTATGTTGTTGCTGATCGTCCGCTTGTGTCTGAAGATTTTGATATCATGAGGCAAGCCAACTTTCGTCCTGAATGGGTTGAAGGAATTAGGACAGGCTCTTGCCCAGGAGCTTCATCATCAGGGCCTCCTGCCCTCTAGCATGTCATTGCCTACATTTGAGATTTTGGAATTTTGTACTTAATTTACAGGTTGACTTTGTTCAAAGTCACAAACTATATTGTAATTGACATTTTGACATCTATCACCATCTAGATATTATTTATGGTGTAGTATATTTTGTGGAACGTAATCAGTGATATGAATATAAGCAACGAAAATCTATTTCCTGCAATTCATGTTTTCAACGAAAAGTATTTGGAAATACCCTAAAATATATTAAAAAAGTAGTTTTTGATTGTTTTTCTGCAATTTTTTATTTTTTTTTGTATATCCGATTTTTTCCCGATTTTTTCCCTATTTTTTCCCGATTTTTTGAAAAAATCTTATACTTTTGTTTTGCCGATTAATTCCCCAAACGATTATTGTTTCTATGGTTTCAACAACTTGTATTTTGAAGGAAGTAATTCTCCTTCTTCTTCGTCTTCAGATCCGGTGTTTGATACATCATCTGAATCAGATGAAAATATCCTTCAGCTGAAAGGAAATAAAATCCCCAAGGGATTGGTTTCTCTTGAAAAACTTTTCGATCAACATGATCGTTATATCAAGAGACGACAACAAGAGAGTACTGATTCTCTTATGGGATATGAGAAATACAATATTGGATCTGACGGAGATCCAAAGTTTGTCAATATTGGCAATAACTACACTTTAGAAGAGAGAGATCAGTTTATTCAGCTTTTGCGTCAATACCATGATGTCTTGGCGTACTCATATGATGATCTAAAGTCCTTCCAACCCAAGGAAGTGCAGCATGACATTCCTCTCAAGCTTGGTGCGGAACCTTTCAGACAAAAGCAACGCCAATATAATCCAAAGATTTCAGGTACCATTCTTTCTGAAGTTCAAAAGATGCTTGATGCTCGGATTATCTTTTCCATCCATCATTCAACATGGTTGGCAAACATAGTACCGGTGCGTAAGAAGAATGGAGAAATACGTATCTGTGTGGACTTTAGGAATCTTAATCAGCTATCACTTAAAGACAATTATCCATTGCCAATCATGGATCAAGTCCTTCAAATAGTGACAGGCTCCAAGATGCTATCTATGCTCGATGGATTTTCAGGATACAATCAGATTGAGGTTAATGAACTTGATCAATACAAGACTGCATTCACCACTCCATGGGGTACGTTTGCATACCGCAGAATGCCTTTCGGTTTGATCAATGCAGGAGCTACTTTCCAGCGAGCTATGGACTTAGCTTTCCGTGGTATTGTGGGGAGGTATATTGTAGTATATCTTGATGATCTTACTGTTTTTTCTAAAGATCGTGAGAATCATCTTTTTCATCTACAAGATGTACTTGAAAGATGTCGCAAGCATGGCATCTCTCTTAATCCCAAGAAGTCAATTTTTGGGGTGACGGAAGGAAAACTACTTGGTCACATTGTTTCCAAGGAGGGCATAAAGGTTGATCCTGAAATGGTTAGATCTATTCAGAATCTCCCTTTGCCGTCCAACAAGACTGCTGTTCATTCTTTTTTTGGTAAGGTTAATTTTCTGTGAAGATTCATTCCTGACTTTGGGGAGAACACTCGTCATATTGTGGACATGATGAAAGGAAAGTCTTCTTTCCATTGGAATTCTGAAGGAAGAGCGACATTCAATGAAATCAAAGATGCAATTGCTCATGCACCTGTGTTGGTTTGTCCCAACTACACTAAGGAGTTCATTATGTATAGCTATGCTTCCGAGCATACTTTGTCGGCTATTTTGATGCAGAAAAATTCAGAAGGAATTGAATCTCCTATCGCTTTCATGAGTTGTCCTTTGAAGTCTCATGAACTCAAGTATTCCTCTATTGAAAAGAATGCTTATGCGGTGGTAAAAGCAGTTAAGAACTTCCGTTTTTACATATTGAATTCTCATACCATTGTGTTAGTTCCTGATACATCAGTCAAATCTATCTTAACACAACAAGAGTTTGGTACAAAAAGAGGAAATTGGATTGCTAGAATCCAAGAATATGACTTGGAGATCAGGCCTACAAAGCTCGTTCGAGGAAGAGGACTCTGTCAGTTGATGGCGGAAGGTATTCCAGAGGAGCGAGAATTGAATGATTCAGAAGATCTTCCCAAGGTGCTGTTTGTTAGTACTACTGATGAATGGTACTCTAATATAGCATTTTTCTTGACCTATGGCGAATGTCCACAACATTTGACATTCAAGGAAAAGAGAAGTATCAAGTTGAAAGCTGCAAACTTCGTATTATGGGATGCTGGTTTGTATAAGAAAGCCATTGATGGTACTTTCCTCCGTTGTGTTGACAAAGCGCAACAAACTAAATTGCTGGAATCTTTTCATGACAAGGCTTGTCGAGGACATTTTTTTGCGCCAGTGACCGCTCATAAAATTTTGAGAGCAAAATATTATTGGCCTACACTCTTTCAAGATGCTTTTCGGTGGGTACGTAAGTGTGTACATTGTCAGCAGTTTGTAGGTAAACCAAAGCTTGCAGCATTACCATTGAAGCCGGTTATTGTTGAAGAACCTTTCCGGCAATGGGGCATTGATTTCATTGGTGTGATCAATCCCTCCTCAAGTGCAGGTCATTCCTATGTCCTTACAGCTACTGATTATTTCACCAAGTGGGTGGAAGCCATACCAGTAAAGAACGCTACTTCTGAGGTAGTATGCAGATTCCTCAAGGAGAATATTATTTCCAGGTTTGGTGTTCCTTTCAAGATTGTGACTGATAATGCGGCTACTTTCCTTCCTCAGAAATTTCACAATTTTGCTTTGAGTATAATATTTTGTTAACTCATTCATCTGATTATTATCCCCAAGGTAATGGTCAAGCGGAATCTAGTAACAAGAATTTGATTACTATTATTCGCAAGCTTGTGGAGGAAAATCAAAGGTCCTGGCATAAGGCTCTTTTTGATGCTTTATGGGCAGACAGGATTACACCCAAAAGGGCTATTGGTATGTCTCCATTTCAGCTCCTTTATGGGATTAATGCAGAAATACCCATCACTTTGGAACTTCCTGCTCTCAAGTTATCTAAAGCAATTGAGGATCAAACTTATGAGGATGCTTTAGATAAAAGGATCATGTATCTTTCCCAACTGGAAGAACAAAGAACACAAGTGGTAGACCGAATTGCTCAGCATCAGCTACAAGTTAAAATTCTTTTTGACAAGAAAGCAAAACAAAAAGGATTCCAAGTTGGTGATCGTGTTTTGCTTTGGGATAAGCGAAGGGAACCGAAAGGCTTACATGGCAAATTTGATTCTCTTTGGCGAGGACCCTTCACCATTCACCGTATTGCTGGAGAAGATAGTTTTATCTTGTCTTATCATGATGGAACTCCATTTGTACTGCCATATAATGGTCAGCATTTGAAGCATTACTTTGAATGAAGGTTCGAGGTAACTTTTTGTAAATAATGTCTTTCTCTTGTTTGTTTTTTGCCTTTTGTTTGTTTGTTTTTTGCTTTGTTTGACTCTGTGACCCAATGGATAAGAGGAAGGCACTTAGAGTTCTGGATTCTTTTCTCTCATAATCTTGAAGGATAAATGAAAGAATTCCCCAGTCAGAGCCTGTTGTTGTCCTCATTTTTGTTTCCAAAAATGAAGGACCACTACGATGGAATTTTTATGAAAAAATAAAAATTATTACTCTATGGCATGCTTCCCGAGGCAGAATTTTGACTAATCCTTGGACTGGCTTAATCCTCAGTCCATTCTCGAACTACGTTTCAAATTTCGTCCAATTCTGGGTTTGTTTGCTATGCCTTTCCTTCAATTTCGGGTTTTAAAACCCAGACTGCAGGTGGAGAATTTTCTTCAAACTGCAAGTTTTAATGATATTCATTGTTGTGGTCTTTGTAGGGGAATTTTTGATCACTTACATGTGCATTTTTTATTTCAAATATGTCACTTGTAATTTATTTTAAGTTTCCCATTTAATGTTTTTATCTTTTTGTTGTTTTTTGGTCATTTTTAGTTAAAATAGGGGTTTTTTAGCTCAACTGCAAGTAAACTTGCAGTTTGTTCAAAAAACCCCTACTTTAATGGTTTTCACATGTAATAGGGATTTTAAATCCCCATTACATGTGTGCAAGTGTTTAATACTTGTTGTAGGGATTTTATTTCCCCCTTACAAGTATTTTTAAACTTGCAGTTTGTCTTTTAAAACCCGATTTTAACATAAAAGTTCATTTTTGACAATTTTAAACTTGTCATTTGTCCAAAAAAACCCGATTTTGGCTTAATGAGTGAAAAAGTGAGATTTTAAACTTGTCATTTGTCTTTTAAAACCCGATTTTAAGCATGAAAGAGGGAAAAAGTGAAAATCGAACTTGTTTTATATCCAAAACCCGATTTGCTTCCTTTTGAAGAAAACGAACTTGCCTTTGGCTCTTCAAAACCCGAAATGCAAGAGAAAAACGATTTTAGACCTTTTCAAGGCGAAATTTGTGGAGGAATCGTTGGATGAAGGAGGCGTTTTGGGTTTGCATCCTATCTTCATGCATTGTTGGACATCTCTCATGCCATTTGAAGGATACATTCGCTGGTTTTTACCCTAAATCAGCAACCACGCTATTTATTAATGCCACGTTTTTAGGAGTTAAATCTATAACAATTTGCACACTCCTAAATCGTTTTGCTCTTTTCTACTAAGGCGTGGAGTATGGGATTGGTTTCAAGACATTTAATAATCCATTGAATGTGTATTGAATACCACGTTTTTTGCAAAAACGTGATTCTCTTTGGCTGCGTTTTAAACCTTTGGCATTGTTACCTCTTCAAATACCTTTGGTGTTATTGCTTTAGCAAATACCTTGATCGTTTTGCTTCAACAAACTTGAAATGAACACTTTCATTGGCATTTTGCTCCTCCAAGTTTAAGATTGCTGCCATTTTTGGGGGCATTTTCACAAAAACGTGATAAGGGTTTAATAGTCCAGTTTTGCTTCTTCATCTCAAGAAGTATTGCATTGTTGGAGAAGCATTTTGATTTTCTAATCAAGGTATGTTCTTCCTTTCTTCTCTTCTTTTTATTATTTTCATGTTTTCTTCATTTTTCGTTATTTGTTACATTCTTCGCATGTGTTGTTCTTCCCTTAAAATTGGTTTTCATGAAAGAAATCTTCCCTTTGAAATGCAATTGTTAAATTGCATTATTCTTCTCAAAATTCCATCTTAGCTTGTATTCGGGATTTTTAATCTCGATTACAAGTTTGCTGGAAATTCTTGTTCTTCCCCTACGGTTAAGGAATTTAATCATTTTTGGTTAAATTTCCAAGCTTGAAAAGTGTGAAATACCCCTCTCTTGCAAATTCGGGTTTTGAAAACCGGATTACATGTTGAAAAGATCTTCCCATTTTCATGAAAATGACTATCCCGGATATTCCCATTTCTATCCATTCACGTTCCCCATATCCGTACTTTCCATTTCCATCATTTCCCGCAAGTCAAAATCCCGTTTTTCATCCGTTTCTCCATTTTCGAATTTACAAGTATACTTGTATTCGGGTTTTAAAATCCCGATTGCATGTATGTACTTTCCAACTTGTATACTTGCGAAAATTCCCCCAAGATCCGAAATTGGTCAAAGTCAAGATTTTCCCATTTCTACATGTCTTCCCTCTTCTTCTCACAAAACCGTGAAATTCAGAGATCAAAGTTTTACCCATTTGAAAAAGAAAGAATGATATTTGCAGCTGATTATGATGTGGCTTTAACCCTTTTAAGTCTTCATCACAGCATTCCAGGTTCGCAATCAATGTCAGATTTGCCGGCATCGCCAACTCCAAAGAAAATGAAATACAAATATGACAAATACCAGAATGAGGTTGCACCTTCCCAGGTATCTTCTCCATTGGATCGCATCAGGGACACAGAAATAGGGCACGTTGATATGGCAGAATTCATTCACAGGGTAGAAGATCCACAGGATAACAACTTGCAGCGGCTGTTGGACAGCCATATCCATCATGCGTCTTCTTTCCCAGTGGCTGCCCTAGAACCTGAATTTGTTCTTGCATGCGCCCATCATTTTGACAAAGAGTCAAGAGTCATAAAAAATGATGATGGTGAAGCCATAATTCGTCTTGATGTGGATACAATCGAGAAGGTCTTCAAAATACCTCCTGCACCTGTTTATATGGAAATCACCAAAGAAAGTGCAACAGAGTATTATGTGAAAAGAGAAAAAGATTGCAAGCGCCACATCAATAGGTGGATTCATGAGCCACGTCCTTCCTTCTCAAGATGGGCAAAGTTGTAACGTTGTGATTTCAAGTGGGAGATAGGAGACACCATCACTCTTCTCAGCAGAATGTTAGGCCTTGAGCACTCTAATGTCTTTGAGCCATGGATGTATCAATTCATCATGTTCATACGACAGTCGCATCACATTTCATGGGGTGAAATCATCAGCGATGCTTTGTGCGAACAACTTGCAGCGGTTCCTACCACTATGACCTTCTTTATGAATTCTTATTTGGTATATTTAGCAACATCACTTAGACACTTTCCAGGTCTTTCTACCAAGGGTGATCGCTCGCTCATACCAGTTTGAGAATATTATGACCAGCTGCCTTTGACACCTAGCAGACTACATTTCAGAAGAGTCCAAGACGCATTCTTTGGATATTTTATGTGTCAGTTTGACATGGATCTCAGAAATAAACGAGTATCAGATGAGGCATGGGTCAAGGTATCTGAGTATGGGTGTTTATTCCTGCAATTTCCCACCTTCACCTACATGAGGATTGGGTGCTATGATGGACAACCATACATGCTTCCAAGATACCCGACCGATAGGATAATTCTTATGGAGTTGGGAAGACAGATTATGGCTGTTCATACTCTTCAGTCTGCTAGACACAAGGTTGGAATGGGGATCTCCAGCACAAATCCATTGAAAATTGGTCGATACTCCCTTGTCACATCTGTGAAGGCTAAGGCCATGGAGGTTGAATTGCAGGAAATCAAGCTTAAGAGGTTCAAACCTAGAGCTGATTTTGATTATAGAGGTATGAAGGAAAAGATCAAGAAATCCTTTGTGCATGTTCATCGCATTGAAGACATCTGGGCAGATCTCCGCACAGAAGCTGAAGTTCTGAAGATGGATTACTGCAGGCTCACTGTTGAGCAAATTGTTGACTTGAACTTGGCAGATATCCCACAAGGGATGATTGATGACGGGCGTATACTTGATCCTAAATACACTTCACGGAGGGTTGAGGAAGCTCCACTTCCTTTGATCCAATGGTCACATAAAGAGTGCGTCTCCATTCTTGACAGATTTCAGCCTATCTTGGCCAACACTAACGCATGGTTGAAAAGCAATGCTGTTAGACTTATCAAAATCAAGGTTGGTAAAGAAGATGATTCTACAGGGCCTCTTGGACGGAAGTCTGAGATTCAAATTGATAATAAGGAGGGTGCTTCATCTTCAAGCACAAGGATCAAATTACGAGTTAGTCGTGCAGTAGTGCTTCCACCTGAAGAGACAACTACTCGTGGGAAGGAGAAATCACGGTTCCATGTTCAGGTGGTCGATCTGGATAATCCGGAAGGGGGGCACCAATCTGATGATGCGCCTAAGTCTCCAGTTCTAGACACGCCTCACGAGGTCATTCCTCCAGTTTCCATTGAGATGCCTCTTTCTCCTCCTGATTTGCTCATTGATGAGTCTCCTCAGAATGCAGTTCCCATTTCGGCATACGAGCCTTCTCCTGATCAACAGCGAGAAAGTGTGTTGAAAGTTCCTGAAGATATTCCCATTTGCATTCAGTTATCAGAAATTGACACTTCCACTTCTGGTTTTGAAGAATTCATGAGGCAATCTTCATGTCCGTTGGTAACTGAGCAAAACATAGTCGCTATTCAAACAGATATTCCTCCCAGGGTGACCACGGTGATTCAAACAGAAACTGCTTCTGCTTTGCCTACAGCTGCTACAGGAAGTGAGTTGATGACTTTGCCTCCATGGCTTAGTTCTTTCACCTCGAAAAGAAAGAAGCAAGAGATCTCACCTGATGCCTTTGACTACCAGCAACTCAAACAGTCCAGATCCAAAGTTGCTAAGAAGGCGAAGACTATTTCCAGGGTAACTGTTGATAGCAACAAGATGAAAGTAGCTGAAATTGTGGAACCTATTGCAGATAAACCACTTGATGAAATGTCAGCTGCTGATTATAAGGTTACAAACGTAGAATTGGGCAAGCAAACACATGAGGTTATTAAACATGATGCTCAGTTTTCTGTTGCTTCACTAGTGCAAAGATGTGACAATCTTCTTGCAAAGAAAAACAAGCTAGAAGAAGAAAATCGACAGCTCATGGCAGCCATCCATAAAATCACAAAACCTGCTGCCGAAGGCAGTAACTCTATAGGTTCTTCTGGTTCCCAAGAATCGATTCGTGGAGTGGAAAGAGCTGCTCAGAAAGTACAAGCACTGGATTCCTGGGTTGATTAGCTTCATGATCAATGCATGCAAGTGATAAAAGACATTTTTCAAATAATGTCTAAGCTGGAAACCATTGAGGAGAAATTGGATCAGACTTCTAACACTTTCAAAAAGAATCTGGAAAGTGTTGAGAAAAGTCTGGCAATCTGGCGTACCATGCCCCAACAACAGCTCAGTATCCTGCAGGATCATGCCATCATTTCTTCCAGGGTCATGTACTTGGAATTCGAGGAACTCATGGAAAAGAAAACTCTTGTTCTTAAATCCCTCATCGAAGAGATCAGTGATGCAAGGAGATTCCGGGATGAAGTTTATCAAGGTATTGTCTCACATTGTGAAAGGGCCTCTTGCAATATAGTAAGTCAGGATGGAGAGCTAATTCCAGAAGAAGAGGTTCTTGCGGATTTACAGATGAGGATTCACGGTGAATGGAGGAGTGAACAATTCTCAGCAGTTTCAATTCAAACATTGATGAAACACCAAGCCTTTTTGCATGAGATTCGGTCCATCTTGGATAAAGACAATTCCGCGCTTCTCCGTTGCCACGACACTATTGTGAAGACTATGGTAGTTGCTAAGAACACTCATGAACCGAATCCCGAGGAACTACAAGCGAGCATCCGGAAGTTTCAAGGATTCATGTCTTCACAAAATTCAACTTAAGTGTTTCTCAGCACTTAGTTGAATTTTCTCTCTTTTTTTAATTTCTTAGTTGTAATTTTGTTTTAACAAGATACATGTAAAAGTAGTTTATGTAAAATGCAAGTTACACATTACTTGTACTTTTGTAATTACATGTAAGGTAACTACAAGTTGTGTCCGATTAGGACTGTAGTATGAATAAGTCTTAGTTAGTTAGAATAACTCTTAGTTAATTAATGAAGTCTCAGTTATTTATTAAAAGAGTCTTGGTGGTTGAGAGAATCTCTCAAATTAGTTGGGATCCTTCCACCTTTTTCTCAAGCCTCCTATTCTATAAATACTTGAGAGGTCCATTGTAATTGATATCTTTTGGAAAGCAAGCAAAAACTCTGCCAAATTTACAGCAAGAAGTCTTTGAGCTTATGAATGTGAATTGAAGGTTTTGGAAGAATAATAAAGAAGGATTACTCAAGTTTTGAGTCTTTGAGCTACATGTTTGCGTTTGAATCTTTTTATTTCTTCTATGCAAAGTGTTTCTAAAGGAGCTTAGTCCAATCTGATTTGAAGTCTTTGAGCTGCAAGTAGAGAAGATTAATTAGAATAGGAAACTCTCTTGAAGGAGCAGCAAGTCTTTGAGCTTGCGTCCATTCTTGAAAAAAAAATTATTGTTTGATAAGAAATAGCAGCAAGTCTTTGAGCTCGCATTATTTCTTGTCTTCGTGTTAAAAGAATAGATTATCCCAGTCTTTGAGCTGTTATGTTTTATTCGTTGTAAATTTTAGTATAGCAAAGGGTAGATAGGACTTCCAATAGTCAAGTCTTTGAGCTTGATATTGCTGTCCCGTCCCGAAGGAAGTGACGGAAGTCTTTGCGCTTTCAGGAAACTTCATTTCCTTTCTCTCATTTCACTTGAAAGTAATTACTGCTGTTCATATTCAATCGCTATCCTTTTCTGTGAAGAGAAAAGGATATTGTCTTTCTTAAAAAAGAAGGAAGACTGCTGTCCCATCCTGTTTTTATTTCAGTTTTAGTTAGATAGGGGGAGCCTTCCCTTAATTAGGAGAGTTTTTACTCGTGTGCTGTGGTTGAAATCACAATTTTGTATATTTCCCCTAAGTGTACAAAATTTTCAACCAACAGAAGGGATATTTCTTGATACTCAACATTATCAAGCTTCCACGATGATGACGATGATCTTCTAACTTTGATTAACTCTTTTGAAAGTATCCTCTTGAATGCTTCAATCATGGAAGTACAAAGTAACATCTTGGTTTTGAAGTATTGATGTTGCCTTGGAATGGATTCTTGATGGCACAACTGCTTCTGTCCTTTGGAATTCCTTCTCTGTGACTCTCTGGTGCTATGAGAGTTGAGATTCCTCTTGGGCATTCTATGCTTGTAAATTAAGTTTTCTTCCTTGCATGGTGATGTAGATCTTACAATCTTTCTCCTTCCGCTTTGCAATCACCATCCTCTCTTATTTGCAAAACAAAACAAACATGATATCAAATACATAATATATAACTTTGATAGTTCTTCTTAACTTGATATATCCCTTGATTTTATGTTTTGCAGGTTTGATAAGAAGATTTAGAGAGAATTCACCTTCATGAAGGAGCACTTGAAGTTGCTTTTCGCTCCTAGAGAGGATCTTTAGAAGTTCACTCTACCCTCTGATGTTTATGAAGTTACCCTTGTTCTTGAACTTGCTCTCCTTCATTTTCTTTCATTATATGAGCTCAACTTTAAAGCTTTTAGTCATTAATTGATGACCACATGACGAACTACCTTTAGGAGAGGCCTCTATAGGAATTTCGCTCTGGGAGTGGAGCACATGAAGTTTGGCTTGACTTTGCTTCCCATGAAGTGATCTTTGAACTTCTACCTTCATCTTCTTAACTCAAAATGACTCTTTCCAAACACCAAATCAGTTCAAGGTAGTGGTCTTGTAATCAGTCTTGCAAATTCGCCTTCAATTAGGAATACATGGAGTAGAGTTCACTCACTTGAAATTCGTTCTTGAAGCTAAAATTTGTGAAATTTGCTCATATACTTCAAATTGTGAAGTTCGCTCATCCTCTTAAGTTCACTCATCTCCCTTTAATCGTGATGTTCACTCATATACCTCAATTTTTGAAGTTCGCTCATCTAGGCTAATTTGTGAAGTTCTTTCATGACATATACTCTTAGGTGCTTGGACATTGAATTCGCTCACCCTCCTTTAATCATGAAGTTTACTCATGTGCTTCAATTTGTGAAGTTCGCCCATCTCCCTTCATTCTTGAAGTTCGCTCATATAACTCACTTTGTGAAGTTCACTCATGTACCTTCAAATATGAAGTTCGCTCATGTATCATGAATCTTGAAGTAGCCCTTTAACTCACTTTTCATTATTCAAATTCAAAGTTGTTCTCTGTTAAGACATCAAATTAGCATAAGGAAATGATCTATTGGCTGTTTGGCATCTTATTTTGAGTAAATAAAACAAATTTGCTCTGAAGAGCACATAGTTATACTGAGAGGGGGGGGGGTGTGAATCAGTATAACAACAATCTCTTACCAATTTAAACCTTTTCAGCTTCAATCATAAGTATATAACTTATCTCATATACATATTCATTGCATCCAAATATTCATATGAGATCTAACAAATAAGAACACAAGTAGAACGCAAGATATATCCGTGGAAACCCTTACGGGAGATAACCACAGTAAATCAATGCTTTTATATATTTCTTCTTTTACAAAGTTTCTAGAGGCACCAACCCCTAACACTGTTTGTGAGCACCAACCCACTGGAAGCACCAACTCCCAAATCTGAATTCGTGAGCACCAACCCACTGGAAGCACCAACTCCCAAATCTGAATTCGTGAGCACCAACCCACTGGAAGCACTAACTCCCCAATCCAGAATTAGTGAGCACCAACCCACTGGATATAAATCTGATTTTCCACCTTTACAATGTTGCTGTACCAACTGATGATGGACACTATAATCTCTTTCTTTATTCTCCTCTTTCTTCTTTAAATCTACACACACTTTTTCAAATCTGTACATACATATATATATCTGCTCAGAAATCTGTAAGAGTATCTTTTATAATGCTGATCACAGTTTTATTACAAAGAGATCACACTCTCTGTCTTAAAAAACTGAACCTTAACTCCTCTGCAAGTCTGCTCAATAGAAATCTATTTGCCTTTTAATATTCTGCTCTCACTCTCTGGTGTATGCATTTTATTTTCTTTTATCATATTACACACACAACTCTCTAGGCATCATATTCCCACACTTCATATTTCTCCACACACCCGAGAACTACTTTATTTTCTGAGTTATAATATCAGAATTATTCTCTCACTCACAATACTCTATTTTATATGTCCTATAAGTCTTCTCCAAAATGCTTCATAAGTCTGCTAAACACTGCTTCATAAAGTCTTCACAAATATACTCAGAGAATATTCACAAATCTGTATATGGAGTCTTCATAAATCTCTTTTATATCTTTCTTCTTAGATCTACAATAATCTTTATAAATCTGAACATATTCCTCTTTACATCTGCATATACATATTCATATGTTTTCTTGTGTGTATGATTGATCTTCACACGCACACTCACACTCTCATAAAATATATTCTTTTATTTTTATTTCCTTACACTCAACACTACTTTCCTTTTCAGATTATTATATCAGCATTTCTTTATCTCAACATTCACACGTACCACATAATATACACATGTTATTCCATTACAAATACTCTCAGTCTGAAAATTATTTCCAGAATTATTTATTCAGCGTACACTTCCACACTTACTGCAGCATACAGTCTCCACATAAAGATCTTCTTTTATTTTTAACATTTCACAATACCCAGCGACACTTGTGTCTGATTATATTTTCTGAATAACACACCTGTACGCAGCACTCTTAACTTACTTTTTCTCGCCAAACAAAAGTATTATATATATCTTCATACTTCTATAAAGAAAGACGTCTCCCTTCAAGTAGTTACAACCTTAAATCGCACCACTTCAAAATAGATTACTTCATATAATGGGACATATCTTTTGATCATCAAAGAGATGCGTCTTAAATCAACCCGTGGTGATTAAGAATCAAACCGTTGATGTACTCTTTTCATAAGTCGTGGCATTGACTAATCCACGTATTCTCATAATTACCTTTCCTTTTTCAATCCTAATTGCAGCTTTTTGTCTTTAGAGTAAGACAAATTAAAGTTGCTGACTTGTTTTTTTAATAAGACAAAATTTTTGTCTTATATGTCTTGCCTTTTTCTTTACGAAAGTGACCGCTGGCTATAGTCTTTAAATAAGACAAAAATAATATTTTTTTTTTTTTAATAAAAGTGGATCATTCCACTAAACTTTTTCATTAATATTTTTTTTTAGACAAAAATAATTTTTACTCTTTCTGATTTTTTCCTCTTTTTTTTATTTTTATTATTACTCCAAGTTTTTGAATAAGACCAATTTTTCCAGCTTTTTGACAAAATTTCTCAGCTTTTTGAATTAGACAAGTTTTGTCTTATATGCCTTAAATATGGATTGCTGTGCTTCCAACCTCTGATCGCTGTCTTTCAAGACTCTCTTAATCTGATCACTGTCATAGTGTTTTGTTTAAAATAGATCGCTACCCTTGCCAAGTGTAAAAACGAGAACATACTGTAAACTGTAACCATGCTGTCATTGTATAATAAGACTGGAACTGTATTCACTTTATGATCAGACTGTAAGTTTTTTATTTTTATCAGACAGACTATATTGATCAACGAATTCAACCTTTCAGTGTATGAGATCAGACTGAACTGTAAAGTATCAATCAACATGTGATGTAAAGCATAGTAATCCAGACTTAGTATGTTATATACTATTGTTCTTTGATAGTGTTTATCACTGCTTTGTTATACTTCACTTCTTATACATTAATTGCTTTTTTAGGCTATACACATCAATCACTGCTCATTAGATATCTGGAATGAATTGCTACACATAAAATTCACCTGCGTTTAATCCTTTCCATTGCTGCTCCATTGTCTTTAATTTCTGTCTTAAGTCACTGTTCTCTTATATTAAAAATAAAGTTGCAGCTTACAGTGATAATGGGAGTTTCTTTTGAAAATAATTGCAGCTCTTTATTCTCTTTCCCAATCGCTGTCTCCTTGTCACTAGTTGCTGCATTATATCCTTTTCATTAATTTCTGCTAATACATTTATTACTTTCTTTTACTAAGATTTCCATCAATGAAATCGTTGTTCTCCTTATTGTCTATTCTCTGCTCTTAATTTCTCTCTTAATGACAAACACTGATTCTTCTTCTTTTCTTTGGTTGCTGCACCGTAGTCTCATATCTTTCTTACTGAGTATTCATAGTGACTAATGGTTTTGGTTTATTCATCTTACATAGAATGCTACAACTGTACAAAAACTGATATACAACCTCTGTATAATGATGTCCATGCATGACTATTATCTGTAATCTGAACAAAAGAATTCTCTCTGAACTTTGACATCAATGACAACATTTGACATCAATGACAACATTATCTTTGCTCCTTTGACATCAATGACAACGTTTCCATCACGCTCTTCTCCTTCAACTCATGAAGTTCGCTCATCTCCCTTGAATCTTGAAGTTCACTCATCTCCTTGAGAACATGAAGTTCGCTCTTAAGTTCTTGAAGATGAAATTCGCTCATCCTCTTGAATTCTTGAAGTTCAACATGAAGTTCTTGACGACTTGGAGATGAAGTGAATTTCAAATGAGCTCCACTTCAATCCTTTTGTTGCTTCATTGATTCAACCCTTACACTTACACATACACTCAACAAGGTTCTTAGGGAATATTCGCTCATCTACCTCCAAACATGAAGTTCGCTCATGTGGTTGAGTTCATGAAGTAAATTTTTTTTGCTCCACTTCTTTAAGACATGAAGGCGCTTCTCCTAGGCTTGAAGATGAAGTGAATTTCAAACTAAAACAAACTTTCCTCTAGTCACTTCATTGTATGATCAGCTCAATCCTTAGGTTTCTCAAGTTTTTATCTACAAAAAAACATGTCAAATTTACCTCATGGGGGCTTAAAAGGGAAATTCGCTCCAAAAGTGATAGTGATGATGTCATGTCCCCTCCTTGATCGTTATTTATAATCTAAATGAAACAATTATTATTATAAACTAATATAATCAACAAATAATTATTTGAAATTATTAATATTTAATTATTAAATATTATTATCAATATTTATTAATATTTAATTATTAAATATTATTATTATTCACAAATTAATATTGAAAATTATTATACAAAAATTAATTAGTAATATGTGAATCACATTTTATTATTAATAGAATTTAATATTGTTAATACAATTAATATTACTAATGCAATTTAATATTGATACTATTAATATAATTTAATACTGTTAATACAACTTGCTTGCGCAATCTACATCAGCAACAATGCAACGATCCTAGCATAATATTGAATAAATTAAGGAAATGGTAAGAGTTGAGTATACTTTAATTAATGTTGTTATTAATCCTTGGAGAGGTGTGGTCACCTTAATGATTAGTTAGAGGCATAAAGCATGTAATCAAAGACGTGCCACAATTTTATTTGTAAACTATAGATTAGTAGAGGATAAGAGAAACGATTGGTCAAAGTGAAACATGAATGGGCAACGGTCAGATAGAGGGAGACGACACTCCACAACAGCCAGCCAATGAAAGAACATGACTATCCAAGAAGAAGGGGATATAAGGAGGCCATCTCAGTAATCCAAGGAGATCATCGAACAGGAAGGAATATAATCAGAACTCTTACACGTAGGAATACATTGGTCCCACCGTCAAATAATCATTTTGCCCACGATTTAAATTAACATATGCAATGTTGATCAAGCCGCCACATGTGGTATCCATGTGTCAATATTTATATAGTTTTGGCCCAGATAGAAAGGCACCGTCCAAGAGCACTTGATGATTTCAACGTCTGCTTCTACAATAATATTAATCGCACAAATAGCAAATATTGTTCAGCGATAAAAGGAGATTAACGTCAATGACATTGGCATTAATAAGAACAACGATTATATTAACTTAGCAATGATAAAGGCTTAGTGTATGGACGGTAACCAAGATAGAGATTCACAAAAGCTTATGCTATGTTAATAAAACAAACGGCTATATTAATAATAGTGGTGACTTGTAAACAGGCAGCGGACTACGGGGAAAAGAAAGAAGGTAATCAGGTTGCAAGGTAAGGATTCCTCCCTATTAAATAACAGGTATAATTTATGATAGGTTTGTATTATTAATATTGATAGGTGGCATTAAGGGTAAAAGCTCATTAATACCTGTTAATATTAGTTAATGAACATTGGGTACTGGGTAAAGTCCATTGTTTGGTAATGTTCATGGTGGTCTAGTGAATATTAATATACATCTTAACGTATAGTACTCACTAGTCATAAAGATAGGTATATATATATCGGTGCTTATAAAAATGAAATTATTATCAATTCAGATCAGAACTAATATTAATGTCACAGGCAGGACAGGCTTATTTCCGATGGCATGCATGGTGGTGTGATTAATATTTATGTTTAGTAGATGAATCCCAATAATTTCTTTATGCAGAATAATATTAACAGTCTGAAATATGTATTATAGGAATACATAAGTTCATGAAAGTGGCAGACCAGATCTGACATGCGTCAGATCTGTCTCCCACTACCAGCCACTGAATATATCCATCACTAGTAATATGTTAGGCAGCAGTGGTAATAATAATAGGTTATTAGGAAATATTAAAATCATGGTCAACATATATATATATATATACATATATATATCACTAAGGAATAATATAAAAGTTATTAATAAGGATATTTATACAATAACAGATATTAATACAACAAATATAATTAATGTAATATCTTTTAGAAACTACTCTGTAGTAACATATAATAATCCATTAAACTAGTAATAAAAATTATGTAAATGATTTATAGACGAACTGGAATAAGATTAAATTATCTAGTACTTGATAGACTAAAGAAAGAATATCACAGATCTGCTTCATGTTAAGATAGCCTTGACTCTTAATTAAGATAGTTTAAGTCATCAATACTTTGAAATAGATTAATTATGGTTCAAATCGGCCTAAACCTAGAAAGGGACATTACAGAGGAAGTATGCTCTTGAGGGTATGCACATGAAGCAAAGGTTCTAACTTACTCATTTCACACCTCACACAAGGTTATCCACTTGACTCCTGATCTTTTCACCACCTATACCCCTCTGATTTAAAGGCTAATAGCTAAGGACTCAAAAACTACCCTAGAAAGTAGGAAAAAAGTGGGGGTCCCCATTTGCAATGGGGCAATGTGTGAATACCTCACAACGTAACCCTTTTAAGTCATTTTATGGCAAGTTTCTTCCAGCAATTTACATCATACAACAAATGTTTGTAAACTAATTTTTTATGGTTAGTTTGTATTGCTGAATTTCAACAATGTAACTTTTTTATTTTCACTAATACAAATCCTTTTGCTTATCTAGGTGTTGAGGTTGCAGTTTTGACAATTGAGTTGATGCTGGGGTATAGTAGGTGTACCTGATCATGGGTTAAACATAAGTTTCTATTTTAGGGAAGGTCGAAGTTGGTTAGCCAAAGAAGAATTGACATTGGCAATGGTTAGTACTATGATAGTAACTCTAATCTAGATATTTTTGAGTAAGATTACCATGCTTAGGGAAGAGAGTAAAGACCTATTTTCTTAAATGTGCTCCCAATTAGTAGATTATTATTACTGAATTTACTTCCAAAAAGTTTGGAAAATGACTTCATTTGTTGATCAATAACACTTCCAATGACTTCAATTTTTTTCATTATCTCTAATTTCCATGGAGTTCCAATGATAGAGGTGGGGGGATACCTTGGATAGGTTTTAGGTGGAGTTGAAGGGTGTAACCCCACCATCAACTCCCAAATGAAGGCCTTTGATATCACCAGATCTTCATGGAGCATGCCATTTTTCATATTTTATCACTGTGTTTTCTCCAATAGTATTTTCGTTATTTTTGACCAAATCTTCATTTGTTAGATAACTAATGATCTTGTTGTCATTGTATGACATCCTTGGTCCATTAGTGAGAACCGATCAGAGATATGTTTCGTGGACCAGCGTTGCCCTAGTTGATCAAGGACAAAACCAATGGAATCATGAAATGTTAAGTGTTGTCTTGTCAGGAGGCGGGTTCCCAAGCCTTTTCCTTCTTGAACCCGAAATCCCAGAGTTCTCAGTTCCCAAGCCTTTTTTTTCTTGAACTCGAAATCCCAGAATTCCTAGTTCCCAAAGCCTTTTCCTTCTTGAACTTGGAATCCCGAAATCCTGAAATTCCTAGTTCCTAAGCCTTTTCCTTCTTCAACCCAGAATCTCGGAATCCTGGAATTCCCAATTCCCAAGCCTTTTCCTTCTTGAACCCGAAATCTCGAAATCTTGAAATTCCCAATTCCCAAGCCTTTTCCTTCTTGAACCCAGAATCTTGGAATCTTGGAATTCCCATTTCCCAAACCTTTTCCTTCTTGAACCTGGAATCTTGTAATTCCTAGTTCCCAAGCCTTTTTCTTATTGAACTCGGAATCCCAAAATCTTGGTATATTAGTTCCCAAGCCTTTTCCTTCTTCAACCTGGAATCCCGAAATCTTGAAATTCCCAGTTCCCAAGTCTTTTCCTTCTTGAACCTGGAATCACGAAATCTCAAAATTCCCAGTTCCCAAGCTTTTCCTTCTTGAACTTGGAATCCCGGAATTCCCAGTTCCCAAGCCTTTTCCTTCTTGAACTCGGAATCCTGGAATTCCTAGTTCCTAAGCCTTTTTCTTATTGAATCCAGACTCCCAAAATTCCTAGTTCCCAAGCCTTTTCCTTCTTGAACCCAGAATCCCGGAATCCCAAAATTCCCAGTTCCCAAGCCTTTTCCTTCTTGAATCTGGAATCTTAGAACTTCGGGGTTCCCAACTCCTGTCCCCTTGTAGTAGGGTCCGACGTCCGACTTGCGACACTTCTAGTTGACGTGATCAACACAAGGCTTTTAATGCCTCACCAACCCCTGCAACTTGTCTATTCTCATTCATGGAGCTATTGGAGCACTTTTAATGTTTTTTGTAGGATTGCCATCAGGTGGAGTCCAGGGCCATGCTTATTTATGGTTATTTGATGGCCTCCATGTTAGGTCTGCATGCTCTGACTTTGGAATGTCAAGCAATCCATCGTCTAGAAGTACTTTTCTTCTTGGGATTGTTTTGTCAAGGTATGGCTAGGTTGCTTGCATGCACACCATGTCAGGTCTATGCACTTCTCTGCCTTCCTTGACTGACATTCCTCTGTGCACGCCTAGGGTCAAGACTTCCTTTCTGTCTCTCCTCTATGACTAGTTTGTTATATATAGGCTGTTAAGCCTCATTGTAAAGGCTTCTCTCCTTGCTGGCTTGAGCTACCTTATGCTCTTTCACTTCTCTTAAAGGATTGTATATTTTCTTGCATTTCTATAATTGTAAGGTTGGCCATTAGCCTGAGAATGGATTGAAATCACCATTCTTGCCTCTCTTCAACTTTTGCATGTTGTGTATGTTTCCTTACCTTCATTATAAGTGTATGTTTTGTAGTTTTCTCTCATGTATATGTTGTGTTAACTTGTTTCTGAGTGTGACTTGTGGGAAACCTTCTCTCCTTTGACATTTAACAAATTTTAGCCTCCATACATGCGTTTGGGGTCATTCATGCGATTGAAGTTTGTGCATCTCTAGGGTATTTCAATTGGTTCTTTGTGTCATTTCAAGGTGGGGAGAGGAACTTCTCTTAGCTTGGTGCATCACCTCTTTTCATTTTAGCATTTCCTTCCTCTCTTTCCCTCTGCAAGTTGTTAGGATAGGTTTAGAAGTAGAATTTGGAGTGTTGAGTTGATTAAACACTTGCACTTGGATTAAGAAGGAAGCCGACCTTCTTCGGAGATTCAACCCCCTTGAGCAAGGTCCCACACTTCGGGCTTGTTTCCATGTTTCACAAGGTTGCTGGGTTGATAGCTTAGCAAGGATGCAAACTTTTGTGTCAAAAGAAGCTAGGGAATCGGACTAGTCTAAATGATGAAGGTTGCGCAATTGAAGATAGGAATATAGCAATTCTTAAACCTTTTTATTAGTCTTCTCGGTTTTCTTGTAGATGAGTTTTAGGAATCTCCTTATAGGAGTCCGCTAAAAGATGACATCCACCGCCACCCCACCTTTGCCACTTCCTCCACTCTCTACTAAGCTCAAGGTGTCAATGACATATAAATTAAGAAATGTTTGAACACCAACTTTCTAAAGTTAAGATAATAGAGTGTGAATTTGCGTAAATGAAAACAATAACTATATTATTAGTCTATTTTGTCTTTGATACCATGTAAATACATCTTTCTTCCAAGACAACCATTTATACATGCCATCATGTTGTTTTTCTATTCAAAGTTTTGACACAAACCAAATTTGTTATTTTGACATGGAGAAACTATGGAATTTCCTACAATCCCCATGATAGTTGGGGGAGTTATATAAGTACCTAGGCCACCCTAGGTGTTTTGAGGCACCCCCCAACATCCCCTAGTAGGGAGTGTTGTGAAATTTTCACACATCGGGCCATTGCAAATGGGGACCCCCCACTTTTTGCTTTGCTGCTTGGGGTTTCTAGTTAGGTGTCAATCCTTAGTCTTTAACCTTTCAGTGAGAGGAGGTTAGCTCAGGTTGTCAACATGCAAGACAGAGGTTAAGTTACCTGGGTTTGTCATGTTCAGTGTGTCTAGATGAGATCAAGTAACCCAACGATTATTGAAAGCTTAATGGGCAAGATTGTCTAGGTGAGCATGTCATTTGACATTTTGTGCAAACTAGGCTAGATGTTGCGCCCTGGGAAGTGTGACCTCAAGCTTACAAAATTGCTTTCCAATGATGAAATGCATCGAAATAGTGAAGAATGAAGGCAATGGACTTATGGAAGTTTGAAGAAGAAAAATTAGACAAGTCAAAATTCATGGTCCTGATCCTAGCTTGCTCACCAAGATCAATTTGTGCAATTGGACCTAGGATTTGTGCCCTCTCTTTGAGAGTATCTGACAATGCCATCAACTTCCTCATGTGAGTGAATGAGCATATAAAGTGTGCTTTGGGTCTTGGTCAAGTAGATATCATCTTTGTGTCTTGGTAGGCAAGACAAAACTGTGCGAATGGACCCTAAAAGTGTGCCCATGCTAGAGAGGCAAGAATCACAAGATAATCTAAGGCAATGCTAGTAAGGGATCAAGATTGAAGAATTCGGGTGCGAAGACAAAATTCGGCTAATTCAAGATTTTGCTCAAGTCGAGGACCTTGCCTGAGCAACGAATTTGTGCGAATGAAGCAAGAAATGCGCCCAAGCAAGAGAGGCTTTGAGTAAAGGCAACATCAATGTGGACGTTTAAATGAATGATTTATGCAAGTAAAGGAAGAAATAGTGATCATTTTGTGCAAACAAACCCCTATTTTGCACCCAAGTTGTGCAAATGCTTGGTCAAAATGTGCCCTCATTTTGTGCAATTGACCCTCCAAAGTGCTCCTTCTTGTTTGTGCAATTGAAGACCAAAAATGCGCCCTCACTAGCAAGTTGTGCAATTGAAGATAAAAAAGCTGCCTAACATACACCTAGCATGAAGCAAGTAGGATAAACACTTAACATTTTGTGTGAATGAAAGACGAGAAAATGAAGACATGTGCAAACGAGGGGTCAATTTGCACCCTTGCTTAAGCATTTGTGCAATTGAAGATAGAAATTGGGCCATCCCTTGTGTAAATAAACATGAAGAATCCGCTCACCAAGGGGAACCTGTGCAATTGCATGCTCATTTTGCGCCCTAGCAATTAATCAACTTGTGCAAACAGAGTTGTAAAATGCGCCTTGGCAAGATCAAGGCAATGTGTGCAAACTAGCATGAGAAGTGTACTATACATTCAAGCTTGCTTACCAAGATAGAATTGTGCAAATGGGGCTTGAAAATACGCCGAGGCAAGAAAGAGAATAAGTGCTGATTAACTCATCAATTTATGCAAACGAACCTTAAATTTGTGCCTTGTCTTGAGGCTTGTGCGATTGAACTTGAAATTGTGCCCACCTTTGTGCATATGGAGCATGAAAATGTGCCCAAGCGAGGAGGTCAACTCAAGCATAATGTAACGTGTTGGAGATCATGAGATGAAGCGTGTGAAGTTGAATTTGAACCTAGACCTAAATGCAACATAAATGTCACACTTGAGTTTGTGATCAATTTTAAATTTGTTTTTTTGATTTGTAGTGTTTTGATTCAAGCTTATCTTTTTTGCAGGTTTGATTGCACGTGGATATGAAGGGATGCACAAGGATGCAAAACAAGTGTAAAAGGACTTCATCAAGGGCTATCAATGCGAGTAGCACCAAGTGGTCAAACTGGAGCTAGCATTGAGGGAACAACATTACAAAGTCATACAAGCAAGATGATAGACTTCACAACTTCAGCTAAACAATTGCAACAGGATGAGGCTCTCAACATCTTAGAAGATAAAAGGATTTGCTTGAGCAAGGCAAGCCAAACAATCAAAGCTAGAGGGTCGACTTGATCGTGACGATGCCATCATCATCTCACCAAGCTTAGAGATGTTGAGTATCAAGAGATATTGCTCAACTACATATGCACATGATGAGGTATCAAGTCTACAGTGCAAACTGGTGGCATCCTTGTCATCATTGACCAATCAAAGGATTCCACGTCAACATGTCTAGTTGCAATGTACTTGACTCATTCAATGGAGGCACAAAATTCAAGATACCTAACCTCATTTTCTATTGGTTCACATTCAATGTGGAACATATGTGAAATCAAATGTAATTTTCTCATTGGCTGAGAAAGAGTTTGTTGTAACAAACCTTAATTAGGGTTTTCATCTTGTAATCTCGACCTTTGTTTGTGAATCATTGTAAAGAGCTATATATATAAGGCTCAGTTTTCTCATTTGTAAAGGTTAATAGAGAATAGTTAGTAGTCAGAGAGTAGAAGTAGAGTAGGAGGAGGAAAACTTGAAGTTGTTGCAAATATTTGTTGGAATAAATACTTGATTTCATTGAAGTTATGGCGGATCATGGTGTTATTTCTAGTTGTTGCATGGTTTTTTGCTTACCTCTCATGGTTTAGATAAAGTTCATTGATTGCAAAGGATAAATGTATGGATGTTGATAAATTCCTTCGATCAAACTTTTTGTAGCTTGCTGATTGTATGCTATAGTGCAAAGTTAACTTGAACCTCACAGTTGTACTTAGTTCAATTATGGATGCTTATTCAAGTTGCGCTGTGTATGGGTATTTGAATGAGTATTCATGATATGAAAACCTTTCTCATCCTTAGAAGATTGCACTAGTTTTGCAGATTTGTTCCTAGCATGGCAAAGCAAAGCCCAACCTAAGGAATATGCCCGTTCAAACATCATCCCTTGCTATCATTGATCTTAGGAATAGATTAGCCTCTCTAAACCCTTTTCTTTTGTCTTTTCTTTGTTAGTTGAAATAGATCCAACGTTCTAGCAGCATTCAAGTATCAACGTAAGTCCCCTTGTGATTCCAACAATATCACATCAAACCATTGAGCTTATCCACAAATCAAGACCTGACATTTGGAACCTTGGAGTCACCTCGTATGATCACGAAGTTTAGCATAAGAGGAGATTTTGTTCAAGAGAGGATGAGATACCTTGGTATTTTGTTCTGTGTATGAAGTGCATAAAAAACACATCAACAGGGAGGAATGGCCCTCTCAAGTCCCTTGCTTTTGTGGGGCATTCTAGAAACATCCCATCCCTATTGGTGCTAGTGGTGGGGTGGCAAGGGGACGATTGCTCCACATCCTTGAGTATGTAAGGGGTCATGCATCCTCATGGAAGATTGTATTATCTTCTCATTTTTTAGATGATCTTCCTTTGATAAATTGGTGTGGTGAATGAAAAAGTTAGCTTCTACAAATGAAATCTTCCTTGAGAGTTCACCTCATCCAATACACTTAGATAAGTCAATATTTATAATGCTATATTGTTTCGTAAACCAAAGAGTAGAAATAGCTAAATAAAGCACTTAGGGGAAATATAGTGTTGAAAATAACTAGAAATAGAAAAATAAAAATGATTTTTTAATTACAAAGATGAAAGATATAGACGTCGAGGAACCTGTGGTTGAATTCTTAGTCTGTTGGCCAAGGACACTAGTGTGTCGCATGGATTTTCATGTGTAGCATTGTCTAAAAGAGAAATCAGAAGAGGAGGGAGAAGAGAGGGGTTAATGAGCTGTTTCAAATAATTCTAAGCCATTTCCATTGACTTGGAAGGTGATAAGTGGGAAAAAATGCCCGGAAATGCCTTTAATGGCATTGTCACAAGACACTAGCTCTACACGCGAATGTCCATGCTAAGTGCTAGTGTCTAGGCAACTTATGTTAAAAAATGGTGGGAAATGAGATAAACACAAGGCTAATACAAAAGTGATACAAAAAGGTGACCATTGAAAAAGAGGCTTGAGTACCTTGAGAAGGAAAAAGGCTAATGCAAGGGCTGAAATGAGTAACAATATTTTTAAGTTAATGGACACCAAAGTAGATCCAGAACATTGGTGAAATTGCAAGAGTATGCAATTTACCACACTACAATTAGGAAAAAGTTGGGTGGTTTAGAATATGCATACATGCTCTATGTATGTCTAATATGCATACATGCTCTATTTATGCATGTCCTTGAGATGACTTGGTCTCCAAAACATAGGTTTTGATGGGTTCGTGCATCCACATGGAGCATTATATTAGCTTCCCTATCTTTTAGACAATCTTTGGAAAAAAGTTTGGGTGGTTTCAAAAAATACCCATCCATGTCTCTATGTATGTCTCTATATATTCATATGCATACATGCTTGTGGGCATGCACATATATAGAAATATAAAGGCAAATGCTTTCGTGTTGTGTGTGTATTTGGTTATGCATTTAGCTCATGTGTGTGTTGATGTGTTTTTTGTGACACCTCAAACACAGAATAAAATACCAAGTATTCTATCCTCTCTCGAATAGTGAAACCTCATTTGCTAAACAATATGATGAAATAAGGCAACTCCAAGGTTTACAATGCGAACATTGTGACTTTATGATGTTGGATAGACTCAGTGATTTGATGTGATATTGCTGGTTAACACAAAGGGACTTACGTTTTGCTGGAACGTGGAAACTAACTGAACTTGGAAAATAAAAGACTAAAGGGATATAAGGTTAGAGAAATCTAAGCTAAGACCTATGAACAATGATGATAACGGATAGTGGTAAGATAGATGGATTCCATAATCAAGCTTTGCTTTGCCATGAGGAAAAAACTACACAAAATTGATGCAATCTCCAAAGGTAATGAAGGATTTTCATATTGTAAAACATTCATCCAAATACCCAATACTGGCGCAATCCAAATGAACATCTACAATTGAACTAATGCTAAATTAGGTTCAGATTGACCATACAGTACAATTTGCAATCAACAAACTACAAATGTTATGAACCAGAATTCCATCAAACATCTTCACATTTGTACAGTACAATCAATGAACTTCAACTAACTTTGAGAAGTAACAAGAAACCATGCAAAATGTAAAAACACCACACAAAGATCCACCATAACTTCAATGAAAGTAATGTATTGATTTCAACATAGTCTTGGCAACAATCTCGAGCTTCCTCCTCCCTACTCTACTACTACTGCTTCTCTATTCTTGCTACTATTAACCTTTACAAATGAGAAGGCTGAGCCTTATATAGACGTCTCAATTACATATGAATGGCTAGGACTGATTTGAAATCAACAATTGAGATAATTTAAAGTAAACTCTAATTAAGGTTAGTTACAACTAACACCTCATTGACCAATGAGAAAATTACAACATTTTGGACGCATGGCCTTCCCTTGAATGTGGACCAATCAGAGATGAGGTAAGGAATAATTAATAATATTTGATGTAGTGCCACATGTCACTTGCTCCTTTTGGAATGAGTTAGGTTCAATGCACTTGGACATCATCATTGGATTGTTTGATGATGATTGGGTGCCACCTTAGCATAGATATCTCTTGATGCTCAACATTATTGAACCTTTTGACTGATTGTGATGGTTCATATTATCAAATTGCATCACCTCAATGAAGTTTCTAACTTTGATTAACTCTTTTGAACTATCTACTTTCCTAGATCACATTTCACCTTCACGTTTGGGAATTCTTTGTCTTGATATATTTTGCAATGCATTCTCATGTTTGGGAATCCATCTTATAATGTCGTTATTTTACCTTTTATTCTCCGCTTCGAAACATCTCTTTGCCTTGGTGAAATTTTCTATTGTATTGCACTGTAATGTCCCCTACTAGGTTTAGACATGTTTTAACTTTTAACCATAATCAATCTATTTCCATATACTTATGACTCAAACTAAATATATTAGGAGACATTTCCCCTTAACATGAATCCAATCAGTGATATTCCATTGCTCAATCAATTAACTATTAATAAATAAATGGTTCATCTATCATACATCCATAATTCTTATGAGCTCTTTCTGATTTGCGATTTAATATTGTTATTTGTCTAATTAAGACATTATATATATATATATATATATACACATATACATATATATATATATATATATGTATATAATCTTATTAATATTACAACATTATATATATATTAATAATATAACCAATTATGAATGTATTTGTTAATTACATTTTAGATACTTTATTGATACTACCACTGCTTTAAACATTGGTTTTTACTATATTTAGGTGCTGGTAAAAGGGCAGACAGATCTGACGCATAGCAGATCTGGTCTGCCACTGTTATGGAATTAAGTATTACTGTTATACAATATTGCAGTCTTGGTTAATATTTTTATCAAATTCTGTATACAAACATTATCGGGCTACATATATGAAGCTTACCTATTAAACATATACCCTATGCATACCACCCGAAACAAGGATGTTACTGCCTGTGACTTAATAACAGTTCTGATTTGATCTGATCTGATTTGATAGATGTTGTAAGATAATGTTCCTCTCTTCTCTTTAAATATTTATATATTTTATATTTTTAGTTGTATGTAATTCCTCCTATCCTTTTCGTATTTGAAACTTCTTTATACCTTTATCTCTTAAAGGTCACGCCCTTCGAAGAATCACCTTATTGAAGAGTCATGTCTTGCGTTGTCCCTAATGGATAATGGCGATTCTTGGTATTTGTTAATTCTTATCGATGTTAACATGATTGCCGAACATTGCACCATATTATATATTTTCTTGGACTCATCGATATTTATTAATCTAGTCGATTGTGTATGGGTAATATGATAGATCGATAGCATGCAGTGATGATCAATTGGTAGTCTTTGATACTTAGTCTATCCTTTGGATGCATAGGTAATATATCCATATCGTTGTTTGTTAATTGATACATGGGTTAATGCAATATTCAATCTTTCATTTCCAGAGATGATGAGAGTAGGTTAATCACATGTTTTATAATTTATACTATATAAATTATGTTTACAATATGATATTAATTTATTTTTTTATTCAAATATTTCAAGAACATTATTAGTAATAAATTTTAATAAATATTAATTAAATAATAATATTTAATAAATAAATAAATTTCAAATAATCATTCGATGGTAATTTTCATATTAATTAATAATAATAATTGTTTTATTTAGGATATATATATATATATACACTAATGGAAGGGACATGACAGTCCGCCCTTCCGGAAATTGCTTGTCCTCAAGCAATCGACAATTTTCCCAATCGAGTCATCTCCTAATAAAACATAAGATATACATACATGAAGTACACACACAATACATGCAAAGTAATGAGGCATGAAGCCTGAATATATTTAGTACACATGAAGCATGAGACATTAAGAGGATGGCATGAAGTAATACACACGAAGTCATTCAAAGCTTGAAGTATACATGGAAATCTCAAAGCATAGACAAAAGTAATACATGTAGCAATATCCACATGTACATGTAAGATATGGAGCGTACATGTCATATGGAGGTGCTTAGTCATTCAAAGCTTGAAGTATACATGGAAATCTCGAAGCATAGACAAAAGTAATACCTGTAGCAATATCCACATGTACATGTAAGATATGGAGCATACATGTCATATGGAGGTGCAAAGCATATATATGAAGCATACATAGAGTAAGCACTCTCAATACATTAAGCATACACATGAATACATAAGAAATGAGACATACATACGAATACACATAAGGTGTAAATCCGAAGCATATAAGGCAAGAAGCATCTACATAAAACATGGAGTATACACATGAATATACACAAGGTGTGAAGCAGATGTGTAATACAAGTGAATACAATTAAGGCATGCACATACAAGTGAAATACATGTAACCGATACATGATACATACACTTAGAGAACGCACACGAGATAAGCATTCCGTGAACACATCAGTCTTGAAGTAACTATGTTTAAGATATGAAGCATTTGAGAAAGGCATATAAAATACACATAGAATAACATATTGAAAACATTTCATGATGTGAAGCATTTTCAGGATGTACAACATACATTACGAAGGTGTGTGTGACACAGTCATGCTGAAAATGTAACAAACAAGGAGCAATCACATAATTATACATTCATTACAAATATACACGTACACATATAAAACATACATGGGAGCAAACATATTGAAGACACAACAAATACATAAATATCCACAAATCATGAAGTGTATATACATTTAAGAGAAATATACATTAAGTACATGAATACCCTTAAAGCATGAAGCAATTCACTTAAATACCTATCAGACATGTAGCGCAAATCCATAAGTATATACCTGAAATATGAAATAGCACACATGTAAACATAAGGTAATATACATAAGGTGCAAAGCATAGATGTAAGGCATGGAGCATTCACGTAAAACACCAAGTAATATATAGGACATGTAAGGCTTGAAGCAATATACACGGATATACGTAAAACATGAAGCAAGGCACATAAGGCAGGAAGTAGCTACATAAAGCATGAATAATACATATGAATACACGAAAAATCTTGAATCATGAAGTATACAGAGGAATGCATGTAAGGCATGAATCATGCACATAAGTACATTTAAGACTAAGTCATACATGTGGAAAACATATTAGGCAGAAAACCAACATGTTGTTTATGAAGCATGGATAACAAATACACATGAAGTATATGCATAGGGAATGAGTCACTCACGTATCATACATGTAAACAATGAAGTAGTACACAAGCATACATGAGAAACGCACATATGGAATGGACATGCTGAAGACACATCAGTCATGAGGCATACATAAAGACAAGGCATACATGCTGAAAAACATATTAGACATGAAGCAATTTTTGAATACACACAGTATATATATACCAAGAATACAAGGAACATACATTAGAAAGGTGCATGATGTAATTATACCGAAAACATGACAGCATTAAGAAATCCTGTAATGTCCCCAAGTAAGTTTAACCATTTAAGACATCATAATTCCAACATTCTCAAAGCAAATAGAAATAGAAATAGAAATTAACATCACGATGGAGTTCAACTTAAAAACCTTACTAATAATTTAAGTTTGGAAAGGATTATGATCTTGAATAGGACGCTTTGATACCTCAGCGTGACGACTCCCTCAGGGTTTTGGATCCAAGCCCAGGCCTAATTCTGGGACGACACCCTCAAGGTCTTACATGGGTCGCTGATCTCTACCCATCTTGGGATAGACGCCTGATGGTTTTACACAGGCCTTTCCCTATTCATTCATACAACCTTCCGACTACATTCATATTAAGGATTAACAATTTGTTTGTCTTGTTTAATTGTTCTATCTTGTTCATTTGCTAGTTACGGATAAGAGTTGGTATCATCAAGAATAAATAGTTTTGGATTCCTAACCATAAGATATATGAATTCCAATGACTTCTTCATAAGTCGTGACTCTAATAAGAAACACATCTTTATGTAGAGGCGTCTTCTATCGGTGATTAGTTATTAATGTAATTGGTGAGAGTAAATTACATTAGCAACTTTATGTATAAACAACAATTTCCGTGATAAACATGTGATCATCGATTATTTAAAGGATGGGAAAGCAGACAGATCTGACATGTGTCAGATGTTGTCTGCCACTATATTGTTATTTATTGTTTATTAATGTTTTATTAGTCTTATTAGTTTTTGTTGCCTTGTCAATATTACATTATGATTACCATGTAAATAAGAATATTAATATTATGTAATATTTAATGAGTATGTATTATTAATGTAAATGTGTGTAATACTCTATTTATTATGTTTATGAAACTGATTACATAATACTATAGAGTTTCAGTCATAAACTCATATAATTAAATAACTGATACGTAAGTATATTCAGATATCAATCACTATTATGGGGACATCACAGTCCTCCCCATTCAAAATTGCTTGTCCTCAAGCAATTTACAATCATTTATCAATAAAAACAGAAAGTATATATATGAACATACAAGGCATACCCGAAGTATACACATGAATGTACGAAAACGCAAAGCATACACAAAGTATACACATGAATACACATATTGTCAGATTTCTTCTTAGTGACTAGAATGATTCATTGATTCATCTTTACCCTGTAGGATGGCAGGATCATAGCTCTGATACCATTTGTAATGTCCCCTACTAGGTTTAGACATGTTTTAACCATAATCAATCTATTTCCATATACTTATGACTCAAACTAAATATATTAGGAGACATTTCCCTTTAACATGAATCAGTGATATTCCATTGCTCAATCAATTAACTATTAAGAAATAAATGGTTCATCTATCATACATCCATAATTCTTATGAGCTCTTTCTGATTTACAATCTAATATCGTTATTTGTCTAATTAACACATTATATATATATATATAATCTTATTAATATTACAACATTACTCTCTCTCTCTCTCTCTATATATATATATATTAATAATATAACCAATTATGAGTGTATTTGTTAATTACATTTTAGATACTTTATTGATACTACCACTGCTTTAAACATTGGTTTTTACTATATTTAGGTGCTGGTAAAAGGGCAGACAGATCTGACGCATAGCAGATCTGGTCTGCCACTGTTATGGAATTAAGTATTACTATTATACAATATTTCAGTCTTGGTTAATATTGTTATCAAATTCTATATACAAATTATTGAGCTACATATATGAAGCTTACCTATTAAACACATACCCTATGCATACCACCCGAAACAAGGATGTTACTGCCTGTAACTCAATAACAGTTCCGATCTGATCTGATCTGATCTGATTTGATAGATCTTGTCAGATAATGTCCTTCTCTTCTCTTTAAATATTTATATATTTTATATTTTTAGTTGTATGTAATTCCTCCTCCTATCCTTTTCGTATTTGAAACTTCTTTATACCTTTATCTCTTAAAGGTCACGCCCTTTGAAGAATCACCTTGTTGAAGAGTCATGTCTTGCGTTGTCCCTAATGGATAATGGCAATTCTTGGTATTTGTGAATTCTTATCAATGTTAACATGATCGCAGAACATTGCACCATATTATATATTTTCTTGGATTCATCGATATGTATTAATCAAGTCGATTGTGTATGGGTAATATGATAGATCTATAGCATGCAGTGATGATCAATTGGTAGTCTTTGATACTTAGTCAATCCTTTGGATGCATTGGTAATATATCCATATTGTTGTTTGTTAATTGATACATGGGTTAATGCAATATTCAATCTTTCGTATCCAGAGATGATGAGAGTAGGTTAATCGCATGTTTTATAATTTATTCTATATAAATTATGTTTACAATATGATATTAATTTATTTTTTTATTTGAATATTTCAAGAACATTATTAATAATAAATTTTAATAAATATTAATTAAATAGTAATATTTAATAAATAAATAAATTTCAAATAATCATTTGATGGTAATTTTCATATTAAATAATAATAATAATTGTTTTATTTAGGATATATATATACACATACTAATGGAAGGGACATGACATTGCACCTTGATGTCCTCTTGAAATGTGAAACGTGTCTTTGATGTCCTTGATCCCCTTGTAGTACTTGTTTCTTGATGCTGTGATGACTTTATCTTGCACTGTGAAACGTGGATCCTTTGATCTTGGATTTCCAAAGGAAATCCAAAGTCAATGTAGAGTCTTCCTTGTAGATCAAACCCTCAAATATCTTGATGTCTTTCTCAAGTTAATAAGGTGTTCCTCTTCTTTGCATCATTCACTTTCTCTTGAAATTGTTGATCTTGTTATCCTTGCAAATGTTGTTATCCAAGTTGCATCTTCATCCTCTTTCAACTTGAACCTTGATTCCTTGATGTTGTCGTTGTTGTAGAGTCCTTGCATCCTTGAGGTTGTGAAGTCCATCTTACATGCTCCCTTGCATGACTTGAAACTTGCCTCCTTCCTTCACCTTCATTCCTTTTTGCAACCATACCTGAAAAAGAAAGAAATACGTTGGATTATGATAGCAAATGAAACCCTAAGTTAAGGGAATGCAAGAAATTGATATGAAAATGAAAATTAGAATCTTGCATTCTTAACTCGTGATAATAAACCCAATGACAAACTTGTAAAATAACACCCATAATAACATTAATTCATAAAAATTGGTCCACCAAAGCCCCCCAAAATATGGAATTAGCACTTTTACTTGGCAAATTCTGGAAATGAAGTTTAAAACTGGAACAAAGGCTCAAATTAGTGAGAAAGTTCGCTCAATTGTTGAATGTGAATTGCCTAACTCCTTCGAATTCGCCTAATTAGGTCTTGGGTTTGATTTTTTCTTGAAAATTCACCTCCAAACTGCTGGACTTCCTCTTAATTCAATTATGAAATCCACTTCAAATTTTGCTTTGAATTCAATCTAACTCTTCTTGGATCTCGCTTGAGAAATGAATAGCATTTGATGTGGAAAGAGCTTGCATTGACTTTTCATTTATATGCATTTCAAGGATAATATATTTCTCCTTTAATGAGTCGGCCATATTTGGGATTGTTTATTGCTTTTTATTTTTCAAATTCAAATAATTTCCTCCATTTGAGGTTGGCCCTTTTGACAAGACTTGAGCGCTTGCATTGATTGCTTTACACACGTTCTGATGGAGTATTTATCCTGGTTGGTCCCCCATGTTTTCACCATTGAAAGGGTATGTAAGCAAGGTGGGGCGCACTTCATTCAACACATTTCTCATTGCATTTAATATTAATTGCTCTTCTCTGCTGTGTGAATTAGACCTGCACTTTAAGTTTGCTCCTTTATGGCTCATTTTCATATGGAAGAGGGACAGATGCAAAGTGGTTATAGGGGGTAAGAGGGACTAAGGACTGAGTGCATTTGAGCTGTACTCAAGGACTAAACGAGGCGGTATTTGATGGTGCAAGGGGACAATGCAAGTCAGCTATTTCATGTGCATAGGGACTAGTCCTTGAGTGGGTTTTCTAGGTGTGACGGACAATATGCAAGGCATGATTTCTTGGGTGTGAAGGCCTAAATGCTGAGCGGGCTTTCATGCTTGCTATGGACTATGAAGGGCACTTCTTAGGAGATGTAAAGGACTAAACTAAAGCGCAATTTCTTGGCTAAATAGGGAAAAATGAAGCTGGGTAGGATTCTTGGTGAGGAAGGACAAGATGATAGGCAGAATTCCTAGGTGTAAAGGGACAAGTTCATCTTAATGTTGGGCGCAATTTCAAGGATATCAAAGACAATGCAAAGCGGATGTGAGGAGTCCCCAAGGACAAGGCTCACCTTCAAGATGTAAAAGGACTAGGCAAAGCAAGGGCGCTAATTCGTGATGAAGAGGACTAGTGAAGGGCGGTTTTCCATGATGAACAAGGACTAGGAGGGCACACTTAAGACTTTGATCAAGGACAAGGAGGGCGCAAATCCTTGCTAGAGAAGGACAAGATGCTAAGCGCCTGGGTGAATTGATCAAACATAAGCGCTCAGGAGATGTTAAGGAACTTCGACAAAACACCTAATGAAACATCTGATTGGAGAGTGAAAAATCCATGTTTGAGCTTTGAATTCCATATTTCAACAAGGATTGCACTTGACTTTTGAATTTCATCCAAGGAATTTCACAAAACGTCCTCTATTATCTTGTCAAGGTCGGAAAAAAGGAATTTGACAAGGAATTTTCCTTGTTTTGACATATTTTTCGTTTTTTTCCATGTTTTTCAACACTTTATCATTTTTCAAACGTCAATCATCTTGACAACTTTCTTGACAACTTTTTGCAACATTTCTCGCACTTTTGACAACATTGACAACATTGACAATTTTGACAAATTTTCAATTTTTTTTCTCTATAACATCTTGCATTTTCAATGTAATGTCCCCACTTCGAAAGAGAATTTAATAATAAATGATAATAATAAAATTAAAACATTAAAAATTAAATTAAAATATAAAATAATATAATTAAATATGATTAATTAAAAATTAATTAAGTTAATGAAAATTCAAAAGACATGAAAGAAAAAGTTGTGACTCCCTCAACAATGAGATATAAAAGGGAGAAGCGAACCTAATTTGAGAGGGGATAATTTGGAAATGAGAAGTGCAGATCTGATTTAAATAATAGGTGGAGATCTGATTACGAAAGGCTATGTCCCTTCCAAAGGGTAGAAATAATGAAGAGTTGCACTCTTTCAAAGGGTGCTAATGGTGAAAGGGCATGTCTCTTGCCAAAGGGCATACATGATGAAGAGGTGTGACCTCTCCCTCAAATTGATAGATATAAAGGTAAGGAATCAAAAGCATCTAGTGACATCACCATTGATCAGATCAGATCAGATCAGAATTGTTATCAAGTTACAGGCAGTAACATCCTTGTTCTTGGTGGTATGCATGGGGATGTGCTTAATATGTATGCTTAGTATATGAAGCCTGATAAAGTTGTTATGCAGAATCTAGTAATAATATTGTTATAAATTGCAATATGTATGACAGTCATACTTAATATCATATATATTCATAATACATGAGAAGTTAGTGTACTTATAGTCTAAATCATGTTAGTACTGTCAGTATTTAAGAAGACGGGGATGAGATGTTCTAAAGAGGGGCAGTCTAAATCCAAGCAATAGGTTAAGTCCCAAGATAGGGTGGGGATCAGCGACCCATAAGCCTTGAGGGTATAGACCCAAGATAGGTAAGGGCTTGGATCTGTAAACTTTGAGGGAACTTATTTTAGTTGGTCTCCAAGCGCTTTGGTAACATACGTAAACCTTTCTCCCTTAAAACTGAAGTAGTAGTAGGGTCTAATATCTATATTAATAATGATATTAATCATCTAATGATGAAAATAGATAAGCACCTGCTAATAACTAGTTGAAGAATATCAATGATTGGTTCTCATGATTAGTCTCTCAATCAATTTTAGTATATTGAAATAGGTAAATTATGTTAATCAGGTAGGGGACATTACAAATGGTATCAGAGCCTTGATCTTGCCATCCTGCAGGGTAAGGCTAAAATAATGAATGCATTCGAGCCAATAAGAAGGGTCTAACAATGAGAATATTCACATGTATACTCCGTGTTTTTCACGTGTATGCTCCGTGTTTTGATTCATATTGGTAGATGACTTAGTTTGAGAAAGTTAAAATCGACGTTGCTTGAGGACAAGCAAATTTGGGAGGGGTGGACTGTAATGTGCCCAGTTCGAAATAGAATTTAATAATAAATGATAATAATAAAATTAAAACATTAAAAATTAAATTAAAATATAAAATAATATAATTAAATATGATTAATTAAAAATTAATTAAGTTAATGAAAAGTCAAAAGACATGAAAGGAAAAGTTACATTCAACCTCAATCCTCGTTCCTGATGTTTGTTCACGAATTCCTGACGTTGTCACACCCTAAGGAAAAGACATTGCACTCCTAAGACATTCCAAAGGTCACTCAACACTCACCCTATCTTGGATTGACAAGACATAAACCCTTCTCACAAGCAAAGGCTAAAGGACCAAAACTATTGCCAAGCTAAGACAAAACACTAATCTAACAAGCAAAAAAGTGGGGGTCTCCATTTGCAATGGGGCGTGTATGTTTGCAACATAACTGATAACAGTGTGCAAACTTTGTATACAATAGAATTTATCTTTCCATAGCATCACTCCACAAGTCATCAAAATCTGATGGGTAATATTGGGAGATATTTCTTGTCATTATCATGTTTATTTTGTCATGATTAATAAGTGGAGAGATTTTCGTGTTGCAATTGCCTCAATTGCCATATCTTGCAATACTTATGAGAAAATGTTGTTTGCTGTAGTGTGATCTTGTGACCTCTTTGATTTGCGGAAAACGTTGAATGAATGTGTGGGTTGTTTGATAGGATGTCTTATTATTTCTCCTCTATGCAGATGTGGATGCTTTATCCTGGGTGACATTTCAAAAGCTAGCATGAAAAATTCCTATGGTAATCAACCTGGCAAAAAATAATCTTGGCATGACTTACTTACCTAGCTCAACCGAACATCCAGCTTCTGTGCCTTATTTCTCATATTTTAGCATCTTGAACATGTACAACTTGGAAATTTGGGAATTTTGATGCAATCAGAGAATGAATTTCATCTTAAATTTAAAATTTATGTTCATCATGGTAAATGATGATAGAATTTCAGAAGGAATCCATATTGATATTCTTGTAAATAAAAAAATGAAGATTATGTTATGTTTTATATTCTGCTGCTTTTTTGTAATGTAATTGTTTTCCTTTTGTGCAGGAGTCTTTGAAGCAACCATCAGTGGTAACAGTTTTTTTTGGAGCTAATGATGCAGCTCTCCTAGGGAGGAGCAATGAGCGGCAACATGTGCCTCTTACAGAGTACATGGCGAATCTTCACCAAATCATAACTCATTTGAAGGTTGAAGTAGATTTGAGCAGAGTGTCTTAGAATTTAAGTTTAAAAGGATTGTTAGTGGTTCGCATCTCTTTCAAATTTTAATTTTACCTTATATTTTTTGGTCTGAAAGCATGTAAATGCATGATGGTTGGAGTTACTGCTCAACTATGTAGCTAATTGAATGATATGTTACAATAATCTTTAGCTTATTGCAGGAGTGAAATTATTCAAAGGAAGCCACGAATCAATTTACTCTATTTCTTATATCACAAATGAAGTTCTTAATCCAATTAGGTACATGAATGTCTGGCATCACAGGACTCAGCAGAATGCATTTTGTACTGGAAGAAATGCATGTCACTTATCTTGACGTAAAAGATGAGAAGTTGATTTCACTTTCAATGGAACTTGAGAATATTATGATAGTTTACAGGAAATTCTCCATAGATTTTAGAATTATTGTAGGTGGGTGTTAAAAGCCCGTTAAAAGCCCAGCTGTAGCTGGCTGTGCTGGTGCAAACCCTTATTAGAAACTTTAGGTTCTAAAAACTACAAAATGATAAATACGAATGTTCTGAAACCTTATGAATTTTGTCCGCTTTAAAGCCCATATCTGAAACTCAAAATTTGAACTTGAGAACTTTTAAACTACCATACAAATTTGGAAATTGGAAACTGCTGCAAACTAGAAATTTGAAAATGCAAATGATAAAGTTGAAAATTACTGGTGAAAAATAGAATTATGATTGTTTTTTTCCAGTGTTCCACGGAAACGTGTTTCTCCCTCTCAGGCCCAAGTCCCCCCGTCCCCGAAACCCGTCCCCAAAACTTTTTCTCTTTGTCCCCTCGTTCCTGAAGCCCGTCCCCACGTCCCCGCGTCTCCTCGTTCCCAACATCCGTGGAACACTGTTTTTTTCTTCTATTTCTTTTTTCCTGGAGGCTGGAAAAAGATTCCCTTAATGGCTTATTAACTTTATGCATGTGGGATAATGATATAATCACTTCTTGCAGACATTATATCTTAGCAATCCATTCGTTGAATTTGTACATGTTGACCAAAATGTGGATTGGTGAACTCACTGTGTTGAAGGATGAGTGGGCTCATCAGTCCCAAAAGGGTTTAGCTACATAAAAAAATGGGCTGGGTGCACTAACATTCTATAAAAACATATTGTATTAGAGCATCTTGAAATTGAAAAAAGATTTGTGCTTTACAAAACAACATGCAATGAACTACAAACCTATGGAACATGGTCATCAGCAAATCTCCAAGAAAAACATCTCCATGGACCATTAGATGGGCTCAGATTGGCAAGGTAGAATTCAAATGATTGCCTGTTCTTCAAGCAGTTCTCATACTGTCTCCCTATAGGTAGAAAATCACATACAACATATACAATAAGATCTTCTATGAAAAGTAATGCATGCAAAATTTAGATATCCTCTGGTGAAATATTCGACAATTGTTCTCCCAAAATCCAAGGAAGGATGAACATTATATATTTCTGATTATCTAACTTAGCTTTAGCTATGAAAACATAGTGGAAACTGCATACAAGGTGAGGTCTTCCGTGATCAAGGATACAAATATAAAAATATAATGTATAGACTCAATGCAATTTTGCTCCACTCTAGCAAAATTCAGTAAACGAGGGTCTTCAAACATGTTAATAAAGGTGTCTATCCTCCAGGACCACCTCAATTAGCAACTTGGAAGGGGTACCAAGATAAACTTCTGGACAAGCAAATGGAATGGCTATGATGAGCCTCCCTCAGCAATTTGCTCACTGCAAAGGCATAACAGAACTTGCTGATTACCACATTACAAATCAGCTAGGACTTACTGAGTGGAATTACATTCTTATTTAAATTTTGAAGAACTTTTGTCAAATATGATTTTAAGCTTTGAAAAAGGAGTTCTTTAACAATCCTTCTCACCACAAACATGTAATATAAAGATTAAATAAATAATGGAATGTTCACAGTTAGAATGAAAATCAGCAAACAAGCTACTTCTTCAATGATATGGTATGAAATCTGGAATGACATGATTTGTTCAGTTAGCTTCTCTATTTCTTATTTCAGCAATATTTTTGTAGTCTTGGACAATGAACAATATAAGTGCACGTGGTACATGATAATCCAACAACCAATTCCAATCGCCAATTATAAGTAATCAAATAATTAGATTCCATAATCAACATCTAAGCTGTTTGGTTCTGGTGTGGGAATGGAATGGGTTTGGGGTTTGGGTATGCTAGTACAACAATTTGTTTTTTTCCTCAAGTACAGGTGTACATACATACATACATACATACATACACTTGAATATACAAAATATAATATACTATGATACTTGATAGTGATAAAGATAATCAATAATTCAATGTTATGTCGTGAGTCATATATATCCGATCAGTACAAAATTTAGAAATAGTAAATATTTAAAGTAAATAGAATAATTTTTTTTGTATCTTATTCTCTAGAGAAAGCATCTAGATATATGTCCTTGGTTCAACTTCATTTGAACTATAAGTAACCGTAGTGTCGGAGCTTCCTCATTACCTAAAGTTTACATGATCACATACACAAGTATACATCGATTCGGCTTGTGTCTCAGTGACATCCACACCAACATCCTGGGTGTCTGCTCATTCTCTATTCTCCTCTGCCATGGGTATTGTCTCTGCCTCTTTATCCAAAACAATTGTGAATTTACCTCGTCTAGTGTGATGAGTGATACTGTCATGCACCAACCTAAAACCCTAGTTGCAGCATTTAAAAACCCTAGTTGCTGCTTTATATAATCAAGTATAGATGAATAAATGAATGCATGGGCCGACCCTAGGGAGGAGAAGACAATATAGAATGAATAAAACAAAGTATAAACAAAATATATATTGCCACATAATAGGGCCAACCCAAGGTGAATCACAGCTTTAACAAATAGATTTGCATGAGGGCCAACATATTTGGCATTTAAAAACAAATTAAAATCTTGTTGTGTTAAAGCCGACCAAGATTAAAAAAAGATTAGTTTTCAGCAACTTATTTAATAGGGAGCCAACCAAGATTAGTTAAGCATTCCCAAGCAGCGCCTTATGAAAAGAGACATCCCTCGCAAAATGGAGAGGTATGACTCCCTCTCATTCGTAGGTATAAGGAGTGCAATTCATTTGTGGAGATCATCAACTGGAAATGATTTCAGATCGTAACAATTCAGAGTCACAGACAGTAACATCCTTGTCCTTTGTGGTATGCAATGAATAATGATTTAACATATATACGCCTAATATAAGCAGCAGACTAACCATTCAGCAAGGCATTGAAGAGAATCAGATCTGATATTGATAACAGATTCAGGCATACAGCAATTGATATTATAACTGTAATTTGATTGTGGTTTAGGGCAAAAATTAGGGCATTCACAAAAAGGGGACTTTACAAAGTCAGAGCACAAAATGTGTCTATGGCTAAGGCCTAGGTTGTAATGAACATAAACTAGATCGCCAACCTCTGCACTGACAATCTGTTGCACTTCTTGGAGTGTATTTGATCAAACATATTCCAATTGTGCTCACAACTTGAAGTATTGCATAATGCATGGTTAACTCAATACTTGAACTACAGTTCTCTGAAGATTTAGTATCTTAACACCATATATTTCCCACCATACATTTGAGATGAGAAAAAGAAAACATGTTTATCTCATTGTTCAACTTTAAGTTTCAATACTTAATAATAATATAAAAAGCTGAATTTTTTTAATTCTTAAACTTGAATTATGCCTGTAATAGATTTTTACTTGGCTGCAGTATCAACCGAGTTGCCTTGCATATATCACGTGCAAAGAGATTTCCTTATGCAAGTCTAAATATCTCAATCTCAATGACTATTTGTGCTTCAGTTCTAGAATCAAACATCATCCGCTCTATGACTATGCAGGGAGCCCACTTAGAACCTCTTCATCCCCCTTGAAATCAGGGCAGATTCGGAATGCCAAATTGAGGAAATCAGCAGCTGCACGTAGAGGCTTGTAAAGCTCAAGGTGCCATCGCCTATCGATGATTTCCCAAATGGAGTGATACTTTTATCAACTCTTGCTTAAATAGATCTAATGGCCTCCTTGGCCCTATCCATGCCCTTATATATGTAGCCCATTGTGGGCTTTTCCCCATCAACAACTCGTAGGAGAAGCACTAAGGACTCTATAAATTGCATATATTGTGAAACACTTAACATAAGTGTAAACAAAAATAAGCAAATAAAAGAAAAATAATAAAATATGAATAAAAATATAATGTAGAATTAGATTTACTTGTACAATCTCCGCAGTTGGTACCCAAAAGCTTTTCTCATCAAAAATCCATTTTTCCACATGGATGAGCCAACTTCTACCTTGTGAATTGTTTTATTAGGTTGAGGACATGTGTTATTGTATATGAATTTACAAATATTTTTTGCTATCTCCACACATGCTTTGATCCATGGAATCTTGCCAAGATCCTCCTATATGAGGTCAAAGGCAATGAGCAAAACAAGGAGTCCAAGACATTACGGGTGCCTATACATCTGTAGCTACCTACAACATAATTTGCTACATTATCTGTAACCACTTGCATCCCATTCTCCTCACCCACCTCAGCCATGACTCCGTCCAAAGCTTCACAAAGGAGTTCAATGTTTTTGTTGTTTCTCATTGCATCAATAGATTTGATGAATACTGTGTCACTTGAGAAAGAAACAAAAGCAATGAATCAATAAAGCATTAATTGAAAATCTTAATCACTAAATCAATGCATTTGATGAAGTACAATCACTTGAGGAAAGAAACAAGAAAACTTAGCAATGTTCTATTTCTTCTATCCATCCAACTATCAGTCATGATGGTGCAACACTTCTCCCTCCAAATATCTCATTGCTCCTCCATTGTGGTTTTCACATCAGCCACCTTTTGTGACAAAATGGAACCCTTTATCTCCTCATCATTAGGGAGCTTTGAAACCCGTCGTGCAAATAATAATGGCATCAACCATGTTTTGCCAATAAGGAAACCTAACACAAATAAATTAAATAACATAGGTATTATAAAATGGAGAGTTTAAAATTTGAATTTGATATACCTCTAAATATAAAAATTCATGAGACAGAATTGAGCTATATATTTTAAAACAAACCAACAAAAAGAATTACTTGGTTGTGTGGAATGGAATGGTGCAGTAGAACCAAAAGTTTCCAATTGCACTTTTAGCTGCATCATATATATCTATATTCCAACCCATTCATAAAAAAATTTGCCGTCCGGGAAACTCAATATGCATTCATAATTGAAAATTCATTTTCAATATGCCAGCACTTGTTTGCATGTAGTTCATTGTTTCTTTCTGGTTGGAGGATATTTTGATAGTTTTCCATTACTATTATGACCTACAACCACTTCTTTATGCACTACAAAGTTTTGGGTGTTTGTGAAATTCATTTCCAAGCTGTTATTCATATTTCTCAGTGCTTTTGGCTATGAGTCAGACCTGTTTACCTTTCATATCAGTGAAAAGTCCAATATTGCAGACCTGGAAACATGTTTTTACACACTACCTAGTTTTACGTGTTTATGAAATTTATTACCAGGCTGCTGTTCATTATTTCTAAGTGCTTTTGGAAGTGATTGAGACATGTTTACCTGTCATATGAGTGAAAATTCAGTTTTACAGACCTATAATAAAATTAAAAATGTTTTTTTTGAGCATTCGAGTCTCTTTTATTTATTTAAATGTGTTGGGAAAAGGGGGACGGCTGGCCGTCCCCGGGACGGTTAGGGGATGTCACAGACGTCCCCAACCATATTGGGGATGGGGGGACGTTCCCTTTGAGAGTCACTGTCGTCCCCAAGTTTCTGGGGTGTTTCCCACAGATTTTGCAATTTTGGGGATTGTGGGGGGACGTCCCCTGGCCATCCCCAAGTCCCTAAAACGTCCCTGGTATGGGGGATGGGGAATTTTAGTTCAGGGACGCGTCCCCGGGTAACGTAGCATAAACTGTTTCCACACATAACCTAGTTGAATATGTTTAATTGGGTTGTCTGCTTGGTCCTAAAGCACAAAGTGTCTTGGGGTTAAGGAGTGCATCTGTGAATTTGTAGATTGATACTTTTTCCTTTAGCATCCAGATTCTTTGTTGAGTTTCTTCCATGCTGGAAGAGAAACTATTTTTTGTTTTTACCAAGGCTGTTGGATCTAGCGATGATTCTTTTTGCATGATCTGCAATATATCCTCACAAGTCATCCTCGCATGTTTTTGGAGTCTGAAGAGCAACCACAAATCTGATGGAGTGATTTATATTGGGTGAATAGGGGATGTGTGGTGATTGGTTCTAAGGGGCTAGATCCTGATCCCTATCAGCAGTTGGATGATTGGAACTAGAAATTAGCTGATTTGGATGGCTAGTTTGTGAGGATTAGATCTTGCTTCTTAATTGTTGAGATTTTCAATATTGTGCGTTTATGAGTTAAATATCGCTTGGCATTTATTGAAAGTTTTGTAGCACAATGATGTTATGTTAGACATTGTAGCTTTGAATGCGACTTAGTGTAGCTTATTAATTCTTGTGCATGTCTGTTGAGGTAGATTAAATTGCTTTTAACGAGTTTGTAAGTTTTGTATTGTATGTTTACTCGAACTTGGAGATTGTGGCTTTATATTGTTTTTTTTATTTAATCCAGAGTTTGCATATTTGGACTCTGTAAACCAAGTTTTTTTTAACTAGGCAAAACTTGACAACTTAAAAAATACTTAAATATCTGTAAAAAAAGTATAAATTTATGCAAAATATAGGTTAAAAATGTATCAAATGAGTTTAGTAGGGGTTTGGAGGTAGGTCTCTGACCAGTGGGGTTGAGGGGTAACACCCCTTCCCTTGCAGGGGTATAAGGCCACAATACACAAACCTTCATAGTGCATGCTATTTTCATAATTGTGTAAAAATTATATTTTTTCCACATCCTAAGCACACTTGTATGTCTACTGTGCATGGCCAAGTATTTTTGTGAGTACTTGCCACCTTTCTGCCTTGTGACTTGCCAAAAACGCGGCCGCTAGATTGTGTGTTAACATCAAGAGTACTTGCTCAGGGAAAAAATCTGTGAGTTATTGGTGACTCAGCATGTCTGTATGCTATGATTCAATCTACCACAGCATTTATTTCCTTGTGGTTTAAGGTTATTCAAGCTTTATGTGTATTTGCACTGTTCAGTCTGTGCATTTAGTTGAACAGCATATGATTTAGTTGTAAGGTTTTTCTTTTGGTCAGAACACTGTAAATCTTGTCTTGAGTTGAAGTGTGTCGGCTTTTTGCCCTAGGTGAATTGGAAAAGATAGGTTCTAGTTTTGTTGGCTATTTGTGAAATGCCAAAAATTTAAAAAACATTGTATATATTGTAAATAGCAAGTACAGGAAAAACAGTGAATTGCAAATTAGCAGCGATCATTCCAGATTAGCAGAGACTTCTGTAGCAGTTAACAGCAATATTTGACAGCTGGTTTGGTAGACAGAGCAGCAGCAATTTCATTAGACAGTTAAATTCTGCTTAACAGCGATATCAACAGCAAGATAAATTCTACAGCTGTCATTTTAGCAGCAACTTTTGGAATGAGCAGTGACTCTAAAGTCTAAAAAACAGCACGATGACTTTTATTGACAGGACAATAGGGTACTAGGCCAGTTATATTCTTTGATATCTAAAGCAAAGGGAGTCAGACAAGAGATTGCTGATATGGAAGTATGATGGGAAGCAGTGACTCCCTTCTTATGAGGAAATGGCAGAAAACTGAATCATGAGTTTTGATGATGAAAATGCTTGCCGATAAATGTCTGAACCTCACTGATTTACTGAAAAGATAACAAGAGTTTAAGAATTAACTTAAAAAGCCTAATTCTTGATATGACCAAAAGCTTGAAGAAATTTCACTTCAGTCATATCTTGTAATGTTGATTTCACTTGGACCTTCTGAAGAGCAAATTTGCTGTGACAGGATTGTGACTGCTCTGTTGCAAAACAATTTACGCCAAAAGATTTCATGGAGAATCCTGTATTGAAGAAAGAATCAGGATGATTGATAAGTCAAATAGTGAACACCTGAAATAAAACACTTTGCTAATATCTTGAAATAATGATGGAGAGACTCCCTTCTTATGGCTCGTTCAGGAATGGAAGTGGCATAGAACCCTTTTTTTGGAATACATATAACTCTACATAGATATATATACAAGTGTAAATATACATATTTGTATACTTCTCTGTGTGCTTAAGCATGCAAATGTATGCGTATGTACAAATAACTATATTTATGTAAATCTTTTCATGTGTATACACATACAAACATGTCTAGGTTACATATGTTTATACACAATATATGCATACAAAACTGTATTTAAGTATTGTTTTGTGTGTCCTATTTCTTGCACAGCTGCCACGGTGATTTTAACGATTGAGCAATAAAATAAGTGAGATTTGGGAATAATAATTGTGAAATACTGAAATGGTTTTGCTTTGATGCTCTCCATTTGATTTACATAATATTATAATAGACGATTAATAACATCTATTGTTAAGCTTTAAAGAGTACTCCTCTCATTTTATAGCATACAAAACAATTTAATTAGTTCTCAAGGTTTTCATTTAACTTATTAATCACCATATAAATACCTACAGTTTTTCGAGGATAGCTCTATTATCACTTAAAACTACTATCCTATTGTTTGGAAAAATGGCAATATTATATGCTAATTTCCGTTTTATTCTTGATGCAGAAATGTTCATCTTCGATGCTGATAATGCTAATCACTCCTCCCCCTGTTGATGAAAAGGGGCGCAAGCAGTATGCAAGGTCACTTGTTTTGGCTCATCCTAGACTTTTGTATGTCTCTGCTTGATTTCTGGGAATTTAGAGAAAAACTGGGGCTAGGATGGGAATAACTCCCTAAGATGACCATAGATTCAACATTTCTTGCCACGCTGATCTCGACTTTGGATTAGAGCCTACTATAGACTTTTACGGAGAGTTAGTTGTCTATGAGGCCTATAATTTCGGTTAGTGACTCATGAAACAAGTACAAAAGGTTATTTGCATTGCCTCTAGTATCGTGTTTAAATATCTGGTGCAATATTATTAGTGTAAATTTATTGATGTATTCATAATAATGTTTCCTTTCATTTCTGCAGAGCTACTTATGGCGAAAATGCTGTTGATTTACCAGAACGAACTAATGAAGTTGCAGGAGCCTATGCAAAATCTTGCCTAGAAGTTGCAAGTGAGGCTAGCATTCCAGTAGTTGACTTATGGTCAAGAATGCAAGAGACCCCAGAATGGCAACACAAATATTTGAGGTATACAAACATGCAGTAACTTATGTATTTCAATGGACCAAAAATATGCTCCTTGTTATTGACATCCTTTATTCTGCTTTTTTGTCCACAGTGATGGTTTACACCTTACCCCAGATGGCAATGCTATCGTCTTCGAAGAGGTTCTCAAAATACTCAATGCAAGAGGTTTGAATTTTAGTGACATTCCAGATGATTTTCCACATCATTCTATTATCGATGCCAGGGATCCACAAAAAGCATTCCATGGCAGAGAATGATAGACCATTCTTGTTGCACACTCGGGAAAATATATATCAATTGCTTTGATTTATTTTTATGTTGTTGTTAGTGTCGATCTATTTACTTATCTGATTGGAACTTGCAGCATATATGGCGAATAGCAAAAAAGAGTTTATTGATTGCCAACGACTGTTATGTATTCTCCAACCACTATTACTTGTTCATGGCTAATCTTACTTGTCAGGTTTGATAATTATGTTGTAGATAGACTTCTTTGCTGTCTGTCAGTTTGTATTTTAAGCTTGAAATTTGATGGGTGGAATTGTATGCATCCTTGGTTGACTTCTTTCAGGCTATTTATCATGGTGCACTTATATTAGGTGGTTTTAGCATCTAAACCAGCAACTTAGTTCTTATTATATATAAATTTTCTCGTTATAAAAAAAAAACTCATTACTGAAACATGATTAAACATTCTACCTTATTCAAATTTCACAATTTAGATAATGATTAAATCATATAATCATGCAAGTCATAAAAAATATTTACAAAAAACGTGAAATTTTAGCAATCCTTTCAATCACGCATCCATTGGAATTTTATAAGTACTGGTTCTGAAATTACTCTTGATTCAAATGTGGGTTACCTAGGTTAAATACAACATTAATCTTACTCATATCAAGTACAATGACTAGGTATAGTAAGAAGGGATGGCTTAGTGTGACATCTCCCATACATCTAGCTAGGTGGAGAAATTCCCTATACCTCCATACTCAATACACACATCAAGCATATGATAGCCAAAACACAATATAACTCCCCAAGTGGGGTAGAACATCATGAAACATAAAAGCAAACATTCATACATACATGTGTGTAAACTATTGAAATAAGAAAAGACAATGCAAACATAAACATGGACATAATAAATCTCATAAAATGCACTTATAACTTGGTGCCACTACAAAATGATAAGACAAGAACATCTCAAATCAAAATAGTCAAGCATTGATACATGAATCCAAGTCCAAAATAAAGCTATCATAATGAAAACACTAGAGGCATTACACCCTACTCCACTAGAAGTAGGCTTGCTCCTGGAAGCTTGCAAAAAGATGGGGATAAAGAACTATTAGCTGCATTACATGCTCTCATGTCATTGAAGTTTCTTCAACTAGGTCCCATTGGACCTTTTATCTACTCCACCTCCCAACCTTGAAGTGCTAGTCTCTAATGTCAAGACAATATGCGCAAGCTCGAGAGAAAGTTGCTTGCCCTTGTCCACCTACAAGGAACCCCAATCAAGAACATGGCCCACATTTGAGATATATAGCATGAGAACTTAAATGTGGAACACATCATGAATGATCATAGGTTGGATGGTAGGCAATAGGACCAATCCTTTCAAGAATATCGAAAGTTGCAACCAAGTGTGATGCGAGGCTAGAGCCTTTCCCATAGTGAATAGGGCTGTTACAAGGTTGCACTCTCAAGAATAGGAAGTCACATATGGAGAAGTGACGATCCAATCTCTCACGATCGACATACTTCTTTTAAAAATCATAGGTAGTTTACAAGTGCTCTCTAATCCAAGCCACTTGTTGCTCCATGTCTTGAAGAATCTCGGGGTCCATGATCACACAATCATCTAATTTATCCTAACTCGATGGGAACTGACAAGGTTGAAAACGATGCCATGCCAAGAGATCTATGGTTTTATAGGCAAATTCCCTCAGGTACAAATAGTCCTCCCATCTAGATTGTTAGTCCATAGCATACATGCGAAGCAAGTGCTTATAGCACCTGGTTCACTCTCCACATCTATCCTTTTGTCTCAGTATGGTAGGCATGATTGAAATTAAGTTGGGCACACATAGCATGTTGTAAGGAGATCTACAACATATATGTGAACATTGGATCATGATAAAAATGATCCAATAAGGTACCTCATGTAAGCATACAACATCTTTCATGAATAGGTGCCATGTATGCAATGTTATACAAAGATCTCATATGAAAAAATGAGCAACCTTGAATAACCTATACACCATCACCATGATAGCATTTGGTGATGAGAGGAAATAGGTAACTCAACACTAAAATCTAGAGAAATTGTATCCCATTTCCACTCGAGAATGGTGTGAGACTGTAAGAGACCTACTAGATGTTGATGCTTGACCTTAACCCATTGGCACTCTAGGCATTTAGCCATAAAATTGGCAACATCATGCCTTATCCTTGCAACCCTTTGATAGTGGCTATGCCATCATGTAGAGTCCATGCAAACTCAAGTGCCATTTGGGTATTAAACTCTCCCAACTTGTGAAAATAGTCCAATCATCTTGCATTTACTAACTCATCCCTACAGTGGTGGGCATTATCAACCAGGATGTGAACTGAAGGTTCTTTCCTTATAGGATCTCCATCGATCTTTTAATTGCAAATGCTTGTTCCCTAAAAAATCATCTCTAAATTCCTTCCCTTGGGCACTTTCTTGCCCAACTTTCCTTCTATTCCACCAAACTTCAATCCTTGTCTAAAATTGGTATCTAGTGTTCACTGCTAATTCTTTTGAAATACTTGACTTTGATAAAGAAAAGAAAATGGCATAATACGAGAAGGGTTTTTGACAAGACGAAATTTAAAAATGAAACTCAATATTAATGGGGAGAGGAATACTTATGTTGGTAGATTTGCATATCTTGTTGTATTTCACTAGAGACATTCAAAATAAAGCAGACAATAGAAGAAAAAAAATCGGCATGAAAAATAATGATTTGCATGAAAGACTTGGCAAGACTTCGCCTCGCCCCCTCCCCCCAACTTAAGGTAAGCTAAGTGTGTGCACGTGCTCAATGGAAGGGTCCATTGGATTAATTGGGGAGAGCACAAAAAATATGTAGTAATAAATCATTTAATAATACTATCAATCCTTACCATAAATGTGAAGTTCTTGCAAAAAGTAGAAAATTGCTAGATTAAACAATGATGCATATACAAGATATGAATGATAGTACCTATAGTGGGTTACTTCGAAAGGACATGAAGCTTGCAAAATGCATACATATTCATCCAAAATCACATTGAATAATGATGAGGTGGGAGAGAAAGTGACTTTTGAAATCTGCCGACGTGAAGTAGATGACATGGGAAGAAGAAGAAGAATAAATTTTAACGTCCATGAGACTAACAAAAGCCTATGTGAAAAACCATCAGATCAAATCGGCTTCCACAATTCCAATCTCTTCCTATGTAGGGTGATGATGAGCGCCCCCAACTTCTCCACTAACCCCTCATTAAATAAATTATACCAAGAGCCAACTGTCAAGATATTCGCATAACTGTCCCTGCTGTCCTTATATGCATCACATTCCAAAATGAAATGTTTTTCAGTTTCCACCTCTCCGGAGGTGCAAAAAATACACTCTTTCTTCCCACACTTCTTTTGGCCTTTTCCAATGCCAAGTTTCTAAATGAAGTTGATGAGAGTTAGTTCTAAGTTGAGCAATGAGAATTTTAGCTTTCCATGGAATATTAGCACCAATGTACACTTTTTGATGAAGGTCAAAAGCGGGATTGAACTCATTGATATAATACTGCTTCTTTCTCCCTAGTCCTTTACCTTAAATGCACTTACAAAACTTATCCATCACAAAAGTCTTAATCCCCTTGCTGGTCGTGGGACAAGCATTCAAATATATATTCCATTTACTCATCCAAGTTTTGTTTTGCCGCATCCAAGTCTTCTTTCTTTTGCACAAAACATCGCTGAAAACAATATTAGGCCATCTGCTTTCTTTCATTTGTTGAATTCTTTTTAAGTACCTTACTAGATGAATCATAACCATTGCTTCAATTGGGACAGCCCCAGTTTCAGCTAGCATGATATCATAAGGGACCGTGCTTTTGATTTTGAACTTGCTTGTAATCAAACGTTTTTGAATTTGCTCATTTTGCCTCCATTGTAAATCTGAAGTACCACTGGCCCACAATTCACAACCATAAAGAACCACATAAAGCACAAGAAGCCCAAAAGGAGTTTGGGTGGTGTCCCAATCCCACAACTCTACTTCTCTACATCTATTTTGAATAGCATAAAATGCTTTCCAACCTCCCAAAGTCCTCTTCTTTCTACAACAATCCCAACTCAAGTTTTTGCCAAAGTCAATTCCAAGATATTTGTAATCAGTGACTTCTTCAAAGATTTTATCTTCAATGTATAACTTAAGCTAGTTTTGTTTTCTTCTGTTAGAGAAAATCATGATTTTAGTTTTGTTGATATTGACTTGCATCCCAACCACTTTGCAGAATCTTTCAAGAACATAAAGGTGCTCTTGAAGGCCAACAACAAATTTAGCAATCAAAATGAGATCGCTCGCATAGAGGAGAAGCCTAATCACATGCTCTCCCAAGTAAATACCATCGCCATCTTGCGAATTCAGCCACTCTTCAAGCTTGTCAATGTATAAACCAAAGAGGGTTGGGGATAGGGGGCACCCTTGTTTGACCCCAAAATCACTCCTAAAGCACTTAGAGATGCCAGTTGAGGTCCTGATTTTAACTTTGACCTCTTCATAAAGCCTATGGACAACCGCTCTAAGATGCAAAAGAATCCCAAGCTCCTCCATCCTGTGCCAAAGCTTATTTCTAGGGATGGAATATTGAAAAAGGTAATATGTAATATGAGTTGAAGAGGTTGTTGTGGCAAAAAAGTGAAGACATGTGACACGTGGATGATGGCTGACTACAATATAGGTTCTAAGTGTTTAGTTGAAGGAAACAAGGCCCTCTAAAATGTTTATGACATCTACAGGCCACTGAAAAATGGTGAATGATCTACTTTATTGTGGATGTGAAATGTTCTGATGAGAATGAGAACTTTATTATACTTTCGATTATTAACTTTATGCTAAAACATCAATTCCTCCCAATTGTAGAATATTAGGAGCAAAAGATATTGATGTTGAATTCACGTGTTGCTAGAGGAACTGTTCCTTGCTAAGAGGCTTGCAATACAATTTGAATCGATGACCGTTGACCAATAGTGAAAATTTCATCGGGTCATTGGTTTGTAACTGCACTGCACCATTAGGAAATATTTCAACAATCTCAAAAGGCCCTAACCATTGGGTTTGTAATTTGTCTTGGTGGTCCTTATAGCGTGAGTCATATAGCAGAGCCCAATCTCCCTGGTTGAACTTCTTTTTTTTAATACATTTGTCATGTCATTTGACTCTCTGAAGTTGCACTAATTCCATTCTTTGTAGTGCTTCCTGTTTGAATTCATCAAGAGCATTCAGATGTCCAATTTTTTCCTATTGAGCTTGTGTGAAATCAATGCCAAGCTGTACGATTGTTCTCAATGTCTTATGTTCAAATTTAATAGGCATAACAATTTTAACTCTATACACCAACTCAAATGGTGTAAATCCTGTAGCAGTCTGCCATGTGGTCCTATAAGGTCATATTGCCTCCCTATAATCTAGAGGCCCAATCTTTTTCATGAATTGCCATTGTTTTAGTAAGGATTGCTTCTAATTCCCTGTTAGTGACCTCCACTTGACGATTTGTTTGAGGGTGATATGGGTAGCTTTTTTGTTCCCGAGCTTATAAGAATTCATGAGTGCTTCTATCAGTGTGGACATAAATTGGTGACCTTGGTCTATGACAATTTCTCTAGGAATCCCATACCTTGTGAAGATCTCCTTATACAACATTTCGGCCACTTCATTATCTTTGCATGCTTCATTGCTCACACCTCCACCTGTTTATTTTAGTCTATACATACCAAAATATATTCCTTGTTATTTGAGGGTGGAATGATAGGCCCTATAAAGTCCAAATCCCATTTGTCAAACAGTGCTAAGACCATATGTGGCTGCAAAGGCATTTCATCTGACTTGGTTGGCCCACCCATTTGCTAGAACGTATCACACTGTCTGGTATATTTGATTGAATCTTTATGAATAAAAGGCCAATAGCAACTAGTATTAAGAATTTTTAGAGTTGTTCTTTTGGCTACAAAATGACTTCCACAAGGCTCATCATGACATGCATGAAGAATGTCATGTATTTCATCTTCTCCGAGGCAACATCTCATAACATTGTTTGGAATAGTACAAAAGAGGTAGCCTGCAATCCATGAGTAAGAGAAACTCTTCTCCACAAGTTGATGCTGGTCTCTAGGAGAAAAATAAGAAGGCATCTTTCTAGAGACCAAATAGTTGGCAATGTCTGCATACAAGGGGTCATGAGTTTGAACGGCAAATAAATGCTCATCAGGTAAAGATTCATTGATTAGAGGATGTGAATTTGCATTTGTAAGTCTAGACAAGAAATGTACAACTACATTTACTTTGCCAAGTTTTTCCACTATCGTAATATCAAATTCTTGCAACAAAAGTAACCATCTTACTAACTTGCCTGTTACAACTGGTTTGTTCATTAAATACCTTACTATTGCATGATCAGTGTGGACAAAAACTTGGTATCCCATTATGTAGTGTTTGAACTTGTTTATAGCGTAGATGACTGCTAACATTTCCTTCTTAGTGACATAATTAAGTTTAGTTGTTTTCAAGTTCTTACTAACATAATAGATTGCATATGCTATTATCCCTTCTTTCTATTTGAGCATTACTCCAATAGCATGATCTGAGACATCCATGTGTATATGAAATGAGAGACTCCACTTTGGTCCTCTGGGAATGGGGGCCTCTGTTAGGACATCCTTCAATTTCTGAAAAGCTTGTTGTCAAGCGTCAATCCATTCAATCTCAACATCTTTAGTTAGAATAACAAAAAGTGGCGATGCAATTTTACTAAATCCTTAATGAACCTTCTATAGTAACTGACATGACATAGAAAGCTCTTAACATCCTTTTGCTTCGAAGCCGCTGGTAGATTGTTAATGATCTTTATTTTTCGTAGGATCAACTTGTATACCCTTCTGAGAAACATGATGATCAAGCACCACTCCCTCTTGCATCATCATGTAGCATTTCTAATTACTTAATGAGAGGTTATGATCCCTGCTTCTTTTAAGCACCTTAGTCAAATTAGACAAAGTGTCGTCATAACTATCATCATAGTTGGTAATGTTGTCCATACAAACTTCCATACAATAATGTGTAAGATTTGAGAAAATGTTAAGAATCTCTCTTTGGAAGTTGGCAGGTGTGTTACAAAGGCCAAAAGGTAGGATAACATATGCATACGTACCCCAAGGATAGGTGAATATAGTCTTGTCTTGATCTTCTAGTGTTATTCCAATATGGTTATAGCGACTGAAATCATCCAGGAATGAGAAATACTTCTTCTTGGCCAATGAATCCAAAACTTGGTCAATGAATGGAAGAGGAAAGTGATACTTCCTTGTTGCAAAGTTGAGTTCCTTGTAGTCCACACATATTAGATCCATTTACCACCCTTTTTTGGTTCTATAACAAGTGGTGAAACCCATTGGTTGGTAGAGATAGGATATATAAATCTTGCATTTAGTAACTTTTGCAATTCAGTCTTGACTATCTCTTTAGCCACTGGATTCATACTTATTTGTTTGATTGGCCTGCAACCTTCTTTTACGTATATTCTTTGAGTACAGAGGTTTGGATCAAGTCCTTTCATATCATTATAATCCCAAACAAAACCATCTTTATGTTCTTGTAGCAAAGAAACTAATTGCTTTTGGTGCTGCTGATTTAGCCTATTGTTAATATTAAGGTACTTTTCAGGAGTAATCTCCACCTGAAAGGTGAGGAGATTCAATGAAGCAATCTTTAAACATGTTATCCCAAAGTCCTCAGTATGGGGCAACAATTGATGAAGCAATTGTGCAATTGACAAGTAGCTGTTAGATGAAGTTGTAGAGAGCAATGAATACATAGAACAAGAAGTGCATGACAAGCATGATAGTGTTTCCTCATGTCTATTGTAATCATTTTGGATTATTTGATCGAGAACTGTATCCTTATCTTGTCCTTACAACATTGGATCTCTCTCTATTACCATGAGTGTTTATAGGCCGTCTCCCTCTTTGTCTCCAAGGTCTAGCCACATGGTCTAATCAATCTCTTGGTGAGGTTGCTTTGGAGGGTATAAGACTAATTTTTTTTGTGACATTCCCATTTGAAATAATCATTTCCATAGATTTGCATCCTATAGAAGCATCTATTGTTGCAAGCCAGGGCCTCCCAAGAATGAGCGGATACCCCCCAAGGTTAGCTTTTAACTTTGCTAGATTTGTGTGAATGTTGTCATTGATGTCAAATCTCGTGATCCGGTTAGGACCAGATGTAGCATTTTGAGGGGCAGTGGAAGTTAGGTATGTATGTGATATTGAACAACGAGGCATGTATGGTTTACATGAGTAATATTCAGAAGATCCTTTGCTCTGGAATCTAGAATTTGGCTAGTCATGGTTGAGTTTTTCCTTTTGTATCAAGTGTTGGTATTAGTTGTGACAGTTGAATTGCTATCTGAATGTTCGTATTGCAATATGGTTTATGAATTCTATGGTCTGGAATCTGTGGCATTCGTATCTTGAAGATGGAAGTCATTATGCTTGGAATTTGTGTTTGGGGGTCTATGTCTATAGGTCCAACAGAGCTTTGTTTTGCTCCAGTAATTGAAGTGCGTGTTTTGGTAATTAAAAAGGAAGTGTGTAGAAGATTAGTGAAGGCCAACTTGGTTACCTTGTTTTAGTCAAGGCAAATTTGAGTAGTGTGTTGATTCAAGCAATTCATTATCGTATAAACCTTTTGTGCTTGATCGGATATATATAGCGTGTTGATTCGAGCACATGCATTATCGTATAAACCTTTTGTTGTTGACCGACATATTATCTTGGTGTATGTGCTTACTGATATATAGATAGATAGATAGATAGAGAGATAGATAGAGAGAGAGAGAGAGAGAGAGAGAGAGAGAGAGAGAGAGAGAGAGAGAGAGAGAGAGAGAGAGAGAGAGAGAGAGAGAGAGAGAGGTGCAAGTGCAGTTATAGTGTTGCAGTAATCCCTTACCGAATTAGCTACAAGCAGCTGAATTGACAGATTGAAGACAGTGTTGCAGCAATCCCTTATTGGATCAACTGCAAGTAGTTGAATTGACAAATTGAAGACAGTGTTGCAGTAATCCCTTACGATATCTGCTGCAAGCAATTGTGTTGACAGGTTGGAGAAAGTGTTGCGGAGATCCTTTATTGAATATGCTACAAGTTGTTGTTTTGATATCTGAGATTATTTTGTAACTGACCTCATGCATTTGGAGATGCAATTATCTTCAATTCACTTATTTCTATTACAGTGAGCATTTTGGCAGTAAGCCATGTTGTAATCCGACAACAAGCCATACTATTATCAGGTAGTGAGTCACCCTTTTGTAAGCACCATATAACTAGTTATATCAGCTTGAGGGTTAACCCTCTCCATGGTTTTTCTCATTTGGGTTTCCCACATATAAAAATCTGTTGTCTATCTTGTGATTATGTTTAAAATTTATTCTGTATTTGCTGTTTCATGTTGATGGGATTAATTACTAAAGTAAAATCAGTGAAAAGTTTTTATTGTTGTGGAAATACTGATTCATCCCACCTCTCAGTATTCCGAACCATTCAACCATTCAACTATTGGTATCAGAGCTTGGTCCCTTGTTTGCTAGCTTAACTGCTTGAGGGAGATCCTTGTTGGTTGAATCATGGCGCCAATGAAGATGCCCAAATAATATCATCTGGATGAAGAATTAAAGACAACCCTTGAAGATCTAGAAAGTGTGGAATCAAGGAATGAAGAGCTAATTTTTTTTGTTAAGGTACCAAATGAATGTGTGCAGAAGCTGAGAGATTAAATCCAAAAGTTCAAAGCAAGGCATAGAGAAGTTAGCAAGGAATTGAAGCAAACAAGTGAGATTATTGTGAATCTAAAATTATAGATAGAAGAGAGTAGGAAAGTGTTGGCAAGAGACACTGCACAAACGGTTCGGTGTTGTCATTGATAGCAACCCAATTCAGTGGTCCCATCCGTAGTGATCAATTTTCTTATACCTGAAATCAAATTTTAGATTGGTCCTAGTTCGGTGAGCTAGAATAGGATATCCGACACAGTACCATATTTTGGTTGGCGTTTCATTTTTATTGAATATTTTGTGTTGCGGAGCTAAAGGATGTTCGTTAGATGTTTGGAGTACCTTATTACAAAATCTTAGCCTCCGGTGTTGATTTCTTGAGTGAGTTGGAAGATCCGGTGCACAGGTTTTTGAGTTGAATAGTGTGGTATGACCATTTTGAATAGTTGATCTTTGTGCAGAATTGGTGGAGTAATTTTGGTGATTGTTTTTGTGATCAAGGATGTTTAGCCAACATTTGGGAAGCGTGTGGACAATTCTTTTTGGTTCGCATATGCATTGGAGTTTGGATTGAGCCGACTATGTATGCATGTTTCATTATTAGGATAAGTGTTCTTGTAGCCGACATGTAGAAGACCTAATTTCGTGTTGCAGATATAAAAGACTGATGGATATGGTCATTTTAGATATGATGGATGTGTGGAAAGTGGTTGTGATCGATTGTGCACAGTTTCATGTGCTCAAGTGAAGGATTTGTGCTCCGAAATAAAGTAGAATAGTGGAACAAAGCAGTATAGCAGAGCAATGAAAGATTTCATATTTTGTGCTTTACCGAAACTGTACCTTGGCATTTGTAGATGCTATTTTTCAGTTTAGACATGCCAATTATCTCTTGTAAAAGATATTGTAAGACATTGTTTGCTTAGGATTGTAGCCCTTGATATTTTGAGTAGTGAGCTCTAGGCAGTGTGCCTGAATGCATGTGCATTCCCAATATAATATTTTTATACTTCTGCAAAGTATATTTATATTGTGGGTCTCATCTCTACTGTGGTATTTCCCTTAACCAGGTTTTCCACGTATAAAATCTGGTGTTATGGCGTTGTTGTTGATTACTTTATGTTTTTGCATCTTTCTTTTGTTCATTTGCATTAAGTGGCTAAAAGAACAAGTTAATAAGGTTAAAAATTGCAAAATACTAATTCACCCCCCTTTCCCTCTTCCCCCCCTCCTCTCAGTGTTCCCTGATTCCGATAATTGGTATCAAAGCCTAGTTCCTCAGAAGAAGCCTAACAGGTTGAGGAGGATCCGGGAAGGCGAATCAATGGATTGCGGTAGTTTTCAACATCACCTTATTGCAACACTTGAGGATCTTTATCAATTCCAGGCTGAGGTCCGACAGATGAAAGAAAATCTTATGGATGTTGAAAACTTCATTCAGTCATTGAAAGATTAGTTGAACAAGTCAAGAGAGAAGAGAAAGGAACTTGTTGATAAACTAAATGAGAAAGAAAGCCAAAGCATTGATGACCAAGCCTTGAAAGAGAAGACAGAAGAATGTGAGAAACTTGTTAGAGATATTGTAGTTCAGAAGAATGAGATGGAATCTATTGTGATGAAGTTGACAAAGGAGATTGAGGAAAGGAAAAAGAATGAGGAGAATCTTGCTCAGTTATTGAAAGACAAATTTGATGAATGTTGCAAACTTGATTGTGAGAATGACCAACTGAAGCTTGACCTACAAGAATCCAAACAACATGAGGAAGAGCTTGGAAAACAAATCCTTCGTCATAGATATTATCTTGAAGCTACAAATGAGTACAAGGAGAAGTTCTACACCAGCTCAACCAAACTTAATGAGATGCTTGAAAGTTCGATGAGTGAAGATGACAAGCGAGGACTTGGATTAGAGAAAGGTGAAAGCTCCAGATCTAGTCAAAGCAATCCTAAGTCTCAACATCAGAAGAACAAAGCTAAAAGGTCTTCGGTAAGGAAAGGTGACTGCTTTGTTTGCAATAAATTTGGTCGCATGGCTAGTTAATGCAGAAATAGAGTGAATCAAAATAATCGACCTTTCTCCAGTCAATATTTTAAATGCAACAAGTATGGCCATAAGTCAAATGAATGCAAAGGTATGATGAATAACTTTCCAAATAGAAGGAATATAAGATGTTATGCATGTGGTAGGTTTGGACATATTGCTAACCAATACAGATCAAGAGGAAATCAAGGAAATTTTAGGCCTAGACAAGGAAATATGGTTTGCTACAATTGCAACAAATCCGGTCACATTGCAAGGTTTTGCAGAAGCAAAAATGTGAATAGAAATTGTCCAATAGACAAGAATAAGAGTGTGCAGGTAGATGAAAAGGGGAAAACAAAAGTGGAAGAGATCAAAGATCAGATGAAGATGACATGGGTGAAGAAGAACGATTCAAATACAAGAAATGGGTCCACACTTGATTCTGGTGCTGCAAATTCCTCCGAGAATTAGATTGAGGCCTCTGGCCTAAGGAGAGTCTTCATGCAGATCTTTTCTGTAATGCCTCGCTAAGAAATCCTAAAGGATCACACTAAAGCATAGGAATAAAAGCGGAAATAATTTTTTTTAAACATAACATATCATTAAGGTGCATTAAGTTATAACATTGCATTGATTAATTACACAAGCGAAAGACTTAGCCATATTCCTAAAGGGTTTCCAACAAATATTACTTTAAAAAGAAACTAAAAGCATAAGGTTCACTTATCCACTTATGATGCATGTTAACTATCCCTAATACATTGCAATGATATTCATATAAAGAACTAAATTAGACATGGTTAAAATTACATAGTTGCATTTGATTTCATTACATACTAATGATTACATACATCAAGTTTACTACAATAATTCATTCAATAACCCCATATTTACCATTACAAAATTTAACAACTTATAATATCTCAAATACATTGCATTTAATTACAGGATAACATATGAATTAAATAGAATATCATATAATGAATTACATAGTTTACAACATGCCAAGAAGGCATAATAATACATATAATACAACTAAACTCATAAGGTTCTAATAGGTACAATAATGAATCCAAGGAGTACAAAGGAAATCCAACTGGAACAAGGAGATGATCAAGACCAAAGAGCAACTGGAACACTTGCAAAGACAACCCTCGCAAGATGGAAGCGAACATGATACTGATGGAATGTGGTACTACCACCCGATCACGTGGCTAAAAAAGAACGACCCCTCTGTAATAGGAGATAACACTAAGACCCACTAGCAAACAAGGAAAAAATACATGGTCTCACAAAACATCGGATCACTCACAAACAATATACTCGCAAAACATGAGTCCACATCAAAATAAATGGCAATCAACAAGACTATACACTAGTGACCATAAGGGAAGAGTGTCATCACATAGCTTGGTTATCTTGGCAGTCCTCCATAGGTCCCGACCCCCATCATGGGTTATCCTGGTAACCTCTCTCGAACTCCCAACCCCATCCAAGTCTCATGTGGACCCAAAAAATCCTTTCGTGAGGACACGATTGTTGGTTTGCCGTTCCAGGATTTCTTGCTGCATCCTGAGTTTGTACTAGCACTCAACTATGAGCGAGGCATAATTATCTTATTTAGTGTTTCATCTATCAAGCCCCCTAAATATTATTAAGTTATCACTTATTTATGCAAACTTTCGATGGGTTACCCTGCAACCACTTTGGGTGTGACTCCTAATCGAAAACCACTCTCTCATATGACACTTAACCAAAATCACATGAACTCGCAAAACCAAGGTATACACATGAAAGAGTACACGAAGTTCAATACAATAGAAAACCACTTGGCCGAAATCAACCCTCCCATACGGTTAACTAATTGACAAAACATTGACACGAGAAATGCACAACCATGAAAACCACCATATGACCACATTTAATAAACTGGCCAAAGACTTGTAGTTTTGAAAACAAATGTGAATACGGTAATTAAACACGCACATATTCACTTATCTAAGAACGACAATAATTTTTCCATTTCGTTAAAAATACATGTCGACCAAGGTTCTCTATTTCTCCTATAATTCAAATTACATCATATGAATAAATTCACCATCTCATTACAAATTAAAAACCAAAATCTCATTTACATATTTATACATATGTGCTATACATATACAAATATAATTTAACAGATTTATTTAATAATCTATTATTTATATTTTTCCAAATTAGAATAATCAATAAAAAAAAATATTGATCTTCAATTCCTATATATATATATATTCTTTTTCACAAAAAAAATAAATATTAAAACTAACATATATATATATAAAATTAAAATTTAATTTAAATAAAAATAAAAATAAAAATGAAACTTAAATAACAATCCCACGTGGTCCCCCTTTTAAAAAAGGGAAGCGTTGTGCAACGCTGCTCACGTTTCCTCACATACATGAGGCAACACTGTCTCACCTATGTGAGCAACGCTCCCCTCTTGGCAGCCCTAAAACGTGGGGATGGGGTCGAGCCTTGGCTCCCCGATCTCACGTAAAAACTAAATTTAAAACAAGTTCGTAAAATATATTTTTTTTAAAATAAGTTTTTTCTTAACAAAAATAAACAACATTTCGTAGAAACTAATGAGACCTAGCAAAAAAAATACACTCAGAAATTTTCTCCATCCATATACTAACAACATAATTAAATTTTTCTCTATCATTTTTTTTTTCTAAAACACAAACCCCGAATACCGGTATGCTCAGAATAAATCTCTCAGTCAATAAACAAAGGAATGATAGATTTGAAAAAAACCATTTCCACTCCCATACAACCATATTTGGCAAAATTTGGGCAACATAACCCCTTACAGATAATAAATTTTCCCCATATCAAAACTATAATTAGTAAACTAATTTTTACATTTAACTCCAAATAGAAAGATTTAAAAAATGTTTTTTCTAGTTTTCAACACACAGAAAAGATTCACAAAACTAATCTGAAACGAATTCTTTTTCCCCCAAACAAGAAAATGATTTGAAACCAAACACAAAAGGATTCAATGCCAAATTTAAACACTCCTTTCCTTTTTAACAAAAAATGAAGAGTTTTCAAATAGAGAAAGTAACCACAAACACACAAGGATTTCCTGAAAACAATTAAATTTCAAAACATAGGTAAATAACAAGAACCCAACCTCAATAAGCAATCCAGGTAGAGTTTGTAAGAAGAGCTCCACCTGCAGCTGAATAATTCCTTCAAATAGGGATGAGCAAAATTTTTCTCTAAAACTTCTCCTCTCCCATTCTCGTGAAAGAATATGGTTTTATAAAGAATTTTAACCTAAAATTATTTTAGGTTGAAATTCCTTTTAACCAAACAAATGCTTTTTTATAAAGCTCAAATTCAAAAAAATGCATTCACCTCCATAATATGATTTTCTCCATTTAAAAAAAAATAATTACTTTCATTTTCAAAGTCAACGAGGAAGAAAATATTTTATCTATTTATTTTTACTTTCAAATAAACTTTTCCCAATGCAAAACACATTTAATTTACAATTTGGAAATGATCATTTAATCCCACTTGCTAAGTTAATAAATTAAACAAATCGATTTAACGACTATTCACAAAAGGGGTACTATTTAATTTAATCTCTTTTATTTACCAATGCATAAAAGCACATTTAATCTCTTTTATTTACCAATGCATAAAAGCACATTTAATCTAATTAAATATTTTAAGATTTAATAATTAATTTTACCAAATGCATGATACACAACTAACATAACTCAAATAAACACATGACTCGCATACCAAACATAGGAAAATTGACAAATGACTGGGACACTCACTTTGAGCACGACTAGGGTAAAACATAGGTCTTAGGACTATCTCCTCCACTTCCATCGGATCAGTAAGGTACGCTCAAACTTGTGAAGCCAGGTGGAGATGATACCCCGTACCTACACGGTACTAGTACCTTTAATTCCCTGCATCAACGAACCACACATGCATATATATACAACCACGATAAACACATTGATGAAGGAGAATTGTGACATTCCCTATCTCACCGAAGTGAGTGAAGGAAAATCATCTCCTCACACCCCATACACTTACAAGCATGAAACATGTATATAACTCATTGTACGAATAAAATAAATATGCCAGTCCATGTCAGTAATCCAATAAAATCACATTTAAACATCAATAAGGAACTACTGCATGAAAAACGTAAACTACAACTCAAATTAAAGCATATCACAACATCTCATAAAGTCTATGTAAAATATGACAATATAATGTATCCACTGAAAAAGTCATCTGAAGTCAACATGAGTCTAAAAAGTCTGATCGAGGAAGGGGTACTACATTTTCTCCCCTGCCATATGTTGGTGCTGGAAGATCGACAGATTGTCAGTAGCTATATTATGGTGGTGCAAATATTTTTGAAGGATTTCCGAAAGAGTTTGGCAAAATAGAAGAGACTGGTTCAGATCAATCCAGTAAGGCTGTCAGAAAAGTGAAGAAAGCCATCACTGAACAAGGTAATCTCAAGCCACTTTTTGAGTATTATGATTTACTTGATGATGCCGGTAAGAAGACATTGGAAGAAGCCACCATTGTGTATTTGAAAATTTTTAATAGGGCTCTTATTGAGATTAGGTTTGAAATTCCCAAGAGTCTATATGATGTTTTGGATTTGAGGAGAGAAACTGCTAGAGCAGAAGAAAGATTGAGAGAATATGTGTTGGTACAACTCTGTTATGTTATTTCAAATGAGAAAATTGCTAGAATTCTCAAGGAGGCCAAGAATGAGTTCAGGAGCAAGAGTAGAGAAAATAAGATCATGATTGGCAAGACTGTTGAAGTTATTGAGGAAACAAAAAGGATCTTGAGATCAATGTTTCTGAAGAATCGGTATGAGGTTATACCTGAGAAAACTCAGGATGATGCCCCTAAATTTGGTCTAGAGACTCAAAGCATACCATCCCAAGGTGATAAGAAAAATCTTGATACTCCTATTCTGGAAGTGCAATCAGTTGATCAGGTAGAGGTGAATGATCCAAAAGATGCCGAAGATGAGGATGTAGTGGATAATGAAGGAGAGCGGAAGAAATATGATGAATCCATGCCTATGGATGCGATTGAGGGATCTTAGAACCCTCTGGTTGACATTGATAACTCTTCTAAGGCAACTGGGAAGGATGAAGAAGAGAAGGTTGTAGAGAAGGAGAAGGTTGAACTTAAAATTGAAGTTGATACTAAGGGAAAAATAACTAAAGCAAGAGACACTTCAGGGGAGTCAAAGGTAAGCAGATTATTGATGATCTAGAATTTTTCCAAGGCCCAATCAACCTTGCCTCTCTATCTCCCATTCAAATGCTTCAATTAGCTTCATTTGTATAGGCTAAGGGAGGTGAGGATTTGCTGAAATCTCACAAGGAAGACAACGAGTTGGTTAACTTGGCATCCAGTGTTCTTGAAAAGTTAATGCCCACATTTCAAAAGAACACATCTGACACTCCATCCGGACAACTAAAGAGTTTGATCAATTCAATGGATACTCATTTTGAGTCATTGGAAAAATTTGCTGAGGTAAAGCTCCATAATGAATTTCATGCCAAGAGGCTCAGGACATTAAAGAGAATGATTGACGATGATAGAGCTACATTACATACTTGTGTCAAGAGTATGCAAGATGGATTATTTGCAGGTGACAACATTTACAAGTCATGTCTATCATTGTCCAAGTTCACTAAGGATATTGAGAAGAAGTCCAAAGAGCATGAAGATCAATTAGCTGGAATATCTCAGTCACTTGATCCTTTGCCGACTTCTATGAATAGTAAAGAAGATCAAGTAATATCTTTACTTGACAAGATCAGGAGCCTAAGCCATAAAAGGAAAGAATCATTGGCAGAGTTGGATAACTGTAGAGTCACATTACTCCCAAGTTGGACGTTATGCTAAGTGCATCGAAGGATGCTCAGGCCACTAGTGAACCTTCAGATCTTAAGTCAGTAAAGATGCAAGCCTATCTATTCATTGGTCTCATATCTATCTTGGAGAGTCTTAAGAAGGGCTGGGATAGCCATTTGGGTTCATTGAAGAATACTTTTGCAAATATCTTCAAGTTTTTGTAAGTTAGTAAGGTCTGTATGTATATATGCCTGTGTATAAAATTTTGTGTAAAATTTTGGTTTCCGGAACCCCATCTTTTCCATTGTTGTCAAAGGGGGAGTGTAGAAGAGTGAAAAATGTTGTAATAATCTTAGGGGGAGTCTTTTGGAGTTTTACAATTTTGGATTTTTGGGTATTGCAGTGTATATTCTTAGTTGGTCCGGCACTAAGTCATTTTTTACTAAGTGTTGCCATCAATGCCAAAGGGGGAGATTGTTGGCAAGAGACATTGCACAGATGGTTTAGCGTTGTCATTGATGACAACCCAATTTAGTGGTCCCATCCACAATGATCAATTTTCTTATATCGGAAGTCAGATTGTAGATTGGTCCTAGTTCGGTGAGCTAGAATAACACATTCGACAAAGTACAATATTTTGGTTGGTGTTTCATTTCTCTTGAATATTTTGTGTTACAGAGCTAAAGGATGTTAATTAGATGTCTAGAGTATCTTATTTTAGAATTTCAGCCTTTGATGTTGATTCTTGAGTGAGTTGGAAGATTCGATGCATAAGATTTTGGGTTGAAGAGTGTGGTATGACCATTTTGAATAGTTGATCTTTGTGTGGAATTGGTGGAGTAATTTTGGTGATTGGTTTTTTTGATCGAGGATGTTTAGTCAACATCTGGAAAGCGCGTGGACAATTCTTTTTGGTCTGCATATGTGAGTTTAGATTGAGTCGACTATGTATGCACGTTTCATTATTAGGATAAGTGTTCTTGTAGCCAACATGTAGAAGACCTAATTTCACGTTGCGGATATAAAAGACCAATGGATATGACCATTTTAGATATGGTGGATGTGTGGAAAGCTGTTATGATCAATTGTGTGTAGTTTCACATGTGCAAATGAAGGACTTGTTTTTTTGAAATAAAGTAGAATAGTGGAGAAGAGAAGTATAGAAGAGTAGCGAAAGATTAAGTGTTTTGTGCTTAACCGGAACTGTACCTTGGCATTTGTAGATGCTATTTTTTCAGTTCAGACATTCCAATTATCTCTTTTTAAAGATATTGTAAGACAATGAGTCTTCCTAGGATTGCAGCCCTTGATATTTTGAGCAGTGAGTTCTAGGTAGTGTGCTTGAATGCATGTGCATTCCCAATGTAATATTTTTATACTTCTGCAGAGTATATTTATATTGTGGGTCTCATCCCCATCGTGTTTTTTCCCTTAAGAAGGTTTTCCATGTATAAAATCTGGTGTTGTTGTTGATTACTATGTGTTTATACATCTTTCTTTTGCTCATTTGCATTAAGTGGCTAAAAGAGAAAGTTAATAAGGTTAAAAATTGTAGAACACTAATTCACCCCGCCTCTTAGTGTTCCTTGATTCTAACAGAAAGTGGAAGAAACTCTGAGAGATTCAATTAAGCTAAAGACTGAAGAATGTTAGAAGTTGGAACAAGAAGTAAATAAGATGAGTAGAAACTAAAGCTCATGAAAGCAACAAACTACTGAATGATTTGATTAACATGTATAAACCTCACAAAGACAAGTCTGGACTAGGATTTCAAATTGATGAATGTTCAAATTAGAAAGACAAAGATAGAGGCTAGGAAATCAAGGTGGAAGTAGAGATGAAACTTGAAGATGCAGGAAAAATTTGGAATCGGAAATCTACTACATGTAGACTGTCGGTTCGTCAACCGAATGCACAAAGGTACTTGTCATTTCATGATTATTATTTTCACTATAATAAATTTGGTCATAAGGCTGCATAATGTAGAAGCATGAAAGAACATAAGACTCAATGTTGCAAGAAGTTTGGTCATAAAGGAAGTTACTGTAGGAATTATGTTGTAGTATTTTTCATAGCTATTATCATCTATGCAACAATTATGGACATAAAGCTAATTAGTGCAGATCTAGAATACATTCAATGAATTCAGTGTAAAGGAACATTAAATTTTATAAGTGCAAACAATCTAGACATTATGCTAGTAAGTGCAAAAATGTGGTGGCTGTGGAGAAGAATGTGGTTAAGACTTGTGAATATAAGGAAAAGGAAGTCATGGTATGGAGAAAGGAGGTAAATAATGCAAGCAACCTTATGTATCAGAATCTTGTGCACACACCTCTTCCTCTGATAACTAAGCTTGTTGCTTTGGTTCAGGGGGAGCTCTCAAGGAAATCATTCAGCGCTCCCTCTCTGAAGTAGTTCATGCCATGGGTTTGACATGACTATGTTGGATGTGCAATCCAGTGATCTGGGGAAGATGTTGACGTTATTGACGAGACACTCTTTTTTGGTGGGTAAACCCTAGAAGTAATTGACAAGATAAATATAGACCTTTGAGATTATTTTGTACATTATGCGAAGAAAGAAGTCCAAGGAGAAGAAAAGTAGTTCAAGAGAAGAAGCAGAGAAAGAGTTCACATCATAGAATCTAAGATGGTTGTTGCAGAATCGAGCAGTGGATAATTTGAGATTCTAGAAAAGGTACAATTGGAGGAATTTGATAATGAAAATATTAGGAAAATGGAAAGCAATTTGAATGATGCAGAATTAGAAAAGGTTAAAGAGTTAGGGTAGAAAGGACTGGATCTATGGAGTAAATTTTCTTGGTTTGATAATGAAGGTTTGATTAAGCTTGTCTTGAGTCAATCACAAAAAAATTGCATCATGTTGGACAAACCCTATCAGATCACTAAAGACATCATTTCAGTAATTATTGGGCTATGTAACAAAGGAACTGTTTCGATAAAGAAGACTGTGAAGAACAAGGAAGTTGAATCCCTAACCAAAGTTATGCGAGATCAAAGAGTGTTGTTGATTGACATAATTTTTAATCTCGTGGTAAGGTATGTTGCATACAGAATCTCAAATACAAAATTTACTTCAAAAATAGGGAAGGTTCTACCTCGGCTATTGTTGTATTTGCTGCACATAATTTTGTTATGAAAGATGCACTTTGCGATCTGTGTGAATTATTGAGGAGTTAACTGTTAGAGAAAATTAACATGACAAAGAATGAAGGCCACCTCTTCTAGTTTGGTTCTTTTATTATATGCTTAGCAGTGTAGTTTTTGAGATCTTTGTTGTTGAAGGAAAATGTGATGTGGAAGTCACAAGTTCTGGTTGCAAAGTAGATTTATCGATATCTGGAGTGTTTGGAAAAGAAATATGAAACATGTGAAAGTCACTTTACGACGTTTCAAGAGGTTTGGTGTATTAATTCGGTATCCCATGTTAACGGTTCTGCTAAGGAGAGTCTCACCTCCAGAAAGAGGAAATTGAAAGACACTATATTTTCTGGTTCTCCAAAACCCGAGAAGAAGAAGAAAGATAAAAAAAATGAAGATTTTATTGAATTAGATAATCTAGAATCTCCTTTGGCTAAAGAGAAGTTGATTGTTGCAGAGCAAGGAGAAGATGATTCAGGCACAAAAGAAGATGGTATACATAATAAGTTTGAAAGATGCAATGATGCTTAGAGAACATTTATAGAATGCATACGTGAAATGAAGGAGTGTATTAATAGTGATAGTAGAGTATACAGGTATTCTCTCCAATGGCCGATTGCTATGGCAAATTTCAAGGTGAAAATTGAATCAATTCAATCTAAATTAAACTCTATTGGGAAAACATTTGATTTTTTGAGTGATAGAGATGGTAGTTAAAGGAGAAAGGTAGATTTTTAACAAGCTGAGTTGTTATCACTTCAAAGACAAAAAGAAGACATTGTGAATATCTTTTGGAAAGTGAAAGAAATTGTTGAAGCTAAATTGAAACATTTTTCAGTACTTCTTAGAGATGTAGAAAAATATGAACATAATCCATCTATTCCAGACAACTTATCTCATGCCATTGATCTGTTAGTTGAAACCAAAAGCTTATCATTGAGTATCAAACTGACAGTGAATTCCTAGAAGGTTCTCCTTCCGGAACTAAAAGAGAAATACAAGCGGATTTTTCAGAAGAGGAGTAGTTAAGAATTCTTTTTGGTTGATACACTTTTTGATATCCTTTTTTTGTGTGTTGAAGGAACCCTTTGTTGTTGATGTCAAAGGGGGAGAAATGGAGAAATATGAGTGATATGAGTAAGGGGAGAAATATTCGGATATATATGCGAACATTTTTTTCCTCTTGAGAGTTTTCTTTTTGAAATGTTTTGCCATCAATGACAAAGGGGGAGATTTTTATGTTTGTGTGAATGTTGTTATTGATGTCAAACCCTATGATCCAGTTAGGACCAGATACAACATGTTGAGCGGTAGTGGAAGTAAGGTATGTATGTGATATTAAGAAGCGAGACATGTATGGTTTATAAGAGTAATTTCCAGAAGTTCCTTTGCTCCAGAATATAGTGTTTTGCTAGATACGGTTGAGTTTTTTTTCTTTTGTATCAAGTGTTGGTATTAGTTGTGATAGTTGAATTGCTATCCAGATGTTTGTATTGCAATATGATCTGTGAACTCTCTGCTCTAGAATTTGTGGTATTTGTATCTTGAAGATGGAAGTCATTATGCTTGGAATTTATGTTTATGAGTCCGTGTCTATGGGTTTGACAAAATTTTGTTTTTCTCTGGTAATTGAAGTGTGTGTTTCGGTAATTAAAAAGGAAGCATGTAGAAGATCAGTGAAGGCCAACTTGGTTACCCTATTTTGGTCAAGGCATATTTGAGTAGCATCTTGATTCAAGCAATGCATTACTGTATAAACATTTTGTGCTTGGCCAACACATTATCTTGGTGTGTGTGTGTGTGTGTGTGTGCGTGTGTGTGTGTGTGTGTGTGTGAGAGAGAGAGAGAGAGAGAGAGAGAGAGAGAGAGAGAGAGAGAGAGAGAATGCATGTGAGTAGTAAAGTGTGAGTAGTAAAGTGTGATATGGGATGTGTGTGTACGACCGAAGTGCGAAAAGTGCAAGTGCAGTTATAGTGTTGCAGCAATCCCTTATCGGATTAATTGCAAGCAGTTGAATTGATAGATTGAAGATAGTGTTTCAGTAATTCCTTACTGGATTAGCTGCAAGCAGTTGAATTGACAGATTGAAGATAGTGTTGCAGTAATCCCTTACCGGATCTACTACAAGTAGTTGTGTTGACAGGATGGAGAAAGTGTTGTGAAGATCCCTTATTAGATATGCTATAAGTAGTTGTTTTGATATCTGAGCTTATCTTTGAACTGACATCATGTATTTGGAGATGCAATTTTCTTCAGTTCACTTATTTCTATTGTAGTGAGCATTTCAGTAATAAGCCGTGCTGTAATCCTATAGTGAGTCGTGTTGTTATCAGGCAGTGAGCCATCCGATAATAATAAGCCATTTTGTAATCCTATAGTGAGTTGTGTTGTTATCAGGCAATGTTGTTATTTTATTGAGAGTTAACCCTCTTCATGGTTTTTCGCATTTGGGTTTTCCATGTAGAATAATCTGGTGTCTATCTTGTGATTATGTTTTCAATTTATTCTGCATTTGCTATTTCCTGTTGATGAGATTAATTGCTAAGGTAAAATTAGTGAAAAAGTTTTTATTGTTGTATGAGAATACTGATTCACCCCCCCACAATATTTCAGACCATTCAACCATTCAACAAACTTTACGATAATGAAATTTGTAGGGTAATTCGAGGAGTCCAATGTTATTACCAGATCTTCAACAATCCATTCTGGCTTAATTGTGGAACTATCAACAAGTTGGAGGATAGTGGGTGTAGGCCTGAAGTTTAGTATCTACAAATTCTACATGGTCTCTCTAGTCATCACATTGATGGATGCCCCTAGGTCAATCAGAGTGTTTGGAATAAGTAGTAATATTTACTATAGGGCTCCCAGGGTTGGTATAATTAAGAAAAATGACTTTTCCCAGCATGATGTCCACTAATTGACCCACTACATGAACAATTGTTGCTTCCTTTCTTTTCCTTAATGTCTTTTTAAGGTACAACTCCTTAATAATATTATTATAGATAGGAACACCTTTAATTTCTTGAAATAGTGGTAATTTTTATACTGACATTTTTAAATTGCTCCAAGAAGTCAAATGCTAGTTCAAAATCAGGTTTTTGCACATTAAATCTTTCCAGAAATGATGGCAAAGGACTTTTACTGGGCTCTAGTTCAATGAGTGAATATTTGCTTCTCAACAGAGGGTGCACATCAGTTGAAGAATCATTTGATGGTACTTTTATTATGATTTGTTGTGTAGGTGCAACAAGGGTGCTTTCGAAGCGAAGGTGCACATTATTAATGTCTAGTACATAGTCAAGAAATTGTTGAGCATAATAAGCATTTGCATGTTGTATTGGAAAATTATTTGGATTAGGTTTAGGTGATGAACTTATAAGGCACTGAGAGTTGCGGGGGGTGTGAATCGGTGCAAACAAAAACAATATAAATCTGATCACCAACTTTAACAACTTAAAACTTGTCAAGCATATAAGAAATATCACCACATAAGCTAATGCCTAATAAAACAAATTCCACATAACACAAGAGATTATACGTGGAAAAACCAAAAGGGAAAAACCACGGTGGGAGTTGGTACCCACAATACTCACTATTTACAGAATAGAAATCTTGACCGGTTAAGGTCTTGCAACTATGCCTTGTTAGGAGAAGACCTGGTTAAGAGTCACCCGATTAAGGGATTTGAATGATAAGCCCTGTTAGGATCAACCTCGCAAGAGGATTTGAGACTCTGATTCAGAGCTACCCTTTTAGGGGATTTAAAGATAAAGGCCTCTTAGGACCCACCCGGTTAGGGGATTTTGTTGTTGCAAACTATTAGGAATAGTGAAAAGATCTTAAAGTAAAACCTTCTGTGTCTGATAAGATCCGCTTCCGATCCTTAAATTCAACAACACTTCATTATAGAACTTCCCTAAACACCGCACAATCTGATTCACAATATTCGCTCATGAAAAATCTCTTTACACACATACGGACTTTATACCTCATCACACTTTTTATAAATATTTACATTTAGTCGGCTACAACCTTGGAGCAATTTCCTAGGTTCAATGAATATAGACAAACTTACATCGCATGCTTTACATATGTCGGCCATTGACATAACAAATTAAAACCCGTGTCATTTTATCGATTTAAGTGAGTTTATCACTACCGGTTAAGTGTTCTACCAGTTTGGCTGCTCTATACATTAAATCTTGCTCATCCAGTCGAATCTACCAATGCAGTTGTGAGCATAGCTCCAAATACCTATCACCAACATCACTGTAAAACCGTATCATCCAACTCTTCATGAGTCACTTGTACCAGTTTTCAGAATGCAACTCTGTCTCCATTTACCATTTGAGATCCTAATTACCGGTTTTCTATAAAACTGTCTTCTGTACCGGTTATACCTTACCAGTTGGCTACCAAGACTTAGATGACTACAAAAACATTCTTGCCATCAATGACAACACAAAACTTAGTCATCAAACATGAATCTCAATCTCTTCATCACATTCACTAATCAATCATATACTGTTTCAGTCAAATGCCAACAGTAGGTTGTGTTGGCAGTTGAGTGGGCTTTGGAGGTTGTGAAGTAGGATTGATAGGGTTAGGCATAATGACATGCTGTGTAGATAGGGTTGGCAACTGCTGTGGGAATTGAGCATTAGGATTTCCCATGGCTGGTTACCTCTCCATGGTTGTTGCTGCCAATTTGGTTGAGGCATCTACCAATTGGGATATTGATTCTAAGGTTGGAAAGATTGCCATCCTCTAGGAGGAATGTTCCATGGTATTGGCTCAAGATTCATCCAACTAGGCACATGTTGGTTTTTCCATTGATTATAATTGATATAGGAGGTATTGTAGGATAGGGGGTCATCAAGAATACTTGGCCTTTGGTTCCATGGTTTCCATTAGGAAAGGTAGAAAACCTGGCCGTCTTTATCTTCCAAAGTCTTGAAATTAGGTTTGTCCTCTATATTTGCAACTCATTTATATTTGCAATCTCTCTTCTTTTAACAACAATGTGGGCAATATTCAGTCAAAACAACATCCGCCTCTTCCTACTTTCTTCTTACTTGTAACATATCCATCTAAGTAGCCATATGATTGATAATATCTTGCTTCATGTTTGAGAGTGGGTTGCTAATCTCCATCTATGAAACTCTTGTAGCAGATTTAGACGTTAATGCTCTTATGCTTTTGGTATTCTTCATAGTTAATTTGGAGTAGTTTCTTGGAAGTTGATAGATATCATCCCACGTAGCTTGAGTAACATCTCCACTTTCCATCAAGTTTAACACACTAGACAATCTTCAACAATTCCGTGAAGGAGGACATGTGTAAGAGAATCTCCTTGTAATTGGTTGTGCCTAAATTTTTGTAGACTAAACAGGAAATGCTCTACATAATCTTTCAATGACTTATCTTCCTTTTGAGTAATCATGAAAATATCATCTCCAAGTAGATCTCGTCCTTTACAATAATCTTTATATTTCTCCAAGAACTTCTTTTTCATGGAATCCGAGTCAACCATTGCATCTCTTCCTAAGCCCATAAACCATATCAAAGTAGAATCCTTGAGAGTTGCAAGGAACAATTTCAACCTATGGGAATTTTTAGTGTAATCATAACTACAACATAAGACACCAAACTCAAAAAGGAAGGTGTTTAGGTCCTTAGTAATAAGCCCATGGAAGTTTGGAAGGGTTGAAGGTGGTATGTTCTTGAGAGCAACATTTCGTCCTTGAGGGACAATTGATGGGCAATTGGAAAATGGAAAGTTGGAGTCTTTTTATCTTTGTCATCCTAGTAGTTGGCATCCCTAATTCTAAGTATAGGTGGAGAATTATGTGGAGTGGAATTATGGGATGAATTAGATGAGGCTTAAGAAGTTGGTGAAGATGGAGGTGAATGGTATTGTTGGATTTTTGCCACAACTACTTGGATGGTTTGGCTACCAGTACTGGGAAGGAATCTTCCAAGAGATTCCCTCATATGCATGCAAGATATAAAACCCTTGCTCCAATGCACTTGCAAATGTTTAGTGAAAATTGTGAGGATTTTCTTCAAATCTAAAAGTCCTACAAACTGAAAACAATGATTCCTATTGATAGGAAAGCTTGAAAAATTACTAGATAACCTAATTGTTTTCATAACTTGACACCATCCCTCACAACAACACCAAAAATATCGAGTGTTATCATTTCAATTGAGATTTAGGATAGGTTATTGGTCTTCACAGCTCAGGGATATTTATCCATGCTGATCAATCCTTCATGGCTTAAAGGCTGCACTTGACAACTAGGTATTGTATAACTTGAAATGGTACAACATTATATGTGCATTACAAACCTATCTTGGGTTGCTATCCTATATTGAGTGCAAAGGCAATGAAGGAAAATGTTGGAAAACAACTAGTGAAAATGACTATTACGAAATAAAAGTATTGAAAAAAGAACAAGTGTAATGGAAACTAAACATTATACTACAATAATTCAATCTGAATCAATTAAAACAAAGCAACCATTTAACTATTGTTTAAATAAGACAACCATTAACTACTACCTACACTATCTATTCTAGTTCAATTACAGCTTCTACAAGAAATAGTAAACAATCAAACTCTTATCCTACCGAAATCAAAAGAACTAATTCAATATTAAACACTTGAACAAAACTAACTATACTAAATTAAGAGTAGTTTTACCTCAAGCGAGCTCCCTTTGGTAAGTACTCACTATGAAATCACAAGATTACACATTTGTTTTAGAAATGCATTGTATTTTATTCATCACAAGTTACATACTTTCTTCACAACAGAGTTGCTATAAAAATCATAAAGTTTTCAACCTTTTTAGGTTGTATGCAAACATATAATCAAACCTATGACTGATTCTTCTAACTGACTACTGCTCGATCCCCAAATCTAGGGTGACATTTATTAAGCGGACAAAGAAATCATTAACTGATAAATTGTCCTATTATGACCAATTTGTCTAACAACCATTAAGACATAAATGTCCACTTGAATTAGTTCAATAAAGTACTAAATGGCATGTCCTCTGGTGGTTCAAGTTATTATGAAAGACGTCCATGTGTGAGTATCACCCTCGAGTAGTTTGTTTCACTTGAAATTTCTTATGACTTAATCAACACTAGTTTAGTTTATGGTTGTAGGAACAATTGGTTCTAGCCCGAGTAAGGTGTTGCACAACAAGTTAGTACATACAACATTGCAAATCATAACAATCAACCATTCCCAACCATAACATTCATAATTACAAGCAAATATGTATTATATTACGTCCATTAATTAAACATATTAAAAGTGCTCAGATGAAAGCTTAATACCATAATAAGTCACACTATGACTAGAGTTCGTAATGATTATGCCATAAAACTTAACTAAAGTCTCTAATGTAGCTTATAAAATGTAGACAAAATATGGACCTATCGGTGATTAGCTCCTTAAGAGATTGAAAAGATGACTCACAATTCTCTGATCAAACAAATTTCTTCCCTTTCCTTTGAAAGGAGGTGATATGACGAGCCACTCTAAAGGAGCCTCTCACAAATTGGCAGTGATCTCTCACCAAGGCCATGAAGCTACAAACGTTAGAGATAGTTGAGGATGTTGGCTAATCCAGAATGACCTTAATTTTCAAGGGATCGATTGAGATACCCTCACAAGAGTTGATATGGCCCAAATACCTCAACACAAACTAGAACCCACACTTCGAAAACAACTTGAAAATTTAGATGCATCAAAATTTGCAAATGCAACGCTTATACAAGGGACAACACAATTTCATACATCTAGATGAATCCATACAACTATATGGAATTCATACGACATCGAAATTTTGACCCTCGAAATCTATTTAGGAATAATTTTTTTTTGCAAAATTTGCAGGTTTTGTGAATTTGACATTTGTAAAATTAATTTGTTAGCTTTTGGACCTTTTAAATGCAACATAGAGGTTTGTTTGAGACCATGGCATACAATTTTTTTTTCCCAAGTCTAGATCTCTTAAAATACAAATAGGGAATTGTAGATTTGGAGCTTTAGTACCATGTTGGTGTTGATCCCTCAATCTTCTAGCTCCCAAAGATCACTTGCAATAAAACACGTCCCAAAACAAGAGAAAAAAGGTGCATTATGGAGGCCAAAGGCAAAATGATCTAGAAAGATGAATAATTTTGATTAAAGAAACTATAGACTTTCGTCCACCATGCCCCTTTCACGGAATTGGTTTTTTATTTCCCCTTGACCGAATTTTTAAATTTTGCATCCTTGCAATTTCCACGTGGTGGCACGACTTGTGTTGTTCGAGCTTCTCTTTTCCCTTTGTCAAGAAGCTACGGGAGGTTGACATGTGTCAAGTTGCCTTTTCGCTCTCATTTGGTGGGCCGACTATTTTAAAAAATGTTTTTAGTTTGTGCCATGTGGCAGTTCCTCGTGAGGCACCTTATGCAATTTTGTTAAGTTCACAGGCCGCTCCTTCCTGCTGTCATGTTTTGCTTGTAGCAACCACCAGGTGACCTTGGCATGCATTTTGAGATAATGGGGTGTTTATCGCCAACATCATACAATTCAGTAACGGTCATGGGTTCTTCTATTTTGATCTAGTTGTTAGAATATTTGGTGGTGGTTGTGCTAAAGGCTAAAGTTGCTTTATCCAGCTTCTCATCAGGTTGGTTCAAAGTTACTAACGGTGCTGCTAGCGGTGCATATGGTTATTTTTGATTTCTCTATTTTCTTCATCAGGCCATTGGTTCCTAATTATATAAGTGATTCTTTTTGCCTTTGTAGGGGTTTGGATTTGAGAGGAGAAATACAGACAATTGCTATGTGAATTACGCCTTTAACTTGTGATTGTACTCCTAAAATTGTGATAATCAAATTGTGCATGTGGCCTATATGATCACTACTTTTAGTGTCCATGAATATTTTTCTATGCATTTTGTAATTCCATACAACTTCGGGAATATATGTGTTGCGTCATAAAATTGTGACCCATGCAATTATTGACCGCATTTGGGTCTTTGTGTTAGCAGACGAATCCCTAATCCTGATTGGAGACCTGAAACATGCTCATGTCACCAAAAACTTGCATTTTCCATCACCCCGCACTTCCTTTTTGTCACTGCCTGTCCTAAATTAGGGCAGGACGGGTGTGGCACCCTTGTCCTAGCCCTATTTTGGGCCTTCTTTGATTATATCTTGCATTGGGCTTGTCAATTGTTGAGCGGGAAAAGTTTTCCTATGTGGGCGTAAGACAAAAAATTATCTAAATACCCCTAATTGGCAAGTATATAAGGAGCATTTCCCCTCCTATTTGAATAAGAAAAAGAAAATCATGTTGATAAGTGAAGTCGACTAGAAGCATTCAAACATTCATTCAAGCATTGAGCATTTCAAGTCTCCTTTCAAGGCTAGGTGTTGCATTCAAGTCAAGGATTCAACCATTGAAGAGGAGATTTCTATCAACATTCAAGACATCCTATTTCATATATTCTTTCAAGCAAATTCATCAATATTTCAATTGCATCCCCTTCTTGAGGTGGATTTTACTTTAGACATTTCCTTTCATTTACTTGCAACATTTTTCAATCACTTGGTTAATTCCAAAATGGGGTTTGACTCGAAGGCAAACCCCCAATCCCAAAAACATTTTCCTATCTTTTTTATGTATAGGTTGCAGGTGCATGCCTGTAATTGTAGGTTTAGGCTTCATTTTTAGAGACGGAAAAACCCTTTTCGATGCATGGATTTTTAGGAGGACTAGGTGCAACTTCAACCCGGTCCCTGCAACTTTTGCTCAGATTTGTAGGGAAGCTTCGTCTCAACATTTTAATGTTAATTCCAGGTGCACAGCTTCATCTCGCATCTCTATCTCAAGATATAATTTCTTCTTTGTCATTTCTACACTTAGTCTCAATTTGCTTAATTCAACTGGTCTATTATAAAATAGGGTTAATTTACCTTTGTAATATTTTCCAAATTTCCTATAATTCACTTAGTATTGAATCTCTTTCCATTGGGATTGGATCTAGTGAATTCAACCCCTCTTTTAATGTAATTTGTGTGAAAATTTGAAGGGAATCCTTTGTGAAACTTTCATCCCTCACTTGAGGGGAGTAAATCTTTCCACTTGATCTCTCCTCATCACTTTTCACCACATCACATTTTGGTGAAACCAACATCTTACATGCTTTACATTGAAAATTATTGCATATTTTTCATTTACAAGTTTAATTTTCTTGCACTTTATAGAACTTAGTGGTTAATTCAATCAAAACCCTAGTTGTTAAAATCAAAATTGAACTTTTTTTTTGCTAAAATTGCTATCTATTGTCTTAGATATTAAAATTACATTGCCTGTCAAATTCAATTCTTTCATTGTCTTGTTCAATTTGCAAATCAAAATTACAAAATTAAGTGGTTAATTGTCAAAACCCTAATTTTCAAGCATCAACTTGAACTTGTGCAGAAATTGGATTTACATTTAATTTTCAGATTTGTGCTTGTTTTCAAGCTTGCATTCTTTCCTAAAATTCAAATTTTAATTTCTTTCCTTTTCCCAAAATTCAAAATTTCAAAATTCACTGGTTAGGTCCTAAAACTCTAGTTTTTAAATTTCAATCAAATTCAACCAATTTCAGTTTTCTAAATATTATTTGAGGTAGCCCTATCCATTAGGTTTGACCATTTTTAAAATTGCAATTCAATTTCTCATCTTTTTCAAAACCCTAATGGGATCCTATTTTGACATTCAAACCTTAATTTCAAAATCAATCAATTTTTTGGGGTTAGCTCTCAAATCATTATAGCTTTCATCCCTAATTTGTTTTGAAAAAGTTGGGAGGACTGGGTACAAATTCAACCCGGTCCTTGATTTTTTTCCCGAAATTTCGGGAGATTGTTATGACTGTATTTAATTGCTTAAATCCAGAAAATTGGCTGATTTTGTCAAATTTTGATTTGTCTAAAATAAAAAACACTTCCCAATTTCAACACTACAACTTTTAAAGAAACATTTAAAATTAAGTGGTTAATTATAATCTACCCTAATTTTAAGATCTTAATCTTGTCAATTTTAATTTTGAAATTAAGTGGTATCCCATTGACCCTAATTTTAAATTGCAATCTCTTTTTATTAATCATACATTTTCTTGGAGATTGTGTCATTTTTCTTTCCACAAAGTTCAAATTGTATAATCATCATTTTCTTGAATTTTGCATTACTCAATTTTGAAAACTTTGTTCCCAAAATTCAAAATTCAAAATTCAAATTTTCTCTCTAGTGCATGATTTTTACAACTATTAGTCCTACCTATACTATCCTCGTTAGACGAAGCATTAGAATTAAGGCTTTCAAGGTTTGATTCCTGAAGAGATGGAGCCTAATTTAGGTGACTTCTACAATGAGGATATGACTAATTTTTCGCATCCTAATAACTTCCCTATCTACCCAATTGATGATTCCCATGATGAAGAAGAAGCTTTGACTCGAGTTTCTATAGATCAAATATCAAAATTGGACAATCAATTTGACAACTTCCAATAATGGATGTCCCAAGAATATCCCAATAGTGAAGTTCTTACATTAATTGAAGGTCTAAAACACATGATTCAAAGTGATAAGAATGAAATTGATATATTGCGTGGTATTTCTCACATTGTTGATTCTAATGTTATGCCTATGAAGAGTTGTGCTAAGGACTTAGGATATTCACAACCTTCTACACAAATCAATCATTCTATTCCTTTGACCACTTCAATGACTAGTATTACTACTTTCACTTCAAACATCATGGCTATTTCAACTCAAAATGTCATACCTACAACCATTAGTCATGGGGGAAATCCCTCTTCTTCATTCAATCTTCCATGTTTATCTATGCCTTCAATGTGTATTCCTATTGTCTCTGAACCAATCAATGTGACACAAGGGGGCAATTCGTCCAATCATTTTACTCCTCCTTTTAGTTTCCCATTTCCTACTCAATCATCACCCATGCCTAATTACCATAGTGTCCCACCACCTTACTATCAATCAATGTCTTCTTTAAATAACATCACACCACCTTCTCAATCAAACATGTCTAATATATATTCTTCAACCGAAGAAACCATTAATAACCTTGCTGAAGCTGTGTCTTCATTGCAACAACAAATCACTTCTATCAGTCAATCCAAGTTTAGTGTGCCCACATTTGATGTCACGAGCCTACTTTCTCTTGATATTGTTAGATTTGTCCCTCCTAAACATGTTGAAGTCCCTCAATTGAAACTCTATAATGGAAAAGGTGATCCTTTAACACATGCCAAAACATTCCAAACTTTGTGTACTGACTTTTCTTATGATTAAAGATTGCTTGCCAAATTGTTTACTAGAACATTAAGAGAGAAAGATTTACAATGGTATTTCTCTTTGCCTTCTTATTCTATTACTTCTTTTCAACAATTAGCAAATGCTTTTATTCAACAATTTCAAAACAACATAGGTCCTAAAATCACTTTGACTAATTTAAAGCATTGTAAACAAGGTGTTAAAGAAAAAGTGACTGATTTCATTGGTAGATATAAGCATTTGTGTTCTCAAATTTCTTTTCCAGTGCCTGATAATGATATTAAAAGAACTTTCATTTCTAATGTGCAAAAAGGCATTAGGGAAAAACTTCTCCTTTTTGAGTTTACTTCCTTTCCGCAGTTGTGCGCAACACTTCACAATTATCAACTGTCTACGAGTCAAATGGAGCAATCTACCCCTATGGCTCTGAGTGATAAGGGTGAGAGTGCTCAACAACCGTTTGCGAAGTGCAAACCGAACAAAGGCTTCATCAAATTCAATAACACCATCAACAATAACAATGCGAATGCTACAATAGGTGTGCCTCCTATTTCTAAATTTTTCAAAAGAGAGACAATTTCTCCTTTGAATGAATATTTGTATAGCATCATGTCTCAGTTGTTACAAAGAAATGTTATCAAACTTACTCCAATAAAACCAGTTGATCCTTCTAAGGCAACTTCACCTCACTTTGATAATAATTCTTTTTGTCAATTTCATCATCAACCTGGTCATGATACTAATTTTTTTTTTGCATTAAAATGTAAGATTCAAGACTTGATTGATAATAATACTACATCTGTGGCAGGTGTGAATGATAAGGGAAAAAAACTAGTAGCTCTTCCTAACGAAAATCTTAAGATTTTCACTGATCCTTTACCCTCTCATACCTCTCCAGTGATTGATATTGAACATACCTCTTTTTCTCCCTCTGATGTCACTTTCACAACTCCAAATGTGGTTAATATGGTAGAGAAACAAGAAACACCTAAGGATCCATGTATCACATTTGACCCTAGTGAGACCATTAGAGCACCTGATGGCCCTTTATGCATAGTTGCGAAGATCCAAGGCAAACCTTGTCGTGGTGTGCTTATTGATCCCCATTGCATGGTTAATGTCATCACTGAAGAATATCATTAAAATTTATATTTGCATCAACCAATCTATGATGATACTAATATGGTAGTTAAGTTATTTGATGGATTTTCTTGTCCTACTATTGTTTCTATCACACTTCCTATTGAGGTGCATACTAAATTTGTAGATGTTAACTTTGTTATCATTCCTTCATTTGAACAATTCCATGTGAAGTTAGGCTACCCTTGGCTATCTTCCATGTAGGCTATTGCTTCTCCAATATATAAGTGTTTGAAATTTCCCCACAATGGAGAAATCATAACTGTTAACCATAGCTTATTTCGACCAACCGAAAGAAGCCCAGGTGTTCCTATTGATTATTTTTGGCCTCAACAATTTCAATCTCTTCCAACAAGAAGTGAACCACTCTTTTAATGTTATAAAAAATGGAAGAAAGATACGATCTTATCCTTAAGCCAACCTAGAACTCCAAAACTTGATATTCCTATCATTCTTGAAGATGAAGTTCTTCCCCTAACAGATAGAACTAATCTTCCTCCTAAGGAAGATTCCCAACCTATTCCTATGAATGAAATTATGCCTTCTCCTAAGAAAAACAATAATATTCCTCCTAAGGTTAGACCTATACCTCCTCCTCATGATGGACTTGGTCTCCTTCCTACATTAAACATTCCTCCTTTATATGGTGCAGTTCCACCTCCTTTCCCTTATAGAGAGAAGATGCCTGCCTCTCCTCTTGTCCAACCTAAAAGACCTCAACCTAACCATCCAACTACCAAAGATGAGAATATTCCTCCTTCAACAAATATTCCTCCTTCTCAACCTTCTACTAAGACTTGACGAAATCTTTGTGAGAGAGAACACCGATGAAAATGTTGTGCTAAAGCTCATGAAGTTGTTTCTCAAACTATTCAATCTCCCAAAACACCAACAGTTGACATAATTCTATTTTCTCCTCAGCAATGTGTTGAACCTAAATCTGCAAATCATAAGTTGCAAAAAACATGTGATGGTTTTACTTTTATTCATGTTAAAACTCCTCTTTTTATAAATCTTGATGAAGAAGTGGATGAAAATTTTATTCATGATGGCAATACAACTCCTACTGCTTCTGATAGTGCATATGAATATGCTGGTGTTGACAAACATTTATCTCCATAATTTTCAAAAGCCTTAGTCCTAGCTCCTCGAAATGAACAAATTGACTTAGCACATGAGCATAGTCCTTGTTTTGACCTTGTGATAGCTCCATTTGTATTTGCTCGATGTCACTCCTCTGGCATGTTTGCTGCCTTCCCAAAATAATGATCAACAAGATTGAGAGGTGGATGTCGTGCTAGCCAAGCTACATTGGCACTGTGAATCCTCTACCTCTCTCCTTTCTTTCTCTTTCGTGAGCATTATTTTATGTGTATCCCTATTCTTCTATTTGCTGTCCCTAGTGATGTCTACTTGAGGACGATGAAAGGCATTGAGATCTCTTTTTGATCTCTTTCATGTTGACTCAAAAGACACATGTGTTCCCTTTCTTCCAAGGTGGTTTCCTTTCTTTGGGGAATGAGGAGTATTCTATGCATATATACATGATATACATGAGTTATCATACATTATACTGACCCTAAGGAAAGTGAATCCATCTCGTGCTTTGTGTTTTGTGTTCATTATCCTTGGGTTTATTCCTCGATTGGGGCTAAATCCTTGCAATAACGTGCTCCCTCTCTTTCTCTCTGTTAGGTGTATCCTACCTTAAAGAAATATCTCCCAATAAGGTATGCACAATCACTTTAACATGGGGGAATACACTCCGCTCATATTTTCCTTCTTGATACTTAAAGTTACTTAGTGAACTTGGCTTTATTTTGTAATTTTTGGTATCCTTTCTTTTCATGACTCATAGTGAGGGGAACCTTACTATTTGCAATCATGGTTCTCCCTCTCGATCTTCCCTTTTACTTTGTCAATCAAATTTGTAAGATCCTCATGTTGAACACAAGATGTGACTGAGAGGGAGGGGGGGTGAATCAATGATTTCCAAAACCCTTAACCCCTTTTAACTCCAAGAGAGATTACTGGTTACCAACCTAAGAACCAAGAAAACCTATTGGTAAGATAAAACTAGACAACACAAATCAGCCACACAAATGGCACATCACATAACACTGGTATATATGAGGAAAACCCAAGATAGGAAAAGCCTCAGTGAGAAATGTTGTTGGAGTCTATTGCTCCAATCTAGCCTCACAGTGAAAACCTTCAGTTACAATATTTAGAGCACCAACCCAAGGAGTACCAGTCTTGATTTAGGGCACCAACCCCTGCATCGAGCTCCAACTCAATGATCTATCTTGTACATAATCAATTACAAAAGTAATAGTCTGATTACAAGTGAATCTTGTAACCACTGCATACACTTTATCTTGTCGGTTTCTCACCTCCTCTGCCTCACCGGTTTACTTCTACCCTTTTTTCTATCTCCTTCTCAGTCTCTGTGCTCACCTTCACTTGTTGCTGCTGATATTGTTTCTACTTCTACTTGTTGGATGAACAATCAAAACATACACTTGCTGCCGGTTACTCTGCTCACCAGTTTATCCTTTCTCTACTCACTACTTGCAAGATCTTTTCTCCATACACATGCAACTGCTTCACTGTCCACTACCTTCCAATTGACATGAACACTTTTAGTTCCTACCTCTGCAACTCACTTTGCAGTTTTCTGGTTTATCTGATCTTTCCAGTTAAGCCACTGTTAAACCCTCTCACCGGTTTAACCTTTCCTGCTATCTCTTTTCTTCAGATGTTGAGCTCCTTGACTCTTCTCAGTCTTATCTTCTCTTTTTTCTTATCAGGATCACTCTCCTTTACCATTCAGCATCCTCGAATATGGTCTTATGCCTTCATTCTTATTATTGAGGTTTCCTGTCAAAACGCAACTTCAAACTCTTGGTGCGCAAGGGTTTCTTCCACTCAACACGACGCCAATCAGATCTAGTCAGATCTTGTTCTGCAGGAGGATGAACAACCTGCAAGCAATCAAGCATCACCTACCATATCTTCTTCCTTCTAAGGCACGTTTGCTAAACTTAGCAAACATAAACAATCTGTCGACAAGGCTCAAGATCAATAACCATAAATGGTTCTACAAATTAAATCACCAACCCCATTCTGCACTTGGACACTCTACATTGATTGATGCATCCCATCGATCACCTTTGTTTGACCTTCCTCAATCCGCACACCTCTGCAACACCTCCCATGATTTATGCAGTCAACATTAAATGCCAACCAAATTCCAACAACCTCACTGACACGATACTTCATCGACCTCTGTAAGCTTGCCACTTCAACTCCACGTGGAATTCCTATCGGTATCCATCTCAACTTAGACCTCTGTGTCAGTTCAAACATGATCACTGACCAAACACTTAACCGGTGCACACCCACCAGACATCTAACCCTATTGGTTCTCTAACCCTGTTGGTACGTCTTCCCTTACTGGTTAACCTTCTTTCCTTCTCCTTTCTTGTGCCGTTGGATCTTGTCAGCCCAGTCATCAACCATGCTAATCCTCATCAACAATATAGGATGAATCATCATGTGAATCTTCATCAGACTGAGAGCACTTCACTTTTGTCTCTTTGTTCACTTGGTTGTATGTCGGTATCCTCCTTGTTTAGTGATTGATATGTTCCTCCCTTCATACCAGTAATGTGCATGATATATTCATGCCATCCATCTCCAACTGTTATGCATCGGTGGCAACACCACTTTCCATCTACATACTAGTAGCTCCATGTGTGTAACTACAAAGCCTTATCTTCATTTGACTAGTTCTCTTCTTAACCAGTTTGCCACAGAGGCAAACTCACCATCTTAACTCTTCCTTCTTTGTCCTGGTAGCACATCATGTCTTCACATGTTGATTCGATGCACATAGCTGAACTTATCTTCTGGAGGCATCCTCATCTTTCTCTTTAGTCATCTGGTCTATGCATCCAATCACCTGACTTTGCTTACTTTGATTAACTTATCCCAGAGAGTCATGATGTATGTCATGCATGTTGTGGGATAAGCAAGGTATTACCATTTATCGGGGGGAGAAATAGACAACTGTACTTCAACTGCTAAACACCGGTAGAGGAAGATCTATGTCACCTATCGGTAATGACGTGACTTCACTGAAGAGAGGATACCTCTTCAACTTGACATATGTCCCGGTAGCTTTTCAATATGTCATCTTCTCTCATTGACCCAACACACCCTCTATCAACACTTTCTCTTTCTCGATGGGAGTCTTGCTAGTTGACCTCATACTAGCATACCGGTTGCACTGCTAACCCTTCATTAGATCACACTGCAGTGAGCTCTACCGATCACATGCTTTTTGGTTCTCATCACTCACCAGTCACTTCTCTATCATGCTTGTTCAACATCAACATGCATACTCACAAACCGGTTCCTTCTTCCCAATACTGATATAGAAACGAGGTACTCCAACATGCTTACCTAGTGGCTTCACTGTCCACACTACCAGTTGATAGCACTAACAACATATCAACTATTCTCCCATACTAGTTGTATTGCTTTATGCTATACCGATTGACATCAATGACAACACAATGCCAACAACTTAGTCCACTGAGGGCTTGGTGTATCTTGCCTCCTTGACATGGTGAAATTCTTTCAATCTTGTTTCAACTGCATTTGGGTCTTTGCATTAGCGGACGAATCCCTAAGCTTGATTGGAGACCCGAAACATGCTCATGTCACCAAAAACTTGCATTTTCCATCACCCCACACTGCCTTTTTGTCACTCCTTTCCTAAATTTGGGCAGGACAGAGGCGTGGTGCCCTTGTCTTAGCCCTATTTTGGGTCTCCTTTGATCATATCTTGCATTGGGCTTGTCAATTGTTGAGCTGGAAAAGATTTCCTATGTCGGCCTAAGACGAAAAATTAGCTAAATACCCCTAATTGGCAATTATATAAGGAGCATTTCCCCTCCTATTTACATAAGCAAAAGAAAATCAAATTTATAAGTGAAGTTTACTATAAGCATTCAAGCATTCATTCAAACATTGAGCATTTCAAGTCTCCTTTCAAGGCTCGGTGTTGCATTCAAGTCAAGGATTCAACCATTGAAGAGGAAATTTCTATCAACATTCAAGACATCCTATTTCACATATCCTTTCAAGCAAATTCATCAACATTTCAATTACATCCCCTTCTTGAGGTGGATTTTACTTTTGACATTTCCTTTCATTTACTTGCAACATTTTTCAATCACTTGGTTAATTCTAAAATGGGGTTTGACTTGAAGGCAAACCCCGAATCCCGACAACATTTTCCTCTATTTTCTGTGTGTAGGTTGCAGGTGTGCGATTGTAATTGCAAGTTCAGGCTTCATTTTTAGAGACAGAAAAACCCTTTTCGGCACATGGAGTTTTTGGAGGACTAGGTGCAACTTCAACCCGGTCCCTATAACTTTTGCTCAGATTTGTAGGGAATCTTCATCTGGACATTTTAATGCTAATTCCAGGTGCATAGCTTCATCCCGCATCTCTATCTCAAGATATAATTGCTTCTTTGTCATTTCTACACTTAGTCTCAATTTACTTAATTCAACTAGTATATTATAAAAGAGGGCTAATTTACTTTCCTAATACATTCCAAATTTCCTACATTCACTTAGTATTTAATCTCTTTCCATTGGGATTGGATCTAGTGAATTCAACTCCTCTTTTAATGTAATGTGTGTGAAAAGTTGAAGGGAGTCCTTTGTGAAACTTTCATCCCTCGCTTGACGAGAGTAAAGCTTTCCACTTGATCTCCCCTCATCACTTTTCACCACATCACAATATATTGCAAGACTCTACATATAGAACTATGTCTTTTGAACTTGTCAGGTAATATATGAATGATATTTGTCACTTTATGTTAAGTGGGTTGTTGTTTATATTTCAATCTTGATTTTTTGGGCTTGTAAATTGTTGAATGAGCCTTAGAGTTGCACATATGTGAAGTTTCTTTGTGCTTATAGTGTACTAAAATCATTTCAGTGCATCGCTATAGAGTAGCTTTGTTTTAAGTTTTTCTTCTTCCCCTTTTCTCTCCCATGTATGAAGAGTCGACTTCTAAAATTCGGAGGTAACTCAGTGAACACGCACAAGTCCCCCATCACTGAGTTTCCCATAAGGTTGTTCTCATAGAAGCATTTTTATTGATCAATAATTTTTTTTTGGCACGCTCAATGGGACAATTTTTGCTTACTTTGTCTAAAGAGGGTGTATGAGCCATATACCAGTTACTATGAGCCAAACTGCATCAAATATGAGTTTATTGCTACCACCCCTAGTTACGGTCGAAGCACTATCAGGAGTTGGAGTGCAAATCCCTGTTTTGGCAGCTCACGTATTGATGGTAGTCCAACCTCCGAGAAATCTCGTCCCTTGGAATAGTGGGAGCCCTCTTATCCCACCTATCCCTCCTGCTTAATGAGATGCTATCCCTACTTTCGCATTAAATGAATTGCTGAAATTCACTGGAGATGGTTCTAAGACCCCTAAGGACCATTTACAAGATGTGGCTGATGTGTGCACTGTACACAATGTCACACAACAAAATGTAGCATTAATATTGCTTTCAACTTCTTTCAAGGGAAAAGCCCAAGATTGGTATAGATCTCTCATGCCAAATTCAATAGGAAATTGGGACCAACTGGGAGATTGTTTCTTTGAGTGGTTTACAAAAAAAGGTAGATAGATCTTCTCTTATTCAACATATGATAATAATAATAAGGCTCCACAAGAGGCTATAACTGATTTCAATACCAAATTCTAGAGGACATGGAAGAGAATACCCATATCTACTCAACCTCCTATAGATATGGCCTTCATATTCAATCTGAAAGCTTTTAATTCTAACATATCTGTAATGATCCATTCTTTGGGAGGTAGCACCCTTCTAGATGCTTACAAGTTAGTTGTCCAGGTGGAGAACAACTTAATTGACCTAGGGAAGCTTCCACCAAGACCACCAATTCCAGTCTTTCCCGACTTGACAAGCCAAATGCTTGAACCATCACCTTCGAGCACACCCGCCCCTCAATCTATGTATGTTTATCCTAATGCTCAACAAGAAAGCACGTCCACTCCCTCCGCTCTAGTTGTAGAGGTTAATGATATGAAAAATTTCCTTAGAACCTTTTCAAATGAGATTATCATCCTTAAGAGGCAACAAGTAGCGCCTGTTCGCCCCCCTTTTCAAAATTACCAAAGCATGAGACCCCCTTACCAACAAAACTAATATTAAGGAGGTGCAAAAGCTAATCAAAGTCAGCCGAAGAACTAGCTTGTGCCTATGCCTATCCCTTTGCAAAATTTACCTCCCAATAATAGCAAAGAATTGGTTGTGGGCCAAAATAACTTTGTGGATGACACCAATTCATGGTGCTTCCCTTGCAATGATGCTCATATGCCACAAAATTTTTCGAGAGCAAACTTGGAGCAGAAAGTATCTGACCAAAGGAGTTAAGGTTTCAGCCTTGATGTTGGAGTCTATGTTTCTCCGCTTATGGATAATGCTTCACTTACCACTCAAATGTAGAGCATGTCAATGGAACAATAGGTTGAAATTGCTCCGGATCACACCCTCTTTTCATGGATGGAGGAAGAAGAGACTGTCCTCACAAATGATGCTTCCACATCATTTGCCAAGATGCTGTAAGTGCAGTTCGATTATAACCTCCACTCCAAGCATCGGTTTACCGGAGATCCTGCGATACAACAACTGAAACAAAGTACAAAGAAGCCGACAAAACAGCCCATCGTGGTTTCCAGTTATCAAAAGGAAAAAGGATTTATACCTTATAAGGCCAAAGAATCAAAGGCTCTCATTCTCACAATTCTTGACATAGTAGAGAAATTGAAAAAATCTCCTGTAAATGTATCCCTATGGGATATCCTCACCATTCTTGAATAGAAAGACCATTTGCAGGAGGCACTCAGTGAAACAGAAAAACTCTTCGTTGAATCACCAACACATGAACCACACATAAAGAGTAGTGAACTTGAGTCAGGGGACCAATCACGAGCATTGGTGGTACTTACCAATGAAGGCCTTGAGGCTGCTACTAACATGAAAGAAGGTAAGCTGAAACCTAATCCTTTATTTTTTACCCTTATCATTGGAGATAAGTTACTTCACAATTCCATGATTGATTTCAGTGCTAGCACTATTGTCATGCCTAAGCAAATAAATGAAGTTCTGAATCTGAAATATGAGCTTGTAAGTAGGAGAGTTATGTAATTAGATGGAAACAGAGTCCAAACTATAGACATTATAAAAAGAGTTTCACTCACTTTATTCGCTTATCCTAGCATCACAGTAACTCAAGAAGTAGCAACCATTGATATACCCCCTATTTTCGGCCTTTGTCTCTCCTGAGAATTTACCACAAAGGTCGGGGGATACCTCTCATTAGACTAGTCTCACCTTATCCTCAGAACTAATCGCGAGGCCAAGTTGAAGATATTGTTAGAGCCTCTTCATTCAGAACACATAGCTGATGAAGCTATGACAAACTTTAAAGCTGCTCACACATCCATTTCTAGAAGTGAAATGAAATGTGTAGAATTATTAGAAGATGAAGAGATAATTGGAGACCGATCCATAGACCAGGAGGTTTTCTTGAATGAATTCATAGATGTGTATCTTTATGCGAATGACCACGCCACTAGGATTGGGATGTATGCGATTTTTGATGAAGACCAAACCTCTAAGCTCTGGGCCCTCCACTTTGATGGAGCTAGATGTAAAACTAGATCCGGAGGGGGCATTTGCCTCACTTCCCCTTTCAGAGAACAGACCTTGAGGTCTTTCCGTCTTCAGTTTTCCTTTTCTAACAACGAGGCAGAGTATGGGTGTTTGGTTCATGGTTTGAGCCTTGCATAAAGCCTCATGGTCTAGCAGTTGAGAGTTTTGGGGGATTCAGAGTTTGTCATCCACCAAGTCTGGGGAATATCAGCTATGAACTATGACAACATCATTCATACCGCCGTAGGGTCCCCTCACAATAATGGTTCCCACTTTTTTGCCACTTTTGACACTGAGATGTACATTTTAAAAATAATCTTCAACTTCCGACAACTATAACTTTTAAACTATTAAGAATTTTAAGATGATGTAAATCAGTGATTTGTAGCATTTTGTCTATAGATTCTAAATATATTTTTAAAATTTTTTATTTTTTCCATCTCCCTCGAAAAGTAGTTTTTTTTACAGCAAACTACATTTTTAAAAAGTGACGTGCCTCCTGAAACGCATAACTTTTTTTCTATAAAAGATTAAAACTCAATTCTTTCAAATTTTGGTTTGTAAATCAATATCCAAGGCTTCTTGTTGGTTTGATTGTGATATTTTGAATATTTTTCATTTTATCAAGTGTTGAAGTCTGATTAGTTATAATTCAGACATAGGTTTAAGTTTGAACACATATAACTTGTTCTATATATATCGAAATTCAATTTATTTATTTATTGTTAGAAAGAAGACATCATGTCACAACCCTCCTTTATCACTTTTGGATTTAAAATACAACCTCTATTACATTTTTGGATAAGCTATTGAATGAATATTATAAAAGGATAAAATAATAAAACACACACACACACACATGGAAAATATACATTTTTCTTAATTATTATTTAGTTTTCCTCATCCAATTATGGCACATGTTGTAGGAAGAATAAGAAGCTTCTAGAGGATTCTCCACCACCTTGCATGTAACTCCTCCCACTAAGTCTAATCAATCTGCATGAAGTCCAAAATTGGGAAAGAATCTCTTTTTTTTAATTAAATTTTCAAGATAGTGGAATGGAGGGAATTTTTCTTATAAAATTATATGCAAGTTTCAAAGAAGGGAGTTGATTATGTTTTGAAAGAAATTTTCCCAAGTTTTTTTTGGTAGTCTCATTTTGTTGCAGGAATTTTTAAGTTGTTGTTGGAAGATCTCTCTCTAGTTGCAAGGAAGGATCAAGGATAGCTAGAGGATTCAACATCAAGCTTCAGCAAACTAGGTTCTCTCCTTTTGTCATATGAGAAATTTATATTATAAAAAAAAATAGCTTCTAGATCTTCTTTCAAAAGTTTTATTAGAGTGTAAGTCTTTTTCTTCTATTTAGAAACAATTATTGATAAGTTTCTTCCACATAATGCAAGTAAAAGATAGTTCTATTATTTATTTTAAGAAATATGCTCATAATCTTGTCTTTTGTTTTTTTCAAAGATTTTAAATCTATGCAAAAATCATATTTCCTTTATTTTTTTTTTAAATCTCTTTTTCTGAAAATAAAATTCTTCCCTGTGTGATTGAATCTTATTCTTTACTTCTTACCTCTAATTCATTTCTCTGGAAATCTGAATCTCATTCTTAAAATGAATCTCTCTGTGAATATTAGTTATTTTAAATCTCTGCGATTATTTCCTCTATGGTTATTCTAAATCTCTCTCTGGGATTATTTTTGAATCTCTGTAGTTATTTTAAATCTCTATGATTATTTTAAATCTTTGCGATTATTTCCTCTATGGTTATTCTAAATCTCTCTATGTGATTATTTTGAATCTCCCTGTGAGTTGATCAAAGACCTCTATGTGAATATCAGTTGAATAAAATCCTTCTGTGAATGCTGGAATAAACTCACTCTCTCTCCCTGGAAAATATTAGCCTTCTGTTTACTGAAAACCAATCTAAAACAGTTATTTGTTTATCTATCTTATTCTTGTTTTTATTTTCATAAATCAATACTCCTTTGTTATATATATATATATATTCAATCATTTAGAATGAAAAAAAAAAGAGAAATACATATTAATGTCGGAGATTAAATGGCGGACCAAAAAAAAAAGAAATTTTGCATGGCGTACGGGGACGGTTATTATAACCACCGGGGAGGGACTGTGGTACCCTCCACTGCCCCTGCAGTCACTGTCACGACAGTGTTCGCAGGGGAGTGGGGGGCCCGCGGAGTCCCCTCAACCCCTACGGGCCTGCACATGCAGGACCGCAGGGGGTGATGGGACCCGTGGTCCCCACCCCCTATTTACTATTAACAAATTAAATGTTTTTTTTTTAATTATTACACTTTGAATTTGCAATGAAATTTTTAATAATTGTTCTAATTAAAATTTAAGTTAATTTTTTTTTATAATCATTTTTAATTAAATTTAAGTTAATTTTTATAATTGTTTAGTTAAATTTAAGTTAATAAATTAGTAAAAGATTGAAATAAAAAATTATTGTCTCAATCCCTTTAGGGATTTATTGGATTATTTGATCAGTGATTTTGACTCACTTAAAAACAAATAAGTCTTATTATTACGATTTGATCCAAAAAGTATAAGCTAATCACTCATGTGGAACTAGTAACTCTATATTTTAAATATTCTCATGATCGAAGTAAACATTACTTAATCTCGTATGTAAATGTCACTATTTTTACATCATGCGTATTACTTACATGTTAAATTGCATTCATTGATGAGCAAGTGACCTTTCCATTTCCTTCATACAAGTTACATGTTTTAATATATGAGTTCATAATTGTCTTTATCATACCATTATATATTAATTAGTTGAGTTGTAGAAGAATGGTATTTCTTTTTATCAAATGGTACTTGGTTACCATCAAGTAGTTATTCAAATAATGAACTTCGAAAGGTCTAATTATGTGCATTCATTTCGTGATTATTTCAAGCATGATGCTTTCATAGCTCTTAGTTAGAAAACTAAATAAAGGAAGATGGAAACCAAAACCTAGTAGCGTTCGGTATACGGTGCCTCTGGGTCATGCTTACGGGTAATGCCATCATGTTGAACTACTGCACTTAACGCCTAATAAAGCTACATCAATGACGTCTGTGGCATCGTCCCTATAAATCGTCGGGGAGTAATAAGGGACACTTGGAAGCTAAAATCCAAGGGGCGGGTAATCCCCCTTGGATCGATAATCTAATAAGATAATTTTCAAATGATTCTACATCCGTTGAGTTAAACCATAGTAAACCCCCTTTAGGATTGGTTAAGTAGAAATGCTTTTATGGAATTAATTATCATAGAGATATTGTTGTCGATTGGCAATTGGTCAAGGGTGACGCTTATGATAAGAATTAGGATCTAGTTATTTTAGGCCACAAGCAATAGGCCATCTTGAGCCTTTGCTTAAGCGCTACCATCATGGGTAGCAACCACAGAGAAACTGTCTGGGACATTGACCCTAGAAAGGGTTGCATACCCACAAATCAGTTTACATCAAACCATAGAGTAGAAAATAGAACTACATACTTTACGCCTTGATCTCGTGCCGAAGCGGGTATGTAGACAGTCTTGGGACGGAGTTGTCCCTCATACTCAGGCGTTCATGGGTGGGGTCTAGGCTTGGTAGGAAGAAGGATTGAGTAAGAATTCTAATTTGAAAAAAATGAAGTATAATAAGATGGAAAAAGTAATTCAACGCATACTCGGAAGGAATCTCGTATGGATTTGCTTGACTTCCCGAGGCTTTAAGCCAAATTCTGAGGTGGAATTCAAGCTTGTATTATGTTATTTAATTACTCCTAAGGACGACGACCTCGGTGAACTTCTGTTAGAAGAGTGTAGTACTTAGTGAGTGGCTCAGGACCCGAATGGTCCTAATGAGTCTAAGCCTCTGGCCAGAGCACCTCCTATCCCGAATGGATAGATGCCTACCCCATATGGGTAGATGCCTATCCCGTATTGGATAGATGAAATCTTATGTCCCGTATGGACAAATGCCTAACCCGTATGGTTAGATGCTCATCCCAGATGGATGAATGCCTAATCCAAATGGATGGATGCCCAGAGTATGCGATTGAATCAAACATAATGATTAAATTAAACACACAAAAAAAAGAATGGTCAATTTTGTTGAGTTAATTATGGTGGGTTATTACACATCAATACCCGGGGCATAGATATTTTTCAGTTTTTTTTGAATTAGTTTCCTATTTTTCCCAATGTGTTGAACGAAGAAGTTCATGTTCGGTGAAAAACCAAAATTCCATAAAATTAAAAAAACAAGAACATAATAAATTTACAATGCAATAAAATTATACTCGTTGGAAAGCTTGCTCCGAGCACTACCATCTTATATTTTTGGGTTATCAAGATTCTTTCATTTGTTCCTTGAAGCAGAGGTCCAAAGGCAAAAATTTCTCAGATGTCTGAAAAATTTGAGGAGAGATCTCTAAAAGGGGGTTCGAACGAACAATGGTTCAAGCGAAGGGGTTCGATTGGACCCCCCTTTGTTCGAACCCCGTGGGTAAAAAAATGACGCATACTTTCATGTAACGGCCGGGTTCGAATGAACTTGACCTTTTGTAACTGTTGGCGTTCATTCGAACCTTGACCGACCCAATTTTTTTTTTTTTTTTAACATTTTTGTACAGTCATATAAATATACATAATTTTTTCATTTTTTTACACACAAATGATTAAAACAAATCAAATTTTTGGATGAAATAAGACATTTGAAAGTTTTTTTGATAGCAATAATTTGAAGATATTTGAAGGTTATTTTAAAATCATGGGGAACAAAAAGAGAAGGCAAAATAAGATTTCAAGGAATTATTCTCTTGAAACAAAACAAACTTATCGAGAACAAAGAAGGCAAATATATCATGATGCAAGTATGCATTTTTATTTTTATTTTTATTTAATTTTATATGTATTATATACCAAAAATTGTATTTATTTATTAGTATTAGTTAAATATTTTTTATCTAATATTTTTATGAAAATTATTTTAAATAATATTAATTAAATTAAATTAATTTAATTTATATAATAATTCTATCTTAATTAATTCCAAAGGATGTTATTTTTATTAAATCAATTGGAGTTAGTAGGATTAAAAATAATCTCATTTTAATTAAAAGAAATTATCTTTTACTTTGAAATAATATGTGTATTTGCATTTCAAATTCCATTAACTTGTTGTGTAATTGACATTTTCTCTCCCCCCTTAAGTCCATTTATAATAGATCATGGTTTTAATTTAAAATTTAGATCTTTAGGACCCCTCTCTTTCCCTTTTATAATATATAATTTATAATTTAATTTAGATAGTCCATAAATATATAATTTAATTTAGATTTTGAAACCATGTGTCTTTATAGTTTAGCAAACACTTCATTTAGTGCTCTAAAATTAACAAACTTGTCTTTTGTGTCTTGAGCAATAGGCTCTTTTTGTTTTATCTTTAGAAAGGGGCCTACCTCTCGAGTATCCCTTAAGGCTCGATGAGAAGGAACAACCCAAAGTAGTAACAAGATAAAGTCAAGCTCTTCCAAGCCACTATAAATAAATGTGTTTGTGACAAAATTTGCAAGCAACAAGTGTTACATGCGGCTATAACGACGTTATGACTCCCCATAAACCCTATAGAGTACAACCTCTATAGGCTGGGAGGCCTTCCATTTAATGGAGCGTAACACGCTGCTGATTATAGCCACCCGAATTGTCATGCCCAAACTTTTGGGCAAAACACTACCAACAATTTTTTTTTTTCTAAACACTTAGTTACGTGCAAGCATTGCTTAATTAATTGCGATAACATTAACAAATTGTTCCAAACGAAACCTTTTTAAAACATTATAAGGAAAATGTGTTTCTAAAGGGAACGATGAATTAAAGTTTAAAATAGAAACCTAAAGTTTTGGTAAAACTCCTAGACGATAAGAATCAAAATATTACTTATGTAACAATTATGATAACTCTAATAATCAAGAGATCAAATTAACTTTATAAGGGTACTATTCTATTCGCTCAAACGTCCCTTTCTTTAGTTACGTTTCATAATAATAATTAGATCATCTTCTCCTAAGAAGACATTAATATAATTACTAGATTTGATAATAACCATTATTTACTAAATACCAACACTCTTACTATTTCATTTCATTAATATTACCTAATTGAGCAGATACATTTAAGGTGCCAACATCGTTATGATAATTTAAATTATCAAATAAATATCCTCTTCAATTAAATATTTTACTATATTGATTCATTCCGTTTAATTATAAAAATAAAACCTCTTAGATCTCTAAAATGTAATTATATAATTTAAATCAAGTTGTTATATATTATTATTATTTTTAAACATCGACTACTTAATATTTCAATATTCACATCTCCTCTTGCCTTAAATTCAATTAATAAATCTTCTCAAATATATTTACAAGATAATAATATTGTAGAAAAATTCATTCCCGATTCCATTAAATTCCAACTAGTTTATGGACCCCAAAAATAACTTACCAGATCCATTAAAATTCTTTAAAAATTAAACTCCAAAATTAAATAGAATTTTATAAATCCTCATTAAATATACCCATATGTTTATTTTGAAACATATATGAAATTTAAACACTTAGTAAAATAGTTTATCTAAAATTACCCCCCTATCCATTCCTCTCTCTCTCTCTCTCTATATATATATATATATATATATATATTTATATATATATATATATATATATATATATATATATATATATATATATATATATATATATATATATATATATATATATATATATATATATATATATATGTCTCCGCACTTAAAAATTGTCCATGCAGAAACCCTAACTAAGATAAATATAAATATATCATTAAAATACCCTACATTTCAAAATCTCTTCTTCCTTCATGCTACCCTAGCCCTACCCGGCTAGGGTTTAATCCTTATTTCTCTTTTTTTTTCAGGGCGCTGGGCAGTGGTTCACACAGGGCCGAAGGAGGAGGAGTGGTGGTGCGTAAAGGAGGGCAGAGGCCAAGGAGGGAGAGGGCTCCCCGCAGCCGTGACTGCGGGTCTTGGCCCACAGCCCCAACGGCGCCGTTGCTATGGAGTGCCGCTTCCTTGTTAGAGGGGAAGGGGGGGCCGCTCTGCGGGAAAATCCGCAGGGGCCAAGCCCCTTCCCAAGGTAATTTATTTTTTATTTTTTTATATATTTTTTTAAAAGTTTGTTTTAAAATATATATATTTTTCTTTTATAAAACTATAAATATAATTATATATATATATATTATTAACATATTTTGGATTTAAATATAAATAAATATATATATGTATATATATTTATTTACATACCCATTTTGGATGCTCTTTAGATTCAAGGCTATAATTATTACACAATATATATATTATTTTACCTTCAAAAAAAATATAGAACAATCCTCAGATTTAAATCGAAGTATTGTTTTTTGTTTTTTTTTTGTTTTAATCTCCAAGTTGTTATAATTCTGAGATAATTTATTTATCCTTAGATTCATTTTAAACAAATGACAGAATTCATTATATACACATCTAAAAAAGAATATTAATTAAGTTAGATATGCTATTTAACCATTAGGTTTCATATTTTGCAAATAAATTATTGATTGACAGAATTCAATAAGAATAAAACAGAATCTATATGAATCTGATATTATTTAAATTAAGTAGACAAATCAACTATAGATTTTTTTTTTTTTTACGTATTTATTTTTTGCAAATTAGTAAAATGACATAATTAAATAAAATGATGCAGCAACAACTAGATAACATTGAAATAATACTTAGAGTTAGACATATTATTTTTTATTTATTTATTTTCTGTGAATAAATAAAAAAATAACAGAGTTTAATTAAATATATACAACAACTTCATTAACCTCGGTTACTTTAATTAAACTTAAAGATATTCTTAAGGACATACTTGAACAATTATTTCCAAAGTAACTTGCATGCAATCATTTAAAATCTCAAGAACCATACAAAGCGTAATCTCAAATATAAATAACTCATTTGCGGCCAGAAGATACTTTAATAAAACAATATAATTCCTTTGAGTATATTTAAAATACATTATAGACAACCTTACAAATGTATCTCTTATTTCTATTAAACGAGGATCTTAAAGAATGATAGATACTTTTCCTTTCCAAAAATAGATACAACATAGTTTTCCTTTCACATTGCTGCAACTTAAAATATAAATTATTCTAATTCCAATTCTTTTTCTGCAAAACATAAGTCCAACAACTTCTACTTGTCTTTTCCTTTTCTTCCAACATCCTGCAAAAATTCACAGGCTATGACCATGGAGTGCTCACCTCCTAGCCTAGGCTAACTAGTAGCCACCCCCAAGCTCGGAGAACCAAGCCCTAGACAGGTAACACACATGCAAACACAAAAGACAAGGGAATACACAAATTAAAAACACAATCCCAACCCAGGCTACACTGCACCACACATTTGTGATGTCTTTTCAAGGTTGGTAGTGGACCAAGTACCCTGAGGAGACTACAAGTATGGTAAAACATATAGCCACCTCATGGCAAACCAAATACATCAAGTATAACAACCCCTCTTTCCTTATGCCCCCCAAGGCATTCATGCCTTATTTCCCTCCTTATGACCCCTAATGCATAAACAAGCCATGCAACAAGGGTCACAAAAAATCCCTTGTGATCACAATCATAACAAGAGCCTCTCACTCAAGGGCTGTCACTTCTACCACCCACAAGACCATCCTCTCTCCCAAGAGTAGGAGGTCTTGATTACTCCCAAAACACATACATTGCATAAGCACAAAACACCAAATAAATTTCCAAGAAATACATGCACGAAAACTAGTCTTTTTTCACAACATTTCTTTCAAAAACCACATGCAATAAGAAAACATTACAAGGAAAGTAAAACCAACCTTAAATTGCCCATAGGTATGCTAGTTTTGTTGAGGATGAGCAGCCAAATTCCGCAAGTCTTCTCTTTCTACCCTTAGCCAAATTCTCCAATCCCCAATCTATCTTTTTTCTTTTCAAAATTCTTTTGTCTCCAAAAATGGAAAGTGGGTGATTACCCACAAAATCTCCCTTTCTTGTTTAAGAAGACACTAGTCGGAGTTCTCACCAGTTTCTAAAACTAAAAAGGAAGGTAAGGTAAAATGGGAAAGGGAACTTTCATTCAAAAAGGAAGGTTAACAACTTAGCTCAAGCCTTCTAATTTCAATTTTCGCACAACTTAGAAAAGTCACTTTTTAGGGTGTCTAAAAGGTCACATGGGAGTAGAAACTTGCCTAAATTTACCCCTAACCCTTAGGTATACCTTATGGGCTTTAGGAAACCCTATTAAACTACCCCTAGGTGTCCATTTAACCCTTTTTTAACCCCTCTGAAGTTTATTTTCGGGTCAAACCTATGTTGACCATCCCAAAGATTCTTTACTCAAGGCATTTATGGAATCACATTATATTAATTGAAAAAGCTATAGTTAAACAATTCCCTCCAAGAGACAAATTTCAAAACTCAAACGTAAATCCACACGTGTCAAGTTACACAAAGAAAATACTTTTACAAAATTATACATGAAATCGTGTCTCTTGTTGGATTTAAATAAATCAATTAAATAACACTTAACACACATGCATCATTTACTATTACGAATAAAATAGGACACAAACGGGGTGTTGTCTCTCCAAATAGACAAACCCTGGTTTTACGAATGTACATAGGTCTAGGTTTAGTTCTCCATAATATTTCCATGATCACATGGATATCTTTTCCTGTGCAACTCAATCACACATTAGTAATTTCGAATAACCTAATATAATATAAAGCACATGAATAAAAATACACATCAAACACTCTGCATACAATTACACACTTACACAAACCAATACATCTTATATCCAAGTAAATCGACATAAGCAATTATCACAATTCTCATAATTTTACTCCATACATAAAACATGCATTCTATTTCTATCATCATAGTAAAGTCCTGCAATTCCAAAATGACATACACTATCTCAAATTCATCCTATTCTAGAATAATGTAGAGTCCTATATCATAAAGCATATAAATGAAGCATCAATCCTACATCAATATTATCCAAATCATGGAATCCGATAAGTTCTAAATCCAGGTATAGCTGACATACGTCAGATCAAGATTATCCAATTAGTGGATCTTTTAGGTTTTCAATTCATAATACATCAAAGTATACACCACCGGGTGAAACAACTCTATAACTTGGTTGAATTTCTTTTCTCACAAATCTATCGGTCTGACACGGTCCATTCTATTGTATTATATAGCATTTATAAATGGGCTCAAACATGGTCAACTAAGTTAATCAAAGCTTGGTTTGGGGAAGGCCTTACATCCTCCTCCCCTAGAGTTCGACTTACTCTTGGAAGTTGCATGAGTAGAATTATGAGGTAGGGACATAACATTTCCCACAATTTCAAAGAGTCCCTCAAAATCTTATCTTGCCTACTAGCAGGTTGAAATACCAAAATCAACTTTTTTTTTTTTAATTAACTTACTATCTGCACAAGGTTAAATTCTTAGTATTTTTTTATTACATTTCCCTTACATCTCAGGTAGGTGTTTACAAAATTCTGTCTTCCAACAACTTACATTAATGCGCCATCCAAACTATATCAATAACACACATCAACTTTCACAATCAAGGTTACACATATTGAATTTCTAGGAGTCCTACTTTGTTTAGGATTTGTCTAAAAGCATGTTTATCCTACTGTATTCTCGACCATACAGGTTACTTATGAAAATTGACATCACACTTAGCCACAATGAATCTACTTATTCTACATTCGAGGCACCTCATTAGGGTGTTGATACACTATTTGCTAACCATCCTAGGTGCATAATTTCTTCCAACTTTCTTAGATAACAAGGCAAAATCAAATTTAGGTTCTTCAATTCCGCGCTTATATAGGGTGGTTTTCTACCACTAGGGATTAAAATATTTATATTTCTAGGCACCAAGGTTTAAGTTTCATAGGGTACATTATTTGCAATTTCCAAACATTAAGGTACATAACAATCCCATTCTAAGGGAGTGATGAGAATTATTAATACTTATTTTAGATATCATCCATGCAATCATCTCCATACACATGCTAAATTTACTAGTCAACAATCATTACTTTCGTAATTCATTAGGTCTATATCACACTATTGCTATAAATTTTTCTCTTTCAGATTGCCGCAATTAATTTAACTTAGGAGGATATTCCTTCCTTTATCTTAATTTGGTAATATATATATATATATGTTAATTCTTTGTGCCTAATTTCACCCCTTGCGGTATTCTCCCGTGACACACTATCAGTGGTTCAACGAACATGATAGACATTTACACAAATCACATCACTAGGGCTAGTTATATCAACCGTCAAAATGACCACTTTGACACTTTACAAGATCAAAATACAAGTTACTTCTGCCAAGTCCAATAAAAAGAAGAAAAATGCCGGCAATTGCAAAATATTAAAACTAGAAACATGGCAAGTGCCATAGCTCAAATAAAAAGAAAAATAAATTTAGTGGTCCTTTCATCATAAAAAAAAATATAGACAGAAAGTACTAGCCCCTAGGTCACGAAATGCTATTCAAAGGAAAATAAAAAATAATGTCGAATCAAACTCGAGACAAGATGACCATTCTAGCCATGCTATAGGGAGTAACCGCAACACATCACTCAAGATCACGTGTCCTGAGAGTGTTAGGAAGTGATTATTAGACTCTTAAGGTTCTTAGATTCTTTATAATCCTTTATTGACTTATGAAATAAATTATTATATACAAGAGATTGCAATCATTTAATAGATCATGTTCCATTTTAACCTTCATGTGCTTACTATTACTAGCAACCCTTTCCGATATAAACCACTATCTTTTAGGGTTATTAACATCCATAATAATATCTAACAGGTGATTGCACTAACTCTACCATTCTTCCTCCATTCTTCTTGAACTTCCATTACTTATCTTAATATGCTAAACCTTGATTCAATGATACGTGGCAGCTCAAGTATCGACACTTTCACGTCTTACACACTCGGTTGCTAGTTTGGTACAAAATTGACACTTGTTTACTTAGAACCATTTAGGATTTGAATAATGTAATCATATAATTTTACTAGGGACATCATTTGTTTTTCTTAGCACCTAAAGCTAGCTCCTTATAATTTTACCTCTAACATTCACTTGCCTTCATTAGGTAGGAGCTCGTTCTCAATTTACTCACACTTAAGGTGAAGAGCCATTTGGGGTGGAATTATTGTCAAGTAAGGTCAATAATGGTTGACAGCAATTTCTACCCACACACTTCATGACATAACTCAAACAACTCGGAGTGTGGACTTATCCTCTCCTACTTCACTTGTGCAATTATGAAATCAAGGGGGTGTGCACTCGAAAAGTGACCAACACCCATCCTTTTTAATTAAAATTTAGTTAAAAGAGTAGTTATCTCGTTCCATATTACTTATTTACATTTACTTACTCGCCAAATTCTGACATATCACAACCTTCGATCTCTCCAAACTAACTAAACCATCTCACCATCCTAATATCCAGTTACCTAGTTACAGTATAACATAAGGATGTCCGTTAATTACCAATGTCTCAAGACTCCCATAATTTCCAAGTTCTCCCTTAGCTAACTACATAATTCGGCTCCTTATCAATGTTCTCAAAAATTATTTTATACTGCCAACTAATTCTCATTAAAACTTTAGTATTATATTATTGTCATACAATCCTTCCATAACCCTTTCCCATCCGCATGTTCCTTCATCCATACTTAATGTTTTCGCATACTTTCACACTTGAGTGCCAAAATTTGCAAAGCTTCTTCGATTGTGCCTAGTAGTTAAATTGTGTTACATATTGACTTGTACCTAGCGACTAACCATGATTGGGTTGCACTTCTCTCCTTAGTTTGTGAACGACAACTAGTTACTCATTCTCAGATTATAAGATCCTAATAATTTTATTCTCCTTGCACTTCAATGGAGATTCTTTGTTTTGGTACAATTCCCAAATCAGCTCTACTCTCTCTACCACTATTTACTTTCTCCAAGATTATCTTCCCATAAAAGGACTAGTTGAGGTTTTACTTGCTTGTTTCCCCAATTACATAACCACGGATGAACTTAGGGTTTATTATAATTACGTGTTTTAACCCCAGAAGTTCATGCCTCCTTTCTCTTTATCTAACTCATCTATAGTATTACTAGGGTTTTTTGATCAAGGGAATTTCCATTCATCAATTTGAGTTCTTTATCTGCAGGGTTATCCAACTCTAGCTCCACTATATTGCTATAAACATTGTCTAACAAATGTTCTTAATAAGAAATCTAACATGACCACATTCTTAAGGTACCTAGTCATTAGGATAGGCCAATGATTCTATCTGAGATAAGAGCTCCTTTTAACTCTTCTTCATTTATATCTTCTATGGCGGCCTTGATCTTTTCAACCATCATAATTTTCACATAACTTAAAATTTTAATTTGATCTGTCTCGATTCTTATTTATCTTGTTTATGGTGCCTTCATCTAAGGTCTAATTATCTTGTTTGATTTGCCATGTCAAGAACATATCCCGATGGATGACATTCCTTTAGTTACCATCAGAGGTATTTTATTGAAAGATTAACTCCTCATACTTGATTTGATTAGGGCAATTATTGCGTTTAGGTTCAAATTGGATGGTAACCTCGTAGGTACAAAAGGTCTAATTTTCATTATTTAAACACTGAAAAATACTTCGTATACATGATAATTTAAAATTTCGCAGCCTTTGGGGTTTTTATTATGCCATAGACCTTATGACTAATAAGTTCAAATTTAAGGGCTTTTAGTGACCCTTGGAACCCCTTAAATTGATATGTGCTGATCTATTAATTTACAAGAATTTTCACTTATGTTTCACTTTGTTATTTCACAAGTTTTCACCTAGGTGTTATACTTCAAGCCATAGTTTATTTTCAACTAAGTTATAAATGTAGCCCATGTTCACCAGTGTTTGAACCTAGGGCTCTAATACCAAAATGTCATGCCCAAACTTTTGGGCAAAACACTACCAACAATTTTTTTTTTTTAGACACTCATTTACGTGCAAGCATTGCTTAATTAATTGCGATAACATTAACAAATTGTTCCAAACAAAATCTTTTTAAAACATTATAAGGAAAATGGGTTTCTAAAGGGAACGATGAATTAAAGTTTAAAATAGAAACCTAAAGTTTCGGTAAAACTCCTAGACGATAAGAATGAAAATATTACTTATGTAACAATTACGATAACTCTAATAATCAAGAGATCAAATTAACTTATAAGGGTACTATTCTATTCGCTCAAACGTCCCTTTCTTCAATTACATTTCATAATAATAATTAGATCTTCTCCTAAGAAGACATTAATATAATTACTAGATTTGATAATATCCATTATTTACTAAATACCAACACTATTACTATTTCATTTCATTAATATTACCTAATTGAGCAGACACATTTAAGGTGCCAACATCATTATGATAATTTAAATTATCAAATAAATATCCTCTTCAATTAAATATTTTACTATATTGATTCATTCCGTTTAATTATAAAAATAAAACCTTTTAGATCTCTAAAATGTAATTATATAATTTAAATCAAGTTGTTATATATTATTTTTTTTTAAACATCGACTACTTAATATTTCAATATTCACATCTCCTCTTGCTTTAAATTCAATTAATAAATCTTCTCAAATATATTTACCCGATAATAATATTGTAGAAAAATTCATTCCTGATTCCATTAAATTCCAACTAGTTTATGGACCCCAAAAATATCTTACCAGATCCATTAAAATTCTTTAAAAATTAAACTCCAAAATTAAATAGAATTTTATACATTCTCATTAAATATACCCATATGTTTATTTTGAGACATATATGAAATTTAAACACTTAGTAAAATAGCTTATCTAAAATTACCCCCCTATCCATTCCTCTCTCTCTCTCTCTCTCTCTCTCTCTCTCTCTCTCTCTCTTTATATATATATATATATATATATATATATAAACTTGTATATAAAAATAAATATGTCTCCACACTTAAAAATCGTCCATGCAGAAACCCTAACTAAGATAAATATAAATATATCATTAAAATACCCTACATTTCAAAATCTCTTCTTCCTTCATGCTACCAAAGCCCTACTTGGCTAGGGTTTAATCCTTATTTCTCTTTTTTTTTCAGGGTGCTAGACGGTGGTTCACGCAGGGCCGAAGGAGGAGGAGTGGTGGCACGTAAAGGAGGGCGGAGGCCAAGGAGGGAGAGGGCTTCCCGTAGCCGTGACTGCGGGTCTCGGCCCACAGCCCCGGTGGTGCCATTGCTGTGGAGCGGCGCTTCCCTGTTAGAGGGGAAGGGGGGGCCGCCCTGCGGGAAAATCCGTAGGGGCCGAGCCCCTTCCGAAGGTAATTTATTTTTTATTTTTTTATATATTTTTTAAAGGTTTGTTTTAAAATATATATATTTTTCTTTTATAAAACTATATATATATATTAATATATTTTGGATTTAAATATAAATAAATATATATATGTATATATATTTATTTACATACCCATTTTGGATGCTCTTTAGATTCAAGGCTATAATTATTACACAATATATATATTATTTTACCTTCAAAAAAAATATAGAACAATCCTCAGATTTAAATCGAAGTATTGTTTTTTTTGTTTTGTTTTTGTTTTAATCTCCAAGTTGTTATAATTCTGAGATAATTTATTTATCCTTAGATTCATTTTAAACAAATGACAGGATTCATTATATAGACAACATCTAAAAAACAATATTAATTAAGTTGGATAGGCTATTTAACCATTAGGTTTCATATTTTGCAAATAAATTATTGATTGACAGAATTCAATAAGAATAAAACAGAATCTATATGAATCTGATATTATTTAAATTAAGTAGACAAATCAACTATAGATTTTTTTTTATTTACTTATTTATTTCCTGCAAATTAGTAAAATGACAGACTTAAATAAAATGATGCAGCAACAACTAGATAACATTGAAATAATACTTAGAGTTAGACATATTATTTTTTATTTATTTATTTTCTGCGAATAAATAAAAAAATAACAGAGTTTAATTAAATATATACATCAACTTCATTAACCTCGGTTACTTTAATTAAACTTAAAGCTATGCTTAAGGAAATACCTGAACAATTATTTCCAAAGTAACTTGCATGCAATCATTTAAAATCTCAAGAACCATACAAAGCGTAATCTCAAACATAAATAACTCATTTGCGGCCAGAAGATACTTTAATAAAACAATATATTTCCTTTGAGCATATTTAAAATGCATTATAGACAACCTTACAAATGGATCTCTTATTTCTATTAAACGAGGATCCTAAAGAATGATAGATACTTTTCCTTTCCAAAAATAGATACAACATAGTTTTCCTTTCACACTGCTGCAACTTAAAATATAAATTATTCTAATTCCAATTCTTTTTCTGCAAAACATAAGTCCAACAACTTCTACTTGTCTTTTCCTTTTCTTCCAACATCCTGCAAAAATTCATAGGCTATGACCATGGAGTGCTCACCTCCCAGCCTAGGCTAACTAGTAGCCACCCCCAAGCTCGGAGAACCAAGCCCTAGACAGGTAACACACATGCAAACACAAAAGACAAGGGAATACACAAAATAAAAACACAATCCCAACCCAGGCTACACTGCACCACACATTTGTGATGTCTTTTCAAGGGTAGTAGTGGACCAAGTACCCTGAGGAGACTACAAGTATGGTAGAACATATAGCCACCTCATGGCAAACCAAAACATATAGCCACCTCATGGCAAACCAATTACATCAAGTATAACAACCCCTCTTTTCTTATGCCCCCCAAGGCATTCATGCCTTATTTCCCTCCTTATGACCCCCAATGCATAAACAAGCCATGCAACAAGGGTCACATAAAATCCCTTGTGATCACTCTCATAACGAGAGCCTCTCACTCGAGGGCTATCACTTCTACCACCCACAAGACCATCCTCTCTCCCAAGAGTAGGAGGTCTTGATTACTCCCAAAACACATACATTGTATAAGCATAAAACACCAAATAAATTTCCAAGAAATACATGCACGAAAACTAGTCTTTTTCACAACATTTCTTTCAAAAACCACATGCAATAAGAAAACATTACAAGGAAAGTAAAACCAACCTTAAACTACCCAAAGGTATGCTAGTTTTGTTGAGGATGAGCAGCCAAATTTCACAAGTCTTCTCTTTCTACCCTTAGCCAAATTCTCCAATCCCCAATCTATCTTTTTTCTTTTCAAAATTCTTTTGTCTCCAAAAATGGAGAGTGGGTGATTACCCACAAAATCTCCCTTTCTTGCTTAGGAAGACACTAGTCAGAGTTCTCACCAGTTTCTAAAACTAAAAAGGAAGGTAAGGTAAAATGGGAAAGGGAACTTTCATTCAAAAAGGAAGGTTAACAACTTAGCTCAAGCCTTCTAATTTCAATTTTCGCACAACTTAGAAAAGTCACTTTTTAGGGTGTCTAAAAGGTTGCATGGGAGTAGAAACTTGCCTAAATTTACCCAACCCTTAGGTATACCTTATGGGCTTTAGGAAACCCTATTAAACTACCCCTAGGTGTCCATTTAACCCTTTTTTAACCCCTCTGAAATTTATTTTCGGGTCAAACCTATGTTGACCATCTCAAAGATTCTTTACTCAAGGCATTTATGGAATCACATTATATTAATTGAAAAAGCTATAGTTAAACAATTCCCTCCAAGAGACAAATTTCAAAACTCAAACATAAATCCACACGTGTCAAGTGACACAAAGAAAATACTTTTACAAAATTATACATAAAATCGTGTCTCTTGTTGGATTTAAATAAATCAATTAAATAACACTTAACACACATGCATCATTTACTATTACGAATAAAATACGACACAAACAGGGTGTTGTCTCTCCAAATAGACAAACCCTGGTTTTACGAACATACATAGGTCTAGGTTTCGTTCTCCATAATATTTCCATGGTCACATGGATATCTTTTCCTGTGCAACTCAATCACATATTAGTAATTTCGAATAACCTCATATAATATAAAGCACATGAATAAAAATACACATCAAACACTCTACATACAATTACACACTTACACAAACCAATACATCTTATATCCAAGTAAATCGACATAAGCAATTATCACAATTCTCATAATTTACTCCATACATAAAACATGCATTCTATTTCTATCATCAGAGTAAAGTCTTGCAATTCCAATAATGACATACACTATCTCAAATTCATCCTATTCTAGAATCATGTAGAGTTCTATATCATAAAGCATATAAATGAAGCATTAGTCCTACATCAATGTTATCCAAATCATGTAATTCGATAAGTTCTAAATCCAGGTATAGCTGACATACGTCAGATCAAGGTTATGCAATCAGTGGATCTTTTAGGTTTTCAATTCATAATACATCAAAGTATACATCACCGGGTGAAACAATTCTATAACTTGGTTCAATTTCTTTTCTCACAAATCTATCGGTCTAACACGGTCCATTCTATTATATTATATAGCATTTATAAGTAGGGTCAAACATGGTCAACCAAGTTAATCAAAGCTTGGTTTGGGAAAGGCCTTACATGAACGGATGCCCTTACTAGACACTTTTTGTGTTAGAAGCCAAAAACCTTCTAGTTGTTGGCGTAGGAGGCCGAAACTCTGAAGCGACTAACATTCTTATGGTTCTTAGTAGAGATACAAAGTTTTCCATGGGGAGTTTTCGTGGGGGCTGGTGCTTGGCTACCTTGGAGAAGTAAGTGTCGTGGAGGGGAGCTAGTGGGGTCAAACACCTAAGTATCCACTCTGAATTGCGTAGCTCGAGGTAACCTCCCAAGCGGGATTCAACAAATATTGTCTCGTCCATCCCTAGGATTTGTGCTTGCATGATTAAAACAATCAAACAACTTCAAACAAACAATCATTTTGTCTTCTTTATTTTCAAGTGTATGCAAAAAAAAGTTCACATTATACTTGAGTCCCCTTAAAACCTATCTTATGTGATACTAGGACCTATTATGTGATATTAAGACCTATTATATGCGATAATACCTATCTTAAATATGACATAATAGAACCTAATATGACATAATAGGTCTTATTATGACTTAATAACATGACCACGTATGCAAAAAAAAATCACATTATATACTTGAGTCTGGGCCTTAAGACCTATATTTATGAGATATTAGGGCCTATTATGTACATGTGATAAATTAGTGACCTATTATCGCATAATTTAGGTCCTAATATCACATACATAATAGGTCCTAATATTTGCATAATATAGGTATGAAGGGGAGTCAAGTATAATGTGAAATATTTTTGCATATGTGGTCATGTATTAAGTCATAATTAATAAGACCTATTATGTCATAATAGGTTCTAACTTATATCATATTTCAGACCTACTTAATTGCATGTGATAGGTCCTTTAATATCACAAAATAACCTATCTTAAGGGGAGTCAAGTATGTTAATGTGAAATGTTTTTGCATACGTGGTCATATTAAGTAATAATAAAGCCTATTATGTGATATTAGGACTTATTATGTGATTATAGGTCTTAAATGTGACATAAATTTAGAACCTATTATGTCATAATAGGTTTTATTTATATGACTGGACGTATCCAAAAATATTTCACATTATACTCAAGAGTCCCCTTAAGACCTATATTATGCAGAGATTAGGACCTATTACATGTGATATTAAGATCTATTATACAATAATAGGTCTTAAATATGACATAATAGTCCACCTATTATGACATAATATCTAGGTCTTACTAAATGACTTGAAAATTTGGTTTCAAATTAAACTTGGAATTTCATTGCACTAAAAATATTCTCCGTCATCTTAAATTATGTGCAAAATGGGCTCGAGAAGAAGGGAGTTTTCAAGCGAGAGTTGAGGAAAATGAACTTGTTGAAGAACACAATATAGTTGATGAACATAGAGAGGAGCTTGCGCAAGTTGAACCAATGGAGGTTGAAGGAGAGGGGTTAGGCTCCTTACCTCCTACCATCAGTATGGATGAGCATATTGTGGATCTAACTAAATAGGTGAAGAGAAATATTTCTTATAAAATTTAGATCATTTACTTGAAATGGATGTGGATGAGTTGAAACATCTCAGTGAAGAACCTAGACATACTAAAAGGAGGTCAATGAATAAAAGTTCAAAAGAAATAATGTCTCATTTCAACAATCTTAATACTACACTAGAGAAAGCTCAATTATCATCAATTGTAATTAATCATAAAGACTTAATAGATCCACTGAAATTGTTGGGTATAGATACAACAAGTCAAAAGAGGAAAATTTCCCAGCTACAAAAATCTATTGTTGCTAATGTTAAGAAAGGTTTGGTGAACATTGGTAAAAAATCTTGGACAACAGATAATACCATTTCAAGAAGAGTGATGTTGACATCTTTAGTAAATGAAAGATTGCCTCAAAAAAGACAAATCTCTTCAGTGTCATTTGAATTTAGTTTTAGTAGAAGGAAAATATCAAAATATGTGAAAAGGAGAAAGAGTTTGGATGATACTATCTCAGAAGGGAATTGGGCAATTATGTGTAGAGCTCCTCATTATGATAGAATTGAAGATGTTGTTAGGAACTTCATGACAAGTTTTTGGAATGATAATACTTGTCCTTCATCAACCAATAGAGGTGTTATCAAGCAAAGGATTGGCCCTGATCGTTATGGTCTCCATGTAAAAAATTGGTTAGACACAACAAAACATGAATTGTATGTGTTGTTTACTAAAAAAAACCCTCATATAAAGATTGGAAAAACCATGTTTGAACGGTTAAGGCCATATTATGTGAAGGTAAACAAAGTCTTCAAAACTTTTTGTTGTCGTTATCACATCAAATTTGATCTGTAATATCAGGTGTTTCAAAAGATTAGAGAAGATAGGTATGGTTATGAAAGAGCCCCTCCTAAACAAACAAGTTAATTCATAACATCTATCTTGTGTGATAAACCAGATGATAATGCAACCGGTCAAATAAATTGCATAAAAGGAATTTGTGGAACATGCGGGGAGTTGGCTAAATTTCCTTTGAGAGATTAAGATACTGACATGAGGAAGATGGTAAAGTGCAAGAGTTAGAAGTACAAAAAATTTGAAACAAAATTTGGAAAGGAATCTACAAGGTTAGATTATGTAGAAGAGGAAATACGTATTGGAACATATATGGAAAATTTTCGTAAGTTGATAAAACCATACATATGCCTGGTTTTTTTGCCAAGTGGCAAGCAGAATGATTTAAAACATTAAGAGACACTTTCCCACTTGGAACTATTCTATTCATAGTGGACTTCGTAGAAAATTACTCTTTTGCACATCAAAAAGAGATTCAATCAAAGTATTACTTTTCAAAGCAAATCACTATTATGGTGCATGTGTGTTATCAACATGCACAAATGGATTTGGATGGTGTTGATAGTACATTTAAAAATCGTGTCATTAAGAAAGAGTACCACTTCTATATCAATGATGATAAGTAGCATGACACACTTTTTATACAACATTGCTTTAAAAGGTTTTTTTAATATTTGAAAGAGAGAGGCATAACAATAGTTAAACATTTTGTTTGGTCTGATAGATGTGCGACACAATTCAAATATTCGAGGCCATTTTATGCACTATGTAGATATCATTGAAATGAAAAAATACCACATGTTTGGAGTTTTTTTAAGAGTGGTCATGGAAAGAGTGAACATGATGGTGCAGGAGCTTGTATCAAACGTGCTTTAAGAAAACATCAAATAAATTATATAGGAGATCGTATAGATGATGCACATGATGTTGTTGAATGGTGTAAGAAACACTTTGTTCAACCTAATTATCCCGGTGAATCATCATCGAGAACATACAGGCCCATTCCATATAGAGCGTTTTGGGAGATAACCGGTACGTGTTCTCTTTTAGTGTTTTATTTAAATGTTTATTTAATTTTTTAAAATGTTCCTAGTTGAAATGTTTTAATTTAACAACTTGATCTATGTATGTTCATGTACACATGTACATTTTATAGATGTGGATAGATGGTCAATGCATGGATGCAAGAGTGTGGAGAGGACACAATCTTTGCATTGTGTCATGAGTATAGATAATCGCCCATGGACATTGTACACTAGGGATTATTCATGTTTTTATTCTTATTGCATTTTGGAAAACTATGTTGATTGCAAGAACCAAGAGCTTGTATATGTTAGTGAATGGAAATTGGTGCCACTAGATGTTTTTGACATATATGAGGATTCAAATGAGGATGAAATCTTTGAAGACATTCCTTTGATTTCTGCTGATTATGACCATATTTCAGGATTGGTTAAAAAAGGTATATGCATACACATATGTTTAAATTATATATATTTATTTTCTTTAAAAAATGTTGTGTATGTAAATAAATTATATAAGTTTTTAATCGAGTACATACATTTTTAATAATCGAGTACATACATTTAAAATTTATTTAACTTGTTTCAAATTGCAGGAGATATTTTTGCAGTCATAGCAAATGGAAATATAGAAGGTGTTAGTTATTATTTATTGCATTACACAGAAGAGAGAAAGAAGTTAACAAAATATGAAATGAGCATGGAATGTCCTTTCCCATAGGTTTGAACTGATTTGAACGTTTAAATTATTTTAAATAAATTTATTTTAAGCATGCACATCTGCACATGTTTTAATTTTTATATTAAATTAGAATGTATGACTAATGTACATGTTAAATAATACTTACATGCATGTATTTAAAGTAAATTGGGACATGTGGATGAGTTGAAATGGTGTTAAGGCCTGATGTATGCACTTGATTAGGATGTATATATCTAATTCTAAATGCATATGCATAATTTGTAAGTTGTTAAAATATTTTAGCATGTATGCATGTTCTAAGTAAATTAGGATGTATATATTCATTTAATTTTAAAAATGCATTTGTATGAAATTTGATATTAAATTAGGATAAATATGTGTGTAAATTTGAATAGGTCTTAAGGGGGTCACATGTACAATTAGGATGTATAGAATCTAATTCTAAATGCATGTATGCATAATTTGTAATTTGTTAAAATAATTTAGCATGCATGTAAAGTAAATTAGGACATGTATTTATTTAATTAAAAATGCATGTGTAAATTTAATTAAAAATGTATATTAAATTAGGATGTATGTGTAAATTTGATATTAAATTAGGACATGTGTGTAATAATTGAAGAGCGGTTTGAACCACTTGATGTGCTGTGAATTATTTAGTACACCTAGAAGTACATGTGTTTGAACCTACATGTATGAATTTTTAATTTTTAATTTTTAATACTTTAGAATGTTCACTTCTACTTATTTTATTCCAGATGAAACTTCTAGAATTTAAATGATTGAATATGTTCATTAACTCGAGTTTGTTCATTTGATATGAACAAGTATGATTTTTATCTTGTTCATGGCTTGCAGAGTGGAGTGGATATATTGTTCACAAATTCATTTAAATTCAATGCATATCTACATACATGTTATGTAGTACCCTTGCCCTAATCAATTTCTAATCTCGGTTTAATCTTGGTTAGTTTATCATAATATAATGATTATAGTCAGATGTTTTGATTTAGTGCATAGCTGGTAATGTGGTTTTCGCACCGGTTTGTATGCAAGTTGTTTAGTGTTGCTATTTCGTGGTATTAATATCGGGCTAACCCTTCATTAAGTTTATATATGTATGCATGTATGACTCTTGGTTGCAAGAGATTTCAAGTACAATGCCGCATGAGTGTGAGGTTCATCTTCACCTGGATTTGCAGGTTTGAGTGTACCTCTTTAATCCTTAGAGTTGGATTAGGTGGTCGTGATATCCTCGTTTGACCATAGTCGTGCTCAAGTGAGCATCGTCAGTCGTTGTCGGTATTCCCTTTTGGTTGGGTTTGCGAGTCATCTGTTTGGTTGACCTTCTTGGTTTGCGTGCTTTGTGTGTATGGTTAAATTGAGTAATTAATCATTAATCTTTAATTTGTTTAAATATGTGTTTGTGCATTAGAGATTAATGGACTAGATTAAATAGGGTTTCGTTAAAAGATTATCGTTAATATTGAATTGCTCGAGTCAGTTTAGGAGCAAGTAAATTACATGGCTGATTTTAAATATTAAATGCATTTTGTATATGCTGTTGAAAAAGAAAGTTTTGAATTTAATTGCAATAGAATTAATTATATTCTGTTGGCTTTTTAAATTAGAAAGGTTAATTTCAGTTAATTGAAGAAATCAATTTTAGATTGAAAATCAAGTGAATATATTGATATAGTTGGAAAATAAAGATTTTTGTGATTTATTTTAAATAAAAATTTTAAATCCAAAAATGAGATTTTTGGTCAAACTTTTCCATATAACCTAGACTTTTGGAAAATATTGGGGATTGAATTTTTTGGAGAAAAATATATTTTTGGAAAAATATTTTGGATGAAATTTGGGGGTTTTGGGGAGGAAGAAGGTTTTTTGGAGCTTGCAAGTTGGGCTCTCCTTCAAATCTCTTCCAGGATTGCGTATGGAGGTAGGAATTATTTTATTTGTCTTCCTTGTTGCCAAAGAAATGTGTTGTTGGTTGAAAGAAAAATGCTTGTTGTTAAAGACAAATCTTTCAAATTGATTCTAGACTTAATTTGGGTTTGTGATTTAAAACTATGCATATTAGTTTGTGTTCTTACAAGATTGGTTGAATCCTGTGTGAGAATTGTTTCATTTTGCCCAAATATGGCCTTGTTTGAAAAAAAATTAAGTTCCAAATAAATACCTTCAATTTCATGCTTTAAATCAAAGATATCTGCCTGTGGTTGGATGATAATCAATCTTGTTTGGCTAATATGCTATTGGTTTTGGAGAAATTTTCCCCTTTCCTGATCTGGGTATTCTTAAAAATTACAAATGGGAAAATAAAATAAAAAAAATTTAATTATATTTAAAGTCTCTGTGAGACTATGGGTTATTTTGCTGTGTATGAAGTTTTTATTAACAACAAGTTTTATTTAAAAAAAAAAAGGAAAATATATATATAAAAAAATATAAATAAAAATGCTTAAACCCCATCCATGTGGAGAGTTTTCCCCACCACGTGGAGGGGTGCTGCGTGTCCCTTTGGGCAGCAACGCTTCCCATGGGGGCTGCATGCTCCCTTTGGGAACAACAATGCTCCCATGGGGGCTGCGTGCTCCCATTGGGAAGCAGCACTTCCCCAAGGGGAAGCGTGAGCTCCCAAGAGGGGGGCCCACATGGGTACCCTCCCCCATATTTTATGTTATTTTTTGTCTTGCAAATTAAAATGTTTTTTTTTATATATTTTTTTTAATTAAAAAAAATATAATAATAATTTATTATTATTAAATATGATTTTTAAATTAAGTTTTAATAAAGCTTAAATATGACAATTAATTAATAAATTACGATTAGTTGTGATTAATTAATTGTATGAGAGGCAATATACATTAATTAATTTTCAAAATTGTATTTTATTATTAATGCATATTTTTGTAATTACATACTTAATTTGTTAATTCCATTATTAATTATTAATTTGTTATATTTAATTAATCGTGGATTAATAAATATATTCATTAATTAATAGTTAATTTTAGTAATTTTCTTTATATGCTCAAGGAAACAATCTGTTAATCTAGGAATGACTTTTCTTTATTTGGCTTCCTTAAATAGGTATATTTCCTTGATCTGTATAGTGTAAATTGGTTCTGGAAAAGACAAATTTGTAGGATTTATTTTGAACCAGTAGGCCAATGATGTTTTTAATTGGAGATCAAATATCTTATTTAATTGGTTAATGGTTGTCTGATTTTATTCATGTGAAATTCGTTTAAGAACTCATTATGGCTTATTATGTGTGTTCGATGCAATGAACCTTAGAGAGTTAAAAAACAAACAAACCAAGAACAACCTGTATCTAAATGAAGTAGATAACTGCAATCTAACTCAGATCAATTAGAAAATTGGATCGATTTTATTGTTTAAATCAATAGGAAAAAAAATAAAATTGTATTTACCAATGGTTGCCTATGCGAGTTTAATTTCTGTATTTGCTTTTGCTTAAGAAATGGCAAGTCATGCTTTATTTGATAGGACCCTATTGTATGGTTGATTTGGGTACATGTTCTAGTCCTCGGTCTCGAGTATGACTATTGTTTTGTAGGTGTGTCGTAATTGGTCATATCCTTTATGCGGATGTCGAATGATGATTTGTGGTTGACCATAGTTGGTCGGGTCTCTAGTTAGAGTACCGTCAGTAAGTGTACCTCTTTTGAGTCGTGTTTGACCAAATGGTTGTTCCCTCCATTTTGAACTCCGTTCGTCTGACCATGTGTATGTCTTGGTTCTGAGTTCGTCTGAGTATAGTCTAGTGTCGTATGGGAAAGTGGCTTTCGATTGGGGGCCGCACCCAAAGTGGCTGCTGAGTAACCCATCGAAGGTGAGTCTAATAAGTGATAACCTAATGGTAGATTAGAATGTTAATCTCTAAGTAAGATAAATTTGCCTCACACATGGGACGAGTGCTAACATAGACTTGACATGCTGTGAGAAGGCCTGAAATGGCAAACCATCATTCTTGTCTTCACGAAAGGATGTGTGGGTCCACATGAGGCTTGGATGGGCCGGAGGTTTGGATTAGGTTGCCAGGGTAACCCAGTGTATGGGGCCAGAACCTATGAAGACCTGCCAGGGTAGCCATACCAGGTTGTGTGATGACACTTGTCCCTACGTTCGCTAGTGTGTGTTGGTGTATGGTCTTGATAGGAGCACTTTTGTGGAGTCGTCCTATTGCTTATACCATTGTAAGTACCTAGGTTCATGTTAGACCTTGGGATTACGATGACTCAGTTTTGTGGATGCTCTAGTGGACCTTTGTATTAGCTTTGATTATGATCAGCTGGATCCTGTCCTTTTCAAGCATCGTTTATGTATTATTGACCAATGCGGTCGCTTGTATATTGTTTATGTTTCGCCTTGATGGCAGGATTGTAAATGGTGTAACCTCATGTATTATTAACTTTATTGATTATCAGAGGGGTCTTGCAGTTGAGCAGACCCAGAGATGTAGCCCTTTAGGGGTGAACTCCAAGATCATCTTGGTGTTATGTGATGCTTTTATTTCTTATATTTCATGTTTAGTGTTAGCATGTATGAATGCCATTTGATCGAATGCATAAGTGGTTTAGATGAGATTTATCGTAGATGCATGTATGCAATCGTCTTTTAAAATGCAGTAAATTGGATCGTGAAAGAATGTAACTTAGAGTAATGGAATATATTCAGTTGTTGTTAAGGAAATTAAGTATGCATGAAAAGATCTCATATGTTTATGATGAAATTCTAGTGTGTTAGAATATTAGATGCATGGCTTATATTTTAATGAAAAGTATGAATGATGGGTATGAATAAATCTTAATGGATGAACCTTATCTTGTGAATTATATTTCCATCTTTTGAAAGAAATTATCCTTGTATAAGAATCATCTCGTTATAAGATAATCAGCTTATTGGATTTAATTGCGTGAGTTAAGTTAAATGTGTAATTAAGTAATCACGTTGGGAAACTGTGTAGGTGTTAGTTGTTGTCTTCTGCTATGTAATCTGAATTTGATATCTCGTTGTATCTTAATGTTGTGTTTATCTTTAAAAAAAAAATTATTGCACTCTATTCTTGTGTTATGGCTTAATCCCTTCGGGGTTTCCTGGCGGGGCATTACATGTTACATGTAGTAAAATTTAAATAAACATATCAATCTTTTTTTAATCTATCTACATGTACACAAATTCAATCACAAATATATAAATTTAAAATTTTAGAGCTCTTAAAAAGATATTTTAAATTGAACATTTACACCAATTCAATCTAGATAATCAAACATGCACATACATATACACATGTGATCTAATAAGTTACATATAATCAAACACATCATTTAACTTAAATAAATATTTAAAGTATATATTGTAAGGAAAGCAGTGCGTGGAAAACACTCTCCTAATGTCAATTCTAAGGGGATTTGCAAGCAAGGAAGTATTTTAATTTCAATTTGCAGTATATTAAAATAAACGCAGACATAAGATTAAGATTAACCAGGAATAATAGCACCAGAGAAAGACACCAGATATACGTGGGAAAACCCTTACGGGTAAAAAACCCACCACCCAAAAAAAAGATCCCTTTATTCAGTAAACAACACAATTACAATAAAGTACGCAGATCCTCTTTTATGGACTCTGTTCTCACAACACACAGACACCTCTACTCGGCTTGACTTCTACAACTTCCATTTTTTCTCTTCGGCTACCACCACAGTATTTATGCACACCCATTTGCTCGTCGATTACATCTCTGGCAACCACCATCTGCCAAACCAATCGACCTTGGAGCATAACTGTCCAGTAACAACCTATTCATTCATGAATTCATGGAAAACATATTATCCCACATTCATTCGGAAGATAGGTCGGTTCGTATTCAAATACACCGATAGAAACATTCCAAGTGTTCGCCTACTAGTCTTCGATCCAGGCGACATCAACCTAATCACTGAAGGTGACCTCATTAGGCATCAGCGTAGCAAACAACCAGTTCTTTTGATCATTCTATCTTCCTTGATCTCTTTCTATGCTCTGCCATGTGGCACCCCCTGATTGGTTATGGTGTCCCTGCCCTGACACCTTAGCACGACCCCACTAACCGCCCAGAATTCTTCTTTGTCGCTGGGTCATGATGGAAATTATAACGAGCAATTTCCCATCGTGACCTAGCGACCACCATTGGATCTTCTACGATCACCATCAGATCTTCTATGATCACCATCCTATCATCTACAATCTGCACGACCTTTAACTCACCTGGGCCGCTCACCTGCTGGGTCCCACCACTTGGTCGCCATGTCGCAAGGGATATTCCAATGAGAAGTTTCCCATCGTGACCTAGTGATCACCATTGGATCAACCTTGATCTCCATCCAATCATCGTGGACTTTCTCACCAGTTAACTTCGCTTAAGTGATCTCTTGTCAAGACCCATCACTTAGTCGCCAAGCTGCAATGGATAACGTTTGTGCATCTCGCAATAGCGGTATAGCAACAACCATCCGATCATCTCGGACTTGCTCACCTATTAACCGATCCCAGGAAGAAGGTTCCATCGGTCATCGACATAACTAAGAACAAGTAATCCTAATCCCCGATAACCAGTAGGCGACTTGATCAGGCCATCGACATAGCTTCCATCTTGTTCCACTGATAGCCGATGATAGCCTGATCACCGAAGGAGACTTCATCAGGTCATTGACAGGACTTCAATATGGCTAACCTGATAGGCGATGTTAACTCAATGACCATAAAAGTGGATCCGAACACTGCTTCCCACAAGCTGTTCCATCGTGTAAGTTACACCGATCAATCCGAACACTGGTAAGGAGAAAATGAGGCATATTTCCAACATATATATCAAATGTGCAAATATGATCTAACATGTGCATGATCATATATAGTCTGAATATAAATGATGTGATATATAATCCAAGTTCAAATGTACAAACTATACATATAAAGTATAATCTAACCATACATGCAATGAAATATATAATCCAGGATCAATCACAAATTGTATAAAGTATAATGTAAACTTCATACATGCATGAATATATAATATGAAAGTCTAAAATATACATATATAAAACGATAAACAAATGAGCTATAAAGTCCAGCAAATCAACATGCATCATGTTGGCCACGAACAGAGCGACCATCTGAGGGAGAGTCCTGGTGAGAGTCTGGATGTCCAAGAGACCCCTGCCAAAGTGGAATTTATTTAAATATTAAAATAGAACTCTACACATATACATATGTGCATATTTTTAAATATAATCAAATCCGACTAGTTAAATTTAAATTAAAATATAAATTGTAATGCACATGTACATGTACATATATACAAAAAACCATAAGTAACCTGTCCACTAACAACCTATGTAGCATCGAAAGAATATCTCCTACGCACACGCTCAGAGCTCAAGCTAGGAGTGACATGAGCTAACTGTTATTTATATGTATACATGTATTTTAGGATTAGTCCAGGATCAAATTAAATGATACAAGTTAACTTCTATTATTTATTAAATGATATATATATATATTTATCGTACATTACAACATATATACATCTTTTAAAAATTTAAACGTACATGTACATACCCGTGTATTAGGAGTAGGCTGTATAGTTTGATCATGTCCTGTGATCATATCAACCGCATCACTCATGCCTACTGTATGCGGGAAAAGTGGGCGAATAAAACTTAATATATGAAAATATGTTAGAATACTAGTCCACACACACACAGAGGACTTCTTGGTGCAAGCTATGGAGTAATAACGTATTACTCAGCTTCCCAAGGAGGGTCCCATGGTTCTCTATCTCACAATGTCCCTCAAACCAATGTTTTGCTCTCAGATCACTGAGCAAAATGGTTCAGGGATGGCAAATGTAAGAACGAGGGATGCTTTGATTGATTTTAGTATGAGATGCGTTATAAGCTATGTATGATTCTAGGAATGCAATAAACTAGATGATAAGATGACGAGATTAGTATGAATACTATCCTAGCATGATATATTTAATCTATGATTGAGCTAAAATGATAAAGAACTTATTCTAAACATGCATTTTTAGTCTAATTTCTGATCTAAAAGAGGCTAAATGATGAGCATATATGAAATGAAAGCTTGAAAGAATTTGAGCATAAGTGTGATGCTTCAAATTTGAAAGATGATTGTTAAGAATGGAGGAATGAGAGCTCTATTTATAGCATAAACAGGGCAATGGATGGTCAAGATTGAATGGTTTAATCAAGGGCCAAGTTTGAAAGTTGGGGATCCATGTGCACAATTGGCACCAATAAAATGGTGACAAGTGTCAACATAGTATTGGGTTGAGAGAAGAGGTTGGAGGCATTAAAGGCCTGAGAAGACCTCATGGTTATCTAAAGGCTAAAGGTCAAGTCTAGATTAAGATTACCCAATGGATTAAGATTTAATCCAAGGATAAACCTTTGTGCAAATGATTAAGAGATAATCATGGTCAAAGCATTGAAGGCCTGATGAGACCTTTGGGTTGGGTAGAGGTTGAGTCAAAACAAATGTTTTAACCATGTGGGAGGGTTTGAGTTAACCATTAATTGTTATTGGAGACTTTGGGGATTAAGTGGTTGAAGGTTGGAAGCCTTCAATGGTTTTCAAAGACTTTGAGGATTTAGTGGTTGAAGGTTGAAAACCTTTAATGGTTATCAAAGACTTTGGGCCATTTGAGAAGTGACTTCCCTTTGTTTAGGGATGTGACAAAGTTTAGAGGAGGGGTTAGGTTAATTAGAAGTGGTTAGAAGATTCTAGAAAGGATTAGAAATGGGTTTGGGATTTTGCAAGTGGATGGGGGGATAATAGGATTTAAATTGAATTAAATGATTTTATTCAGTTTGATTGCAATTTGGAGAAATTAAATAAATTAGATTTATTCAATTTGGGATAACTTATTTAATTAAATTTGAATTTAATTAAAAGTGGATAGGGGGGATTTAATTGAACAAAATGATTTATTCAATAAATGGGTATAGTGAATTTAATTTAAATAAATTGAATAATTTATTTAATAAAATAGAAGAATGTGGATAATTTAATTAAATTGGATTTAATCAAATAGAAAAATGAACATAAAATATTCATTTAGGAATGTGGTCATTTTTATACGTCTACATTTTGTCCCTCTTTGAAGTGACGTGTGTGCACATGTTATTTCAAAGAAAATGATGCCTTATCATGATTTATGATCAAATGCAATTTTTGTGTCGTTCTTTTGATTTGCTAGTCGTGCCCTAGATTTGATGTGATGCCCCAGATTCGATATTTGATGGTGATGCCCCCTCGAGAGATGAATCAATATTTTGAAAATTGTTGATTTAATTGGATGAAGTTCGTATGATGTGTATGATTTCGTGCATGTAAAAAGTGTGCAGATTGATTCATCTCCCGATAAGTTACAACTGTTTTGGTATAGGGGAGACCGCGACCATATTACAGGTCCATACGGCTAACCCTAATTTCATTTTCCTCCTATAAAAGGGGAAAAAGGGCTTGATTTGAAGTCATTTGTGCTTTGTTGACTTTGAAGAAAGAGAATTTGCTCTGGAGAGAAAATGCCTATTCCCTATCACAGACACCGTTTTGAGCGCGTTCGGAGGTACCGGAGACCTGTAGCGCGTGGACCACCAGTAAGTCAACATTTTTGACCCCTTTTTGATTTTTTGTTTTGTCGTTTTTAGTCACTTTTTGAATTTCAAAGTTCGGGTGTTTCGTTTTAGCGCGTCTAGGGTCCACAGTAGCGCATACGAAGTGTAGAGTAGTGCATCGAGGTCATTTTTAGGGTCGCGTCCGAAAAATGTAGGCTAGCACATAAAAATATTAGGTTAGCGCGTGCATGAAAAATAGTGCATATAAAGTGTTGGGTAGCGCATCGCGTCAATAGGTTAGCACGTAGGTATGACCTAGTGCATAGGGGCCGCAGGGGTTCGCATAGGAAAGGGGGTTTAGCGCGTAGGACTAACCTAGCGCATAGGGCTAAAAAGGTAGTGCTTAGGAAGGGTAGATTAGCGCGTAGGCAGAGTCTAGCGCATGGGGTGGGTTAGGTAGCGCATTGGGTGAAAAGTTTAACACGTAGACTGGATCTAGCGCATAGGTTAGCTAGAATAGCGTGTAAGAGAGACAACCTAGCGCGTGGGGATGTTTTAGTGCATTGAAGATCTATGTTAGCACATCGAAATTTTTTTTGCAGTGTTGGCCGATTTGAAAATTTGTTTTGTTTGCCTGTCGTGTTTAGATGAATTTATCCAATATGAGTGTTTGTATAACTTGTTTTGATTTTCGATTTGCCAAGTTATGTATAGATATCAATCTGTTGTTTTGTATTTGCGTGGTCTGTTTCAAATTCAATGTGTGGGAAGCCTGAGTTGTATTACAAGCTGATATGGGTTGGAAACTTGAGTTGTTTTACAAGCTGATATGGGTGGGAAACTTGAGTTGTCTTACAAGTTTATGTGATTGTGGAGACTTGAGTTGTGTTACAAGTTTTGATATGGTTTTTGAGAACTTGAGTTGTTTTACAAGTTGATATGAAATGATAGGATTTTGAACTTTGATTGTAGATGAGCAAATTGTTTCATGTTGTTGATGTAAGTTTGATTTTGATATCTTTGTGTTGATGTGGAAACTGATATTGGATATGTTTTGTTTGTTGACAGGAGCAATTGGCTGTTGTACAGTCGAGGGAGAGATTCCCGAGACCGTGGACGTTGATACTGAGATTGTCACAGGCAGATTTGGATATTATAGAGAGATGTGGATTGACCTCTCTTCTGGATATGCCTCGGTTCACTGTGAACCGGGGGCTTTTGACAGCGTTGGCAGAGAGGTGGCATAGCGACACGAACACCTTTCATTTTGCCACTGGAGAGATGACAGTGACACCGGAGGATTGCTACCGGATTTTGCAGATTCCTGTAGTAGGGGCACTACTTCCCTATGAGCAGTCAGAGGAGGGTGGCATAGAGGCACTGCGCCGCATATTTCAGGATGACACAGTTTGTGGCTATGACACAGGGCCGGAGATTTGCATGGGGGTCAGCAATGCTGGCGCATTTATACCGGAGTTTGCATGAGGTAGTATACCTCGGGTATGACAGTTTGTCAGCTGGCGTGACCCTATTACAGGTATGGTGCTGGGAGCACATTCTAGCAGCGAGGCCATTGGCAGATAGAGACAGGCCTGTAGGTGCAGCATATGCCTATGGATATAGAGGTCTAGTTGTCCAATGTAAGCTGGGCAAATTAGAGCATTGGAGGAGGGTTTTTGATGATATAGATACGGTCACCTAGAGACCGTATACAGGTTGCGAGGTATGGGCGGAGGATGGGCTGGAGATGCCCTTTGTATTTATGACGAGGTATCTGATTGGGAGGACTCCGTTTGTCATTGAGCAGTTTGTGGTGACCTGAGTTTTGAGGCAGTTCGGGTGCCAGCAGGGGATTCCTCAGGGAGCATGTTTGTATGCACGGCGGCAGCAGGATGTGGTCAATTGGGGGCTGACTATTGATAGTGCCGTGGTAGTGGAGTAGTTTACAGGGTTGGCCAGGCAGATCTGGGACTATGCCCTAGAGATTCAGGATGCAGGTATGACAGATGAGTTTGCCCGTTTGTTTGCTGCGCGGGCAGTGGTGAGGATCTCAGATCCGGAGGAGATGAGGCCAGCGTTTGACTCGGATGAGGAGGAGGGAGATGGGGTAGATGATGGAGATGATGGGGAGGATGGAGGAGGTAGAGGAGCCAGCGGGAGGCGGGGAGGTAGAGGTGTGGAGAGAGCGGTATGACAGGGGAGGATTGAGAGGGGTAGAGGAGGATTGGCTATCGGAGCCGGGAGAGAGGGGAGAGTGGCGGAGGTGTTAGCTGCAGTGGGGGGTGAGGAGGAGCTGAGTAGACCAGCACAGAGGAGGAGGAAAGATGTACTCCCACCTCCAACACTGAGGACAGGGTGAGTAGGAGGGGTTCCTCTAGCACAGGTACTGCTGTGGGTTCGAGTGCCAGGTCATGTGGAGGATGCATAGATCCAGACCTTGCAGATTACCATTCAGCAGCTGTTGGCGTAGATTTTGACCTATCAGCGACAGATTTCTCAGTTGACCACTGAGAGAGATACTGAGATAGAGCGGCGAGGACGAGCGGAGGAGATGTTGGCGAGTGTGCAGAGAGTAGCGGCGGGTGGTCCATTGAGAGACACCCTTAGGGAGTTGATGCGGAGAGTGCAAGAAGTAGAGTATTATAGGCAGCATTATGAGGCTGCAGTACCCAGAGATCGACAAGTGGAGAGCTTTGCACAGTCGAGATCGCGTCGATCTTGAGCCACTGGGACATGATCTGAGAGCCGAGGTGTGACGGGGCCCGCGAGACAGGACCCTCCTGGAGATCCAGGGGCGGGTGCATCTGGAGCGAGACCATCTCCGTCAGGAGATAGTCATATTTGAGAGACAGGGTCTCTGTTGTATTGTTGGATCTTTGTTATACTTTATACTGGACATAGTGTTGGGACACATTTTGTAGATTTTGATCATTTTTGAGATATATATACGGCACCATTTTTGATCTATGTGATGTGTTTATATGGATGTATGTTATATGAGTTATTTTATGTGATGATGCAATATATGATGTAATGCATGATGCAGGATGTATGCTTGTTATATGCTGTGAGATGTATCTTGAAAATGAGATGTATGTTTTTAATATGCTGCTAAATTTATCGTGATATTTAAATGATATGCAAATTATTTGTAACATGACATGCAATAATGATATGCAACTAATTGTAAAATGAGGTGCAACTAATTGTAAAATGATAGGCAACTAATTGTTTTTGGAGCATCCCTCGTTCTATATTTGCCATCCGATAGAACCATGTTTTTGCTTTCTTTGTAGATATCATCATTGAGCATTGATTTGTTTAGGATATGTTGAAAATTTATACAAGCATAATGGTATAATTGAACCATTATGACCTGAGAAAAATTTACATGATATTTAATTTTGCAAGATAGCACAAGCGTCAAGTTATAATTGAACCAGGACGACCTGAGTGCGTATTGCGTAAATAGACAAGATTTGATTATTTGTATGCGTGAAGTGGAATCAGGCCTTCAGTAATATTCGATGTATTACGTCTTGAGGCAAGTATTCACACAGTACAAGTGATTGCCTCCCAGATAGAAGACTAAGAAAATATTGGAAGTTCCCCTTGACCTCTAGCTGTGAAGCATTTAGTGAGACAAGGAAGAGAATCCAATAATGCCAAAAGTTCAAAATGAAAAACTAGTTAAGATTTTATGCTATAGTGCAACATTCAGTACTTCAGAAAATCATCCATCCTTGGTAGTTTTGTGTTTTGTTTAGTTTTTGTTTGGCAATGAAGCGTAGTTGTTTGTTGGATGTCATGCGGGTGAGTTTTGTATCTAGTCTTGATGTCTTGAGTGTTTGCAATATTGATATGATTCATATGCCCCTAGTTGAGTGTGCCTCTTGATGTGAATATATACAGGGATTCCAAGCCATGGTGGATTAGTGGTAAGAGGATATATATAGACAAATTAGGATAGTGACTACGCTAAGTATGTCCTGAATGGATATTTGCTAAGTGTCGGTCGATGGCCGATAGTGTTTGTAGGGATAAAATGGCGTGGATATAGATGGAGGAGCCATTCTTTCACAAGAGCGCCTGTTTACTAGGTTTTCACCCTTTGTTTTTATTGTACTTTGTTTTTGCTTTTTCTGGATTTTTTGATTTTTTTGTTTGTTTTGGGCTTTTTCCATGAACTAGGCTTACTTTAAGTATAGTACCTTTTCAGATGGATGCTGTTAGTTGGTTCATCGAGCACATCTCCTTCAGAATTTGTTAGCTGATAAGCACCTGATCCATAAACTGATATGATAACATAGGGACCCAACCAGTTAGGCTCAAATTTCCCTTTCTTTTCTCGATCTTGCTGATTTCTTTGATTTTCTTTAAGGACTAGGTCACCAACCTTGAAGTTGCGGGGAATGACCTTGTGATTGTAGCTCCTACACATGCGTTGCTGATATGCTTTGAGATGAGTATAAGCATGTTGGCGTCTTTCATCCAATAGCTCAAGTTCTTTGTTATTTGTTAACTCGATACTCTTCATCTGGGATTAAGCCTTTCAAAGAGACTCTGAGAGATGGGATCTCTACCTCCAGGGGTAAAATAGCCTCTGATCCATAAACCAATGAGTATGGTGTTGCTCCGGTAGGTGTGCGGATGCTGGTCTTGTATGCCCAAAGTGCTGGATTGAGTTGTACATGCCAATCTTTGCCTGCATCATTCACTGTTTTCTTGAGGATTTTCAATATTGTCTTATTAGATGCTTCCGCTTGACCATTTCCCTGTGGGTAATATGGTGTAGAGAACCTATGTTGGATTTTGAATTTTTCACATAGTTCCTGTACATCTTGATTCTTGAAGGGCCGTCCATTATCTGTAATGATTGAACTTGGAATACCATATCTGCAGATCAAATAATTGAAGATAAAAGAAGCTATTTGTTTTCCGGTTACTGTGGTCATGGGAACTGCTTCGCTCCATTTGGTAAAGTACTCTGTTGCTGTTATAATGAACTTGTGTCCATTTGAAGATGAAGGATGAATTTTGCCAATGAGGTCCAGTCCCCACTGACAAAAGGGCCAGGATGTTGTAAATGGCTGCAGTTCTTGTGCTGGTGCATGTATCAAATTACCATGGATTTGGCATTTAGGACATTTCTTGGCAAAGTGATATGAGTCTTTCTCCATTGTAGGCCAGTAGTATCCCATCCGTAGAAGCTTTTTAGCAAGAGTAGTGCCGCTTGAATGTGTGCCAAAAATACCTTCGTGAAGCTCATGTAAAGCAGAATCAGAATCATTACGATTAAGACAACGAAGAAGAGTACCATCAAGACCTCGACGATATAAAGTATCAGCGGTAAGGGTGTAACGGGTAGCTTGTCGGATAAAGTTACATTTTTGGTTGCGGGATTGGTTAATGGGTAAGATATTGTGTTTGAGGTAGTCGTATATTGGTCCATATAACGGAGAATCTGAACCAGTCAAGGCATAGATAACATGGGATTTAGAGTGGTCGTAGGCGGGGGAGAACAATTGCTCTACCAGGAACTCATAACGACTGTGTTGCTCTAGAATTTGTAGTAATGAAGCGATAGTAGCCATTGCATCGGCTGCTTTGTTGTTCAACCTTGGTATTTGCTCGAAGGTGATGTGCACAAAATACTGTTTGAAGTCATCCACCATTCGCTTGTAGGGTAAGAGCTTGTCGTCCTTTGTTTGATAGTCATTGTTGATTTGATGGACAACCAGTTGTGAATCCCCATAAACTTTTAACTCTGTGATTTTCCATTCTACAGCCATTTTGATGCCTATGACCAGTGCCTCATATTCAACCACATTATTGGTGCATGGAAACATAAGTCTGTATGATCTTGGTATAGTGTGTCCTTTAGGAGTGATGAATAGGATGCCAGCACCGGAACCATGTTGTGTATAGGATCCGTCAAAGTATAAGGTCCATTGTTTGGTAGAAAGAGAAAGAACATCTCTGTCTAGAAATTCAACCTCCATGGTGTGTTTTCCTAGTAGGGGTGCTTCGGTTAACTGATCTGCAATTGCTTGTCCTTTGATGGCTCGTCTTTCTGTGTATTGGATGTCAAATTCACTGAGAATCATGACCCATTTAGCCAATCGGCCTGTAAGAGCTGCCTTGCTGAGTAGATACTTGAGAGGATCAATTTTTGCCACTAGCTTGATGGTGTGTGCTAGCATATAATGTTAGGAATTCTGAGATGCGAATACCACTGTTAGGCAAGCCTTTTCAATGAATGTATAGTTGCGTTCATAGCCATTCAATGTTCTACTGATGTAATATATGGTGCGTTTGTTGAAATGTGGCGACTGATTAGCAAAGTACTGTACACTCAACACGTATCCTCGTCGGGGTTCGGGGGCGGCAGCCCCCGAGAAATTTTTTTTTTGCCGTTTTTTGTTGATGAAAACCGACATTGTAATAAAACCCTAAAAAAGGCCGACTTTGTTTGTTGCCCTAAAAACGCATGTTATAAGCGGCTGGGATGCTTAAGGCATTGTAAGGTTGATGTACTGTTTTTGCTGGATAATAAGAAAGATTGGACGGCTGTGTATGGTGGACGTAACCCATTCTGGGTGAACCATGTTAAATATCTGTGTTATCTGTGTCCTGTTTTATTTCTTTATCTTTTGTATTTAAATTTGCATATAATTGTTAGTTCATATTTGCTTCGAATCTGCTTGAAACCCTAACAATTGGTATCAGAGCGAGGTTTTCTGTAAATTGGCAGGACTTTCAGATTTGAGTGGGAGCAATGGAGGATTCCAAATTCAAGGTCGAAAATTTTAACGGCCAGAATTATTAGTTATGGAAAATGCAGATGGAGGATTACCTGTATCAAAAGGATTTGTGGCGGCCATTGGAAGGAAAGGAAAAGAAACCGACCACAATATCAGATGAAGAGTGGGACATTTTAGATAGAAAGGCACTAGGATCCATTCGATTGTGCCTTGCGTCATCTGTAGCATTCAATATAACAGAAGCAAAAATGACTGTAGATTTGATGGCAACATTGGCTAAGCTGTATGAGAAACCCTCGGCTTCGAATAAGGTATTTCTTATGAAGCGTTTGTTTAATTTGAAAATGAGTGAGGGAGGATCTGTAGCGGAGCACTTAAATGAATTTAATACAATTACCAGTCAATTGTCTTCGGTAAAAATTACCTTTGCAGAAGAGGTTAGGGCTCTCTTGATTTTATGTTCTTTGCTAGAAAGATGGAATAGCTTGGTTATGGCTGTAAGTAACTCTGTCTCTGGTAAAAATACTTTGGTATTTGATGATATTGTTGGTGTTATCCTAGGCAAGGAAATGCAAAGGAAAAACACAGGTGAGACTCCAACATCATCGAGTAGTGTTTTGAATGTGGAGAATAGAGGAAGATCAAAGGAAAGAGGAAAAGGCCTTGGGAATGAGAAGTCACGAGGGAAGTCAAAGAAAGGATGCTCTCAATCTAGAGGAAGAAAGATTGCTGGTACTGCAGAAAGCCTGGTCATCTAAAGAAAGACTGTTGGTCTCGGAAAAACAAAGAAGGAGACAAAAATGAAAATGACAGTAAGGAAGCTAATATTGCAAGTAATACTTTACAAGATGCTTTAATCTTATGTTTGGATAATGTTAATGATTCCTGGGTAATAGATTCTGGGGCTTCATTTCATGCTACACCCCATAGAAAAATATTTTCTAGATTATGTTCAAGGTGATTTTGGACAGGTATATTTGGGTGATGATGAGCCCTGTCAAATTGTTGGAAAAGGAAAGATAAAGATCAAGTTGCAGAATGGTAATGACTGGTTTCTGCACGAGGTAAGACATGTTCCTAATTTAAGAAGAAATTTAATTTCTGCAGGGCAACTAGGTAGTGAAGGTTGCATAGTTACCTTCTCAGACAGTATGTGGAAGGTCACTAAAGGATCATTAGTAGTAGCTAAAGGTGCGAAGGTAGACACATTATATCTGTGTACTGGTAACACTTACTCTACCTTAGCTGCTATAGATAAAGTTACTGCAGGGACAACAATAATAAATGTTGCAAGAACAGATTCGATAATGTGGCACCATAGGCTTGGGCACATGAGTGAGAAAGGGATGAAAATCCTTCACTCCAAAAATCTATTGCCAGGACTAAAGAATATTGATTTAGAGTTATGTGAAAACTGTGTTTATGGTAAATAGAAAAGAGTCAGATTTCTCAAGGTTGGGAAAGAGAAGAAGAGTGAGAAGTTAGAGCTTGTACATTCAGATGTATGGGGACCGGCTCAGGTATCATCTCTTGGTGGCTCTTGTTATTATGTTATTTTTATTGATGACTCAACCAGAAAAACATGGGTATATTTCCTAAAACAAAAATCAGATGTTTTTGAAACTTTTAAGAAATGGAAAGCTTTGGTTGAGAATGAGACAGGAAAAAAGTTGAAGTGTTTCAGATCGGATAATGGAGGTGAGTATTGCAGCAAAGCATTTGAAGATTACTGTTTCTTAAATGGGATTCGAAAGTAGAAGACAGTTCCAGGAACTCCACAGGAAAATGGTGTGTCAGAGAGAATGAATAGGACCATCATGGAACGTGCGAGGAGCATGAGATTGCATACTGGATTGCCCTTATATTTTTGGGCAGATGCTGTACATACTGATGTCTATTTGATAAATAGAGGACCTTCAACCCCTTTGGATGGTGGTATTCCAGAGGAGGCATGGACTGGTAAAAAGGTAAATTATTCTTTTCTAAAAACTTTTGGTTGTGAAGCTTTTGTCCATGTTGATAAAGAAAACAGAACCAAGCTTGATGCTAAATCTCAGAAATGTACCTTCATTGGATATGGGATAGATGAATATGGCTATCGGTTATGGGATTTTGAAAATAAGAAAATAATTAGAAATAGAGATGTTATATTCAATGAGAAGGTTATGTATAAAGAACAGATGCAGGAAAAGAAGCATGAACAGGACAAACAAGAATATGTGGTGTTGGATGAGATTCCTGAAAATGAAATGCCACAGGTACCTGATGCTCAGCAACAACAGATTGTCCCACAAACTCCTGCAAGTGTTAGACGTTCTACGAGGACAAGTAGACCCCTTGAAAGATTTTCTCCTTCTTTGTATTCTATTTTATTAACAGATTTTGGTGAACCAGAAGAATATGAAGAAGCAATGCAGGTGGATGCCAAACAACAGTGGCAGCTAGGCATGAAAGAGGAGATGGACTCCCTGATGAAAAATAAGACTTGGGACTTAGTTCCTTTACCTGCAGAAAAAAGAGCCTTGCCTAACAAATGGGTTTATCGACTAAAGGAGGAGGAAGGAAGTCAGAAAAGATATAAGGCCAGACTTGTGGTAAAAGGTTTTGCATAGAAAAAGGGTATATATTATGATGAAATATTTTCTCGAGTTGTAAAAATGACTTCAATTAGAACTGTACTTAGTCTTGTGGTTGCAGATGATTTACATCTTGAACAATTAGATGTCAAAACAGCTTTTCTCCATGGAGATTTGGAGGAGGAAATTTACATGTTGCAACCACAGGGATATGAGGTCAAAGGTAAGGAGAACTTGGTGTGCAGGTTGAAGAAAAGTCTGTATGGCCTAAAGCAAGCACCCAGACAATGGTATTTAAAATTTGATAGTTTCATGGCTGAACACGGTTATCATAGATGTTATTCTGATCATTGTGTATATTTTAAGAGATTTGATAATGGCAGTTATATTATCCTGTTGCTTTATGTTGATGACATGCTTGTTGCTGGGTCTAACATGCAACATATAAATGATCTTAAACAGAAATTAGCCAAGTCATTTGCTATGAAGGATTTGGGTGCAGCTAAGCAAATTCTCGGTATGAGGATTACACGGGACAGGAAAAATAGAAGCTTAAATTTGTCCCAAAGTGAGTATATAAAGAAGGTGTTGAAAAGATTTAACATGCAGGATGCAAAAGCAGTTAGTACACCTTTGGCTAATCATTTCAAATTGACTAAGGAGATGTGCCTAAAGGCACAGGAAGAGGTTAATAAAATGTCTAACATTCCGTATTCATCAGCTATTGGCAGTCTGATGTATGCAATGGTATGCACAAGGCCAGTTATTGCACATGCAGTGGGAGTTGTGAGCAGGTTTATGAGTAATCTGGGTATGGAACATTGGAATGCTGTGAAATGGATTCTTCGGTATTTGAAAGGAACTACTAGGAAGGCATTATGTTTCAAAGGATCTAATGCTGCTCTAAGTAGATTTGTTGACTCTGATCTGGCGGGTGATATTGATTCACGGAGGAGTACTACAGGGTATGTTTTTACTATAGGGGGAACTGCAGTCAGTTGGATTTCTAGGCTGCAAAAGGTTGTTGCACTTTCAACCACTGAAGCTGAGTATGTTGCTGCTACAGAAGCCAACAAAGAGATGATTTGGTTGCAATGTTTTCTGAAGGAATTTGGTCAGACACAAGAGGATAGCCCATTGTATACTGATAGCCAGAGTGTCATTCATCTTGCGAAGAACTCTGCTTTTCATTCAAGGACAAAGCACATTCAGCTCAGGTACCACTTCATCCGGACTATTTTGGAGGAGGGTCAGTTACGGCTTGAGAAAATTCACACAAGTGAGAATCCTGCCGATATGTTCACAAAGGCAGTTCCACAGGAGAAGCTGATTTCTTCATCAGTTTTTGTTGGTCTTCTTGATTGATAATTGTGGAATTTATACCAGTCAAGTCCTAGTGTTTTATCTAGCGGATGTTGCATGTACAGTGGTGTCGTGTAGTATCAGTCTCCAAGTGGGAGATTGATCGGTGTGGAGCCTGATCAGTTTCCAAGTGGGAGATTGTTGAAATGTGGTGACTGATCAACAAAGTACTGTACACTCAGCACGTATCCTCACCGGGGTCCGGGGCCAAGCCGGGCCCCGGGCAGGGGTTCGGGGATGATAGCCCCCGAGAAATTTTTTTTTTGCCGTTTTTTGTTGATGAAAACCGACATTGTAATAAAACCCTAAAAAAGGCCGACTTTGTTTGTTGCCCTAAAAACGCATGTTATAAGCGGCTGGGATGCTTAAGGCATTGTAAGGTTGATGTCCTGTTTTTGCTGGATAATAAGAAAGATTGGACGGCTATGTATGGTGGACGTAACCCATTCTGGGTGAACCACGTTAAATATCTATGTTATCTGTGTCCTGTTTTATTTTTTTATCTTTTGTATTTAAATCTGCATATAATTGTTAGTTCATATTTGCTTCGAATCTGTTTGAAACCCTAACAGCGTTCCTTTCCTTGTTGATCCTCTTGTGCCAATAATGCCCCCAGTGATATGTCTGTGGTTGAGATATATAAAATAAGAGGCTTTCCTACGACCGAAGGTACGAGAACTGGTGGATTTATCAGGTACTGTTTGATTTGGTAAAAAGATTCTGCACACTTAGCCTCCCATTTGAATGGTACATTTTTGTATAGTAAATGGTTAAATGGTAGACTTTTATCGGCTAGTTGAGCGATGAATCGCCTAATTGATTGAAGTCATCCTTGCAGAGATCTGAGTTGACTGATATTCTTTGGTGGTGGCATGTCCATGATGGCTTGTACCTTTGCTGGATCTACTTCAATACCCTTAGCTGAGACTATGTAGCCTAGTAACTTGCTTGAGGTAACCCCGAAGACACACTTCTTAGGGTTAAGCCTGACTTGGAATTTCTCCAATCGATCAAAAATCTTTGTTAGGATGCCAAGATGTTCTGCTCTGGTGAAGGATTTAGCTAGTAAGTCATCCACATAGTCTTCCATAAATGTGTGCATCATGTCATGGAATATTGTGGTCATTGCTCTTTGATAAGTGGCCCCTGCATTCTTTAAGCCGAAAGGCATAACATTCCAACAATACGTTCCCCAAGGATAGGTGAACGCGGTTTTATCTTGATCTTCTGGGGCGATTTTGATTTGGTTATAGCCTGAGAAACCATCCATTAGGGAGAGCATTGCATGGCCTGCTGTGAGATCTACAATGATGTCAATACTGGGCAAAGGAAAGTCGTCCTTTGGACAAGCTTTGTTGACGTCTCTGAAGTCAGTGCAGATTCTGATACTACCATCTGGTTTTGATAATGGAATGATGTTGGAAATCCATTCCGCATAGTCAATGGGTCGGATGAATCCGATGTCTAATAATTTTTTTAGTTCAGTTTTGACCATGAGTGCCACCTGTGGATTCATCTTTCATAGCTTTTGCTTGACTGGCTTAACTCCTGTAGAAATGGACAGATGATGTATGATTAAGTGTGGATCCACTCCAGGCATATCAGCATATGACCAAACAAAGTTGATTTGCTGTCCTTTAAAGAAAATGATGAACGCTGATCTTTCTTCCTCTGTTAGAGATTCTGCAAGGTGTAGGTTCCTAACTGCTTCTGTGGTATCAATGTTGATTGATTGATTGAGCTCAATCAATATGGGTGATCGCTCATGAAAGTGCTCAGGAAGAGTGTCAAGTCTCCCATCGTTAGGTGCCTTAAAAAGGTTTTCACCCCCGATGCATCCTTTATTTTTACTTTTTTATGATCTAGAGCTGCCATTGACTGGTTTTCAGCATCCGATCCTTTATCTGGTTCATTTTTGTGACTGAGAGACTTGGCACTCCCTGGCTTGTAGACATTGTTATTTTGTTCACTGGTAAAGCCTATTTCTAGATTTACGGTACATAGGTAATGGATAATAGATTCGTCATTTGGGAAAATTGGTATATTATGGATTTCAGGTTCATCCCAGTCGATGAGGTCAGGAAAGACAAGTGGTAAGGAATCATTAGGTGGATCAAGTTCGGCTACTGTGAGTGTTAGGACAGAGTTTTCATCGTGATGGTTCTTGGTTTTAAAGAAGTTCAAGATTTTGTCGAGGTCTTCGATGGTATTATCCTCTACATATACTTGCTTATAATGTCCCTGTTCGCTTTCCTCGGCATCATAGATATTCTGTGGTCCAAATTCCAGAGGTCTATCTTCTGCGTTATGTTCTTCTTGGGAGATAGATATGGAATCAGTATCACTAGAGATATCTGTAGTAGCATTGGAGCAGGTACCCCATTCATATTCATTGGAATCAGTCTCATAGGCATCATCTCAGATTTTATCTGTGCTGTAAACAGGTATGTTGTAGGGTGAAAACAAATCTTTGATGATGGACACCATTTTGATGGTTTTTGTTGATTCTGTGTCAGATCCATCCTCCACTTTCTCAATTTGTTCATAGGCTGTGCTTCCTCGGGGAGGAATAATGGTATCTAGAGATGACATGATTTGTTCTTGAGATATTGGTGTCTGAATATGAGCTACTACTGCAGCTAGGGCCTTCTTATGACTTAGAAGCTTTTCCTGATGTAACTTCTGATCTTGATGTTCCCGTGCCTTGTGGATTGTTTCTGCAGATTCAAAGAGTGCTTCCTGCCAGGATTCTTCTTTGTACTTTATCTTTACTTTCCATTGAGGTTTGATAGGTAGGTGTGGCGACTGTTTCAATAGGAACGTGAGCTTGGAACCCAATCCTGCTTTGTTTCTGCTAGGTTGTGAAGGAAGATCTTTAGGTTCAGTGACTCCTTCTTTGCGTTTGCCAATAGGTCCTTTATAGTCATATCCCATTTGCTTCATGATTAAGTAGCCTTTTCCATACAGGTGTGTGGGTAGAACAATGTCCAAAGCGGCTGCTCTATGATTTTATTCCTCATCTGTGTATAACCAGCTAAGAACATCTTTGTCTTCTGATTCATGTGCCAAAGTACCCAATTGGATGAAGGTACCATCAAATTTAGTGATGGGCCGAGTGGCCAGTTGTGTTGATGTAGTAGGCAAACCATGTGATCTAGGTGATGTTGGCAATTTGGCCAAGCATAAAGGCTCTAGAGAGTATTCTCCCATGCCTTGGTCTTTGATTTGCATTTTCTGCTTGAAGTCTCCCCATAAGGAGTTGGATTTTGCTGTGTGTGGATCTGATGTTGAAGATTGCTGCTTTTCTCTATTATGAAGAACCAAACTGTCCTGGGCTGCCCCCATTGCATTGCAATGTTGAAATGGATTGTGATCAGCAGAGATGGAGATTTCTTGTCCATCATAAGGAAACTTGACACACTGGTGATATGTAGAAGGTACTGCTTGCATTTCATGTATCCAGGGTCGTCCTAACAAAATATTGTAGGTTAGATCAATATCTAAGACTTGACAAATAGTATCCTTTTGTACTAGGCCTACTTGAATAGGTAATATCACTGTGCCTTTAGAGGACCTTTCTTCATCATCATATGCTTTTATGGTAATCTTTTTGCAAGGATCAATAGATTCTTCTGAGAATCCTAATGCACGGATAAGCTTTAAAGTACATATATTAAGTCCGGCTCCTCCATCTATTAGGACTCTTTTGACTCAGTGTTTGCAAACAATGAATTCAATATGGAGAGGAGTATTATGTGGATGGATCAAGGAAGCATCGTCATGCTTGGAGAAGGTGAGGTTATGAGATCCTGTCATATGGGCGACCATGGCTTGAAATCTATCTGTATCCAGATTTTGAGGTACATTGGTTTCCAATAGTGCTTGTTCCAATATGTCTTTGTGCTTCGGTGATAGTTTCAATAATTCTAGGATAGATATCTGAGCTGGAGTCTTGCATAGTTGGCTAACCAAGTCATATTGGATTTTTGGTGTGGTAGTTGCAGGTGCAGTATGTCCCTTCAAGACATATTTCTGAGTTCGGGTTGTGACATTGACAGATTCATGATCACGCTGATCTCGGATGGTGATGACATTTACGCGATGATCTTCAGCTGATATGTGGTTGATGGTGTTGTTGTAGATATGATTGATACGAGCTCCGCGTGTATCATCTGAAGTGGATGCTCCATCTTTGTTGTAATTTGGGAGAGGATTTTTAAAGGCTCCGTGATCACCATTTGTTTTAAGTCCATCGACCGTTAAGTCACCTTGATCAATCATGTCTTGTACTATGTGTTTCAATCTCATGCACTCGTTTGTTCTATGACCCTTGTTGCGATGGAAATCACAATAGTGTGAATCATTCCACCAAGGTGGTTTTATTGGGGGTTCATAATTGTTGATTGGAGGTAAAGACAAAATCTTGTTTGCCAAAAGTTCTTTGAATGCGGATTCTAGTGATTGTCCTAGTGGTGTGAAGATGCGCTTTTGGAAATTGTTCTTGTTGTTGCGTGAATTGTTGTTAGGTCCCGGATTCATGTTTTTGCTTTGAGTATCATTGGTATTGTTTGTATTGAGTTGTCCTTGATCAGTGTTTTGTGCATATGTGTTAGCATTTGGTGCAGCATTTTTAGTATTTTTCGTGTTCTGAGGATTTTCAGATAATGCAAGCACTGGTTGCTTTGATTTAGGATCATGTGATTCGTTGTTGCCTTCATTTCTATTTCGAGTCCAAAAGCGAGATTTGTCCAGATTGGTGTTGTTTTGGTTATTGTAGTTTGATGAGTTCGTTCCTTGTAAAATTTGAGTGTTCCCTTTTTGACACACGCTTCTTCCACTTGAATGCCATTTTCAATCAATTTAGCGAAAGATGGTATGCATTGAAGTTTTAGTCTGTAACTCATTTCGCCGTTCAGGTTATCGATGAAGATTTCCATTTTCTCCTTTTCAGGAATATCTCAAGGATATCTGGAGACCATGTGTCGCTAGCGTTGAAGGAATACCATGAATGTTTCATTGTTCTTTTGTTTGGTATTACAAACATCTAGCATGGTTATGGCATGTTGGATGTTGTAGGAATAGTGGGTTATGAACTTGTTAACCAACTCATCAAATGATCTGACAGGTAGTGAGATTTTGGATAACCATTCCATGGTTTGCCCTCCCAAGCTTCAGGGGAATAACCTCATTAAATAGGTGTCATCATGAGCAAATTCAAGGCTCAGTGTGCAAAATTCATGAACATGATCCCTGGGATCACTTTTCCCATCATATTTATCAAATTTGGGAACGTCCGAGTTTGGAGGAAAAGACACCATGTTTAAGCTTTGGTCAAATGGATAAGGACAGATTTCATTTAAAGAGTACCGCACTGTTGTCCCTTGTTGCATATCCTGTATTTGCCTTTGCAACATTTGCATTTGTTGAGTAAGGGCTGCCAAGGGTATATTGTCTTGTCGAGGAAAAAGTTCTTGCCTTGTATTGGTTCTCAGCTGAAAAGGTGTGGTAAATGGTATATGTTGCTCTGGTGTCTCTAGCTCAGGTATACGCATTTCTGGTATGCGTTGTTCTGGAATGTGTTGTTCAAAGTTATGTTGTTTAGGTATGCGAGTTTCTTCTTCTCTGGGTTTTTCTTGATATGCATATTGTCGAGAACTAGTTTGAAAGATGTTTGGGTCGAAATCTTCAGGAAGTTTAACGCCTTTGCTTGTGAGCATCAACATATATTTTTCTTTGTCATTTTCCATGAGTTTTTCGACAAGTTTTTGGAAGGAAGGATTTTCTTGACATTCTCGAAGAAGTGCTTCAGTAATTTCAGGTTCTACGGGTGGAACTTCAAAAGGATTTGATAATCTATGATTCATACTTGATTCTGCGTGTGTCTCGCTTTGTTTGTGTCATTGAGAGCGAGTAACAGGCATTTTAGTAAAAACTTTCAGTGATGAAAGGGACAAAAGCCTCTTCGATGGGTTGCTCGGGTGTTGGTGGCTCTGGTCGAGATGTGTTATATGTGATGCACTCGTCGGGCAAGAATGCTGGATTGATTTTCCCACCGCGGTTTATGGTTTGATTAAAAACAGACTTTTGACAGTATGCTCTTGTTTTCAAAGGTTCTTTGCCAAATTTGCTAGATTTGTTTTGGATGTAACATTTGACGTGATGAAGGAATACCCGATGAGATTTGAAGAGTTGACGATTGATGTATAAAAACTTATTTCTCTTGATGAATTTAGAAAAACTAAGTTGTTGTTTCTTCAACGTGATGTTACGATAGAGGTTCTTTCTTCTCAGAATAAGGGGATTAGTCATGCATGAGTGATCAATGATTTCCTTTGATGTGTTTGGATTCAGTTGATTCTTGTTTTGAAAAATTTCAAATCTTACTTTATCAGAGTGAAGGTTTAGATGCCCCTTCACGATAAAGCGTGTCAAATGATATGGATAAAAGCTTCTCGATCTAGAAACTGGATTTGACAATTTGAGAATTTTAAACAAGTGTTTTGAGATAGAAATCCGTAAGATGGTAAAGGATTTTGTTGATACTGATGATGAAATCTCTGGATTATGATAGGAGAGACGTCCTCTATTGTGTGATTTGTTTAGGATTCTGACAACTTTTGTTTTAACACAAATTGAGCTCAAGAAATAGTTTTAGTGGTTCGTTTGTCACTCTGGCTTGATGAAAACTGGTTTTTTTATGAAAAAGGCTTCTAAAAATGTTTTTGAAATTTTGAAAATTTTCATGGTTTTTGCTCTTTGTTTTCCTGTTTTGGATCACGCGCTAGAATAGAGTCTACATGCGCTACTGAATTTACTTGATGCGCTAAAATAATGGGCCCATGCGCTAATCTGCCCCTAGACACGCGCTAAAGTTTGGATTTTGGAAAATGGCGGTCTAACAGTTTCAAAAGTTTATGTGCTATCCTGGGTCTTCCAAGCGCTAACTTCTAGACTGCATGCGCTAATGTATCTATGCCACGCGCTAAGCTGTTTCTTCCACGTGCTAAAATTAGGACTGTTGAAAATTGTTGTGGAATTTGTTCGAAAAGGCTACACGCTATACTGGGCCTGCCACGCGCTAACTTTTAGACTTTATGCGCTAATTCTTGCTACCTACGCACTAAGCTGTTGCTGCCACGTGCTAGATTGTGTTTCGGATGCGCTAAAGGATTTTATAGTGTTTTGCCTAAGGATAAAACGTTACTGTTTTAATTTTACGCACTAATTTGAGGTTTGGATGCGCTAACAGAAGTATTCCATGTGCTAAGATGTTGCTCTTATGCGCTAGACTACCCTGATTTTTCCGTTTGGGTGATTTCTTGAGGATTTTGAATTTTGTTGAGAAATTTTTCAAGTGTGATGGATGATTTTCTAAAATAATAAATGCAAGCATGGCACAAAAAATATAACCATTTTGCCTAATCTAACAGAAAGTGTATGTTCTGCGAGGATGTGTTCAAATCCCCAATGTTTTAACAAGTTTGGATATAAGTAAGACACTTCAGAAAGACTCTTTATTCAAGGGTCATAAATAACATCATAGCCCACTAGTCTCGATACTCCATCAGCTCAAATAGCTGTGTCATCCCCTAGAGGGTGCCCGTTTTTTTGCCTTTTGCTAGAAATTAACCCAAAGTGAATTGCTTCACAGTTGAGTAGTTATCTTGGGAGATATATGGTGAGTAATCTTGGGGGCGGATTCTTCCCCACCCTTGCACTATGATGTTATAAATGTTTGGTTACTGACTTAGTTCAAAGCTTCTAATTCTATGGTTCATAATCAGGCTTCCCGTTCGACCGTCAGTGATAAACTCTCTCAGGAGGCTTCCCAACCTTTAGAACAAAGGCTTTACATATCTCAAAGATACTGAGGGAAGGCTAATCACTGCGTGCAACCGTTGAAAAGGACTTTCGTCACTTTCCACATTTGATTATAGTGGGTTGGAATTCTTGGCGTCAAAGCCGTTCCCCACTTAGGTCATTCCCTTCACACCGGCCATAAATGGCTTTAAGAGTTGATTGCAACTCCTTGGGAAGGCAGGTCTGCTAAAGGTTTTAATGCTTGAATTACTGAAAGCTGTAAGAGTGGTCTAGATTTTTGATCACCCAGTTAAGGGGAGAGCATATACCTTCCACTTTCGAGACAAAGCAAACAAGGTTCTTTTTAGCCTTCAAGACAATGATTTTCTAACTTCTATTTGGAGATGTTGCTCCAACAAGCATGATGTTTTTTTTAAAAGAAAAGATTGTCTGATCTATAAAAAAGAAATGGTCAACAAAGCAAAATTTCCGATTTGTAGGTCAACAAAAGAAATCGTTTTTAACTTAAAATCCCCCGCTCTATCTGCAAGAACTGTTAGCATCCTGCAAGCAAACAACCAAGATAAAACGTCAGGTGATTTGGGGGACTTCTACAAGTCTAAAATTTTAGTTTGGTTACAATAATTTTTTTTGTTTTTGTCTGTGATGCACTACAGAATTGACTGTACGCGCTACAACAAAAGTCAGATGCACTAAAATTATGCTCCACTGCGCTATACTGTTGCTTGGATGCGCTACTCTGTGAATTGGAAGCGCTGTTCTACTCTTTTTCTTTCTCCCGCACTCAGTTCTGTAGGAAAATTTGAAATATGATGCGCTAACTTCTGAGGTTCACGTGCTATATGATGGACTATAAGTGCTCAACTGGGGATAGGATGCGCTATTCTGTTTACTGCATGCACTACTCTGTGTTTTTCCCACGTCGAGACCTACAGGAAATTATTAGTGGGATCATGCACTAATAAATTGTCTTCACGCGCCAAAGTATAGGGCCCACGCACTAAACAGTGAGCTGGATGCACTAGATTGTTGATCAGATGCGCTATGGAATGTTGTCGATGCATCGATTCCTGTTTCCCATGGACCTGCAAAAGTCATTAATTTGAAAAACCGATTTGTTATTTGGGGTCGGGCCCCACGGTGGGCGCCAGAAATGTATGCGGGAAAAGTGGGCGAATAAAACTTAATATATGAAAATATGTTAGAATACTAGTCCACACACACACAGAGGACTTCTTGGTGCAAGCTATGGAGTAATAACGTATTACTCAGCTTCCCAAGGAGGGTCCCATGGTTCTCTATCTCACAATGTCCCTCAAACCAATGTTTTGCTCTCAGATCACTGAGCAAAATGGTTCAGGGATGGCAAATGTAAGAACGAGGGATGCTTTGATTGATTTTAGTATGAGATGCGTTATAAGCTATGTATGATTCTAGGAATGCAATAAACTAGATGATAAGATGACGAGATTAGTATGAATACTATCCTAGCATGATATATTTAATCTATGATTGAGCTAAAATGATAAAGAACTTATTCTAAACATGCATATTTAGTCTAATTTCTGATCTAAAAGAGGCTAAATGATGAGCATATATGAAATGAAAGCTTGAAATAATTTGAGCATAAGTGTGATGCTTCAAATTTGAAAGATGATTGTTAAGAATAGAGGAATGAGAACTCTATTTATAGCATAAATAGGGCAATGGATGGTCAAGATTGAATGGTTTAATCAAGGGCCAAGTTTGAAAGTTGGGGATCCATGTGCACAATTGGCACCAATAAAATGGTGACAAGTGTCAACATAGTATTGGGTTGAGAGAAGAGATTGGAGGCATTAAAGGCCTGAGAAGACCTCATGGTTATCTAAAGGCTAAGGGTCAAGTCTAGATTAAGATTACCCAATGGATTAAGATTTAATCCAAGGATAAACCTTTGTGCAAATGATTAAGAGATAATCATGGTCAAAGCATTGAAGGCCTGATGAGACCTTTGGGTTGGGTAGAGGTTGAGTCAAAACAAATTTTTTAACCATGTGGGAGGGTTTGAGTTAACCATTAATGGTTATTGGAGACTTTGGGGATTAAGTGGTTGAAGGTTGGAAGCCTTCAATGGTTTTCAAAGACTTTGAGGATTTAGTGGTTGAAGGTTGAAAACCTTTAATGGTTATCAAAGACTTTGGGCCATTTGAGAAGTGACTTCCCTTTGTTTAGGGATGTGACAAAGTTTAGAGGAGGGGTTAGGTTAATTAGAAGTGGTTAGAAGATTCTAGAAGGGATTAGAAATGGGTTTGGGATTTTGCAAGTGGATGGGGGGATAATAGGATTTAAATTGAATTAAATGATTTTATTCAATTTGATTGCAATTTGGAGAAATTAAATAAATTAGATTTATTCAATTTGGGATAACTTATTTAATTAAATTTGAATTTAATTAAAAGTGGATAGGGGGGATTTAATTGAACAAAATGATTTATTCAATAAATGGGTATAGTGAATTTAATTTAAATAAATTGAACAATTTATTTAATAAAATAGAAGAATGTGGATAATTTAATTAAATTGGATTTAATCAAATAGAAAAATGAACATAAAATATTCATTTAGGAATGTGGTCATTTTTATACGTCTACACCTACATATCTCTCTCTAGCTATACATATGACTGAGGAGTGTAAGGGATAATTAGATGACTAGGCATTGTGGATAAATTGTTTGACTGTATTAGCATATCCATAAATCCAATATGGCTCAAAACTCACAACTGCTCCTCAAATGAATCCAAGCCCTCATCTGTGTTATGGAGCCGATCAACTCGTATCTCCTCCTTTGTAGCAATAGAGTGATTTGTAGGTGGGTTAGTGCTCGGAGCATGCGTAGCGTGATGAGAATATTGTGACTGCCTTGGGGTATGCATCGATGCAACGATAGCCTGCCCGTCTATGAGAATCTCCTCTCTAACAACAACCAATGGTATCCCAAGTCGAGATGAAATAAAATGGTAAGAATGTAGCAGGTCCTTGACTTAATACTGCGACATCTGTACATGTTTACCACCTGCTACTATAGCCGCTACGTCAATTGGGGAGGGGATGCCAACAATAATATACTGATCATCTGAATCGGAAGCTACCCCATGACTAGAAGATGCATGATCTGTGGATGATCTCGAATGTGGTCATCTCATCATATATTTGCCCAGCCTGTCAGATGATATGGTTGTTATTGTTGATGTAATCTGTCCAATCCTATCAATTGATTCTCTCTGAGAAGCAATCACAACATGATCCGCTATGGGGCGAGGGATGGGACTACTACTGGAAATATCTCACCAACAAGGTCCCCTTGTCTAGGTGGATCTCTATCACGCCTATGATATGCATCTCTGTCAACAATCCTGCCCCTCCCCTATCCATAATATGTTGGATTATCAAGGTAGTTTGGTTTCATCTCACAGTGAACCTTAGCAAATATTTGTTGTGTAAAGTATAACAGTATCTGGTCATTATTAGGATAATGATTATGGGTAGCTAAGAAGTGTGGGTAAATCAACGATGCAACCTGTGGATCAATACATCTCGTAACCTGATATCCTCTCACCTTACTCTTCTCTTGAGCATCTCTCCTTGATGGTCTCCTTCAAGACCACCCTCACCACATTAGCAAAAGAATCATGACCCCTCACCTCACTCCTCAACTATCTATAAATATCATCTATAACCTCTGGTGAAAATGAGGTGTGACTAACTATGTGATCCCTCAATGTTCGTAAACTATCAAAAATGGATTCACATATACTCTTGTACACGCCATCAGTCCATGGGTCATCTAATATGACCCTCAACCTCTGTAACTCATAGTCACTATAGTGAAAAATAGTAGCAATATCAGGAATGGGGGATCCTGGTGTGGAGGATCTATATCATCATGTGGCTCCTGATCAGGAGCCTATGCAGGTGGATCTTGATCAGATACATGATCATGGCCCGGGTCCCAGGACACCATCTATCTAGGTAGGTCATAAAGTTACAATAAATACGTAAGCACACACACATGAAGTGCATTAAATTTAAAATATTAAAAATTAAAATCAGTTAAATTCTAGATAGAGATAGAGAGAGATCGTTAATCTTGAGCTCATTAAAAATTAAAATGTACACATGTGAAGTTCTCGAATAATTCACACACACACATATATATACACACACACATGAAGTTCTCGCATAATTCAAATTTTTAAATAAATAATTTTAAAGCTTGAGCGAGAAGGAGATCATTAAAAATATATAAATTTATCTATATAGAGATCACATACATATATTTTAAATTATTAAAAAATTAATGTGAGAGAGAGGGAGATCATTTTCATGACAAAGAGAGAGAGATAACATTAATTTCAGAGAGAAAGAGAGAGAGGGAGAGATCATTAAAGATATATACATCATGTACTAAATTAAAACATATATAAATTTATCTATATAGATTACAACATACATTTTAAATTATTAAAACATTAATGAGAGAGAGGCATATAATTTAAATCATGACATCTAGAGAGAGACACCATTAATTTCAAAGAGAGAGAGATCATTAAAGATATATACATACAGTTACTAAATTAAAACATATATAAATTTATCTATATAGATCGCATACATATATTTTAAATAATTAAAACATTAATGAGAGAGAGGGAGATCATTTTCATGACAGAGAGAGAGAGATAACATTAATTTCAGAGAGAGAGAGAGGGATCATTAAAGATATATACATTATGTACTAAATTAAAACATAATTTTTAAAAATTAAAACACATGCCAGCTGAGCAAATTAAGGGAAGAGAGATTTTATAAGGGGTCATATGCGGTTCTAAGGGGTCACACATGTGTTAGAACTCACACGTGACCTCTTAGGACCACATATGACCCATTAGGACACTATGTGATCCTAAGGGGAATGTTGTATGTATACTAGGATGTTATAAGGGGTCATATGTGGTCCTGAGAGGTCACACATGTGTGACCCCTTAGGACCACATATTCTTGACCCCTTAGGACACTAATGTATGTGATCTTAAGGGACCGATATGTCGTACACACTAGGATTTTATAAGGGGTCATATGCGGTTCTAAGGGGTCATGCAGGTGTTAGAACACACACATGTGATCTCTTAGGACCACATATGACCCCTTAGGACACTATGTGATCCTAAGGGGAATGTCGTATGTACACTAGGATGTTATAAGGGGTCATATGTGGTCCTAAGGGCTCACACATGTTATAACACATGCGTGACCCCTTAGGACCACACATTCTTGACCCCTTAGGACACTAATGCATGTGATCTTAAGGGACCATATGTCATACACACTAGGATGTTATAAGGGGTCATATGTGGTCCTAAGGGGTCACACATGTGTTAGAACACATGCGTGACCCCTTAGGACCACATATTCAATCCCTTAAGACACTGTACATGTGATCTTAAGGGACCGTATGTCGTAGACACTAGGATGTTATAAGGGGTCATATGAGGTCCTAAGGGGTCACACATGTACATTGTTAGAACACACATGCATGACCCCTTCTAGGACACTATGTGATCCTAAGGGGTACATGTTGTATATAATAGGATGTTATAAGGGGTCATATGTGGTGCTAATGGGTCACACATGTGTTAACACATGCGTGACCCCTTAGGACCACATATGACCCCTTAGGACATTATGTGATGGACTAAGGGGTATGTTATTCACACTAGGATTTTATAAGGGGTCATATGCATTTCTAAGGGGTCACGCATGTGTTAGAACACATGCGTGACCCCTTAGGACCACATATCACCCCTTAGGACACTATGTGATCCTAAGGGGTATGTCGTACACACTAGGATTCTAGGGTCATATGTGGTTCTAAGGGGTTACACATTTGTTAACACATGCATGACCCCTGAAGACCACATATGAACCCTTAGGACACTATGTGATGGACTAAGGGGTATGCCATACACACTATGATTTTATAAGGGGTCATATGCAGTCCTAAGGGGTTGCACATGTGTTCTAACGCATGCGTGACCTCTTAGGACCACATATGATCCCTTAGGGTCCACTATGTGATCCTCTATGGTCCTAAGGGGATATATAGTGTCATCAGGGGCATATGTGGTCTTAAGAGGTCCTAAGGGGGTCATGTTGTGTGTGTAATAGGATGTGAAAATGGGTCATAGAGGTTTTATTTTGTCTAATTTGTTTAAATTTGTTATCTAAGTTTTATAACATTTTTTTTTTAAATTTAAATTTATTATTTAATTTTTCTAACATTTTAATTTATTATATTTAGTTTTGTAACATTTTTCTAATTTTTAATTTTGCTAATGTTTTTCTAAACATTTTTTAAGTTTTAATTTACTACCTTAGTTTTCTAAGTTTTTCATAATTTTTTTTTAAAAGTGAAAAAAAGTACATATACAATTATTTAATTTTAAAAAAAAATTGACGTTAAATCAAAACATTAAATTAAGTTTTCTAACATTTTTTTTAAGTTTTAATTTTGCTAATGTTTTTCTAAAAAATTTCAAACATTTTTCTAAAAAATAATAAATATACAATTATTTAATAAAAAAATAAATTAACAAACAAATTATTTATTAATTTTTAAATAAATTTAATTAAAAAAAATATTATTAAACAAAAAAAAGGTTATTTTGTGCACCTGAAATAATGTACGTCGAAAGTTGAAAGGTGAGAAGCATTGGCTGTTGCTGACAGGGCACAGTGACGTAGTGTTGACGTCGGGTTTGCTCTAACCCCCTCTGGACACAGAAAACTCCAAACTTGAAAATGACAATTAAACTATCATTTTTGGTTTTTATAGAATTTTTTTAAAAAATAATTTAAAAACTTGTTCGATCGAACCCCCAAACCCACATGGGGTTCGATTGAATGCATGTCCGATGGCAGGTTCGATCGAACCCTATGAGGGGGTTCGCTCAAACACCCCCAGTTCGTTCGAACCCGCCCCCTCCCCCCAAAATAAATAAATAAAAAAATTTCCCCACCTCCGCCAATTTTCTTTGTTGGTAAAAGTGGGAACCATTATTGTAGGATAGCCCACCTGATTGGGAGCTTTGAGGCTTTTAGTATTCAAGGGATTCCCCAGAAGAAACATGAAGCCGCTGACTGCATGGCCACAATAGGATCCCAGTTTGATCTCGCATCAAAATTATTCGAAAAGTAACATTCAGTTTGGGTGATTGTCAAACCTGCTATGCCAGACAATGACATCCATTGGAAAGTTTTTGAAAGCGATGAACATATAGCCATGTTCATCCAGCAATCTGGAGAGTTTGCGAACCAATTGCATCCCAAGGTGGCCAAGGCTTATGGTGACTAGGTGATCCAGTTAAAGACAAATAAAATCCCGAAGGGCTTGATTACACTAGAAAATCTTTTTGACTGCGAAGATTCCAGAAATGATAAAAGGAAATTCATAATAGATAAAGAGGATTACACCGAACTCTATGTTGGGGATGGTCAGAAGTTCAAGGTAGGGAAATATGTTCCCTTATGTGATAGAGATAGGCTAATCCATTTTTGTGATGAATATATGGGGGGTAATAGCATGGTCATATGACGAGCTCCGTGGGTACAATCCAAAGGTAATCCAACATACCATTGAGCTGATTTAAGTAGCAAAACCTGTCCAACAAAAGCAATGTTCGGTTTTTAGTACCCTTGCCCTAATCAGTTTCTAATCTCGGTTTAATCTTGGTTAGTTTAACATATTATAGTGTTATAGTCAGTTGTTTTGATTTTAGTGCATACCTGTTATTATGGTTTTCGCACCAGTTTGTATGCAAGTTAATTAATTCTCCTATTTCGTGTTATTATCTCGGGCTAACACTTTCATTGAATTTATATATGTATGCATGCATAACTCTTGGTTGCAGGAGATTTCAGGTACAGTGCCTCTTGGATGCGAGGTTCGTCTCCACCTAAAATTGCAGGTTTGAGTGTACCTCTTTAATCCTTAGAGTTGGATTAGGTGGTTGTGTGACCTTCGTTTGACCATAGTCGTGCTCAAGTGAGAGTCGTCAGTCGTTGTCGGTATTCCCTTTGGTTGGGTTTGCGGTCCGTCTGTCCGATTGACTTCTTGGTTTGTGTGTTTGGTGTGTATGGTTAAATTGAGCAATTAGTCCTTAGTATTTAATTTGATTAAATATGTGATTGTGCATTAAAGATTGAGGGATTAGACTGAACAAAGTTCCTTTATGCGATTAATCGTTATTTGAATTGCTTGATTCAGTTTAAGAGCAAGTTCAATTAAATGGTTAATTTTAATGTTAAAATTAATATGCTTATGCTGTTAGAAAAGGAAAGTTTTGAATTTAATTGTAATAGAATTAATTGTATTATGTTGACCTTTTTAAAATATAAAGGTTAAATTTAGTTATTTGAAAAAAATCAATTTTAAATTGGAAAGCAAGTTAAATTTATTGATATAGTTGGAAAATAATTATTTTAAATAAAATATTTTAAATCCAAAAATAAAAATTTTGGTCAAACTTCTCCCATTTAACCTAGACTTTTGGAAAATATGAGGGATTGATTTTTTTTGGAAAATATTTTTTTGGGAAAATATTTTTGGATGAAAATTTGGGGGTTTTGGAGGAGGAGAAATTTCTTGAGCCTGCAGGTTGGGCTCCTCTCTAAATCTTTTCCAGGATTTCTATATGAGGTAAGATTCTGGTTTATATTTTTGGTTTCGTTGTTTATCAGAAATTGTTTTGGATTTTGAAAAAATCTGTTTGTGAAAATTGGAAAAATCTCAGCTATTTGGGGAAAATGAAACAGTTGTAAATTTTAATTCCAATTCAATTCCCTCTTGTTCTGTCATTTCCAAGTTTAGTTTTTGGTTGCTCTGATTGTTTTAAAATAAAAAATAAACTTGAGATTGGTTGTTTACAATGGAAATTTGTTAAAATTCCAAATAAATGCTTTTAAATTCAAGCTTTTATCAAAGAAATCCGCCTGTGTTTGGATATATGGTTGTTAATCAATCTTATTTTGCCAATAGGGATTTGGTTTTAGAGAAATCCTCCCATTTCTAGATCTGGGTATTTGAAATTTGCCTATATTGGAAAACTATGAATTTTCTAAATGGAGAAGAATATATATATATATAAAATTAATTTTCTTTTTAGTCTTTGTTGAGACTGTATTTTGCTGTGCTCTGGTTAAATTTGTAACAACAAATTAAACTCACGTGGCAGGGCTGCTACCAACTGGTAGCAGGCTACTACCAAGGGTAGCGATTTGCTACCAGTTGGTAGCAGCGTTGCCTTGGGGCAGCGTGAGCAACCAAGGGGGACCCACGTGGGTATCCCCCCCTTTACCTTTTTTAAAAAAAAACAAAAAACGTGGTTCTTTTTTTATATATATTTTTTCATTAAAAAAAAATATAATAAATTTAATATTATTAAGTGGTTTTTATATATATATATATATTTTTAAGTAAAAAAAATATATAATAATTTAATATTATATAAATGTGATTTTAATTAAGTCTTTTTTTTTTAATTATGATTAAGTTTGGCATTAAATAATAATTCATGAATAGTTTGTTATTAATTAATTGTATAGTGTTAAGTATACATTAATTAATATTTAAATCTCATTTTATTATTAATGCATACTTTTCTAATTAAATACTTAAATTGTTAATTCCGTTATTAATTATTAATTTGTTATATTTAATTAATCGCAGATTAATAAAAATATTCATTAATTAATAGTTAATTTTGGATCCTTCTTTATGTGCGTAAGGAATTAATTTTTGGATTTTGGAAATGATTATCCACATTTGGATTCCTTATATATTTATGTTTCCTTGATCTGTATAATTTAACTTGGTTCTGAAAATATGAATTTGGAGGAATTATTTTGATCCAGTATGACAATGATGTTTTAATTGAAGATTAAATATCCTATTTAGTTGGTTAATGGTTGTTTAATTATATCTATGTGAGATTGGTTTAAGAACTCATAATGGCATATTTATGTATGTTCGATGCAAATGAACCTTAGGGACTTAGAAAACCAAGAATCAAATTATACCTAGACGAGGTAGATAACTGCAATCTAACCTAGATCATTTAGAAATCTTGATCGACATTTAATGTTTAAATCAATTTGAAAAAAGATTGTATTTACCAATGGTTGCCTATGCAAGTTTAATTTCTGTATTCGCTTTTGCTTAAGTAATGGCAAGCCTTGCTTTGTTTGATTGGATCCTGTCGTATGGTTGATTTGGGTACCTATTTCTATCCTCGGTCTCGAGTTGACTGTTATTTTGTTGTGGTGTTGTATTGGTCATATCCTTTATGTGGGTGTCGAATGATGAATTCGTGGTTGACCATAGTTGGTCAAGTCTTTGGTTAGAGTACCGTCAGTAAGTGTACCTCTTTTGAGTCGTGTTTGACCAAATGGTTGTTCCCTCCTTTTTCAACTCCGTTTGCTTGACCATGTGTGTCCTTGGTTTTTGAGTTCGTCTGAGTTTAGTCTAGTGTCATATGGGAAGTGGCTTTCGATTGTGGGCCGTGCCGAAAGTGGCTGCTAGGTAACCCATCGAGAGTGAGTCTAATAAGTGATAACCTAATAGTAGATTAGAATGTTAATCTCTAAGTAAGATAATTGTCCCTCACACATGGGTTGAGTGCTAACACAGACTCGACATGCTGTGAGAAGGCCTGAAATGGCAAACCATCATCCTTGTCTTCACAAAAGGATGCGTGGGTCCACATGAGGCTTGGATGGGTTGGAGGTTCAGATTAGGTTGCCAGCGTAACTCAGTGTATGGGGCCGGAACCTATGAAGACCTACCATGGTAACCATACCAGGTTGTGTGATGACACTTGTCCCTACGTTCGCTAGTGTGTTGTCGTATTGTCTTGATAGGAGTACGTTTGTGGGTCGACCTATTGTCTATGCCCTTGTGAGTATCGGGTTTCATGTTAGACCTTGGGTGGTGATGACTTAGTTTTGTGGATGTCCTAATGGACCTTTGTATTAGCTTTGATTATGTTCAGCTGGATCCTTTCCTTTTCAAGGATAGTTTATGTATTTATTGACCGATGTGGTCGTTTGTATATTGATTATGTTTCGCCTTGATGGCAGAATTGTAAATTATGAGAACCTCATGTATTCATAACTTTATTAATTATCAGAGGGGTCTAGCAGTTGAGCAGACCCGGAGATGTAGCCCTTTAGGGGTGAACTCCAAAATCATCTTGGTGTTATGTGATGCTTTTATTCTTATGCTTCAAGTTTAGTGTTAGCATGTATGAATGACATTTTGATAGAATGTATAAGTGGATAAGATGAAATTAATTTTAAATGCATGTATGCAGTCGTCTTTTAAATGCTGAAATGGGATCATGGTAGATTGTGGATTAGAGCAATAGAACACATTCTGTTATTGTTAAGGAAATTATGTATGCATGGGAAGATCTCATTAGCATATGATGAAATTCTAGTATGTTTAAATTAGATGCATGACTTATATTTTTATGAAAATCTTAAATGTAAGGTATGAATAAGTCTTAATGGATGAACATTATATTGTGATCTATATTCTCATCTATCTAAAAGAAATTGTCCTTGTTTAAGAATTATCTCATTATTAAGATAATCAGCTTAATGGATTTATTAGTGTGAGTTAAGTTAAATGTGTAATTAAGTAATGATGTTGGGAAACTTCTTAGGTGTTAGCTGACGACTTCCGCTATGTAATCTGAATTTTTGATATCTCATTGTATCTTAATGTTGTGTTTATCCTAAAAAAAAATTTATTGCACTCTATTGTTGTGTTATGGTTTAATCCCTTCGGGGTTTCCTGGCGGGGCATTACATGGTCAATCAAAAGATAGAATCCTTGATGTTACAAGAGTTTCAAAAATTAATTGACTCTTAGATTCTCTATCCGATTAAGCATAGCACCTCGGTTTCTAATTTGGTGCCAATCTGGAAAAATAATGGAGACATCTACCTTTGTGTGGATTTTTGGGACCTGAATAGGGCATCCTTGAAGGACCATTATCCTTTGCCTCTAATGGAGAAAATTCTACATACACTAGCCGAGTCTGAGATCTTCTCTATTCTTGATGGCTTCTTTGGATATAACCAAGTCCTTGTCAAACCTAAGGACCAACATAAAACCACATTCACCTATCAGAAGATGCCTTTTGGGTTGTTTAATGGTGGTGCTACTTTTCAGAGGGCCATGGATTTAGGCTTTCGGGAGCTAATTAATAAGATAATTCTTATTTACCTGGATGACTTGACAGTTTTTTCAAAGCATAAAGAAGATCACTTTGACCATTTGGAGCCAGTTTTCCAAAAGTTCCTGGAGTTTGGCGTCTCTTTGAACCCTAAGAAATGCATCTTCGGGGTGCCTCAATCAAAGTTGCGGGGACATGTAGTATCTAAAGGAATGTCAATTGACCCAGACCATGTGAAAGGTATCAAAGAGATTTCCTTGCCAGTGAACAAGAAGGGTCTCCAATATTTTTTGGAAAAGATCATCTTCGTCACCCGATTTAGATCCGAATTTTCTTGGATGGTAAGACTGATCACCCTTATGCTTAAAAAGGATATGCATTTCAAATGGACTCCAAAAGCCAAGGAAGCATTTGAAAAGATTAAAGAGGCCATCTCGTCTGCCCCTATCTTACCTAATCCAAATATGTGTAGAATTTTCTAATGTACGTTTATGCCAGTAGCTTCAATATTGTTGTTGTATTAGCACAAAAGGACACATAAGGTGTAGGGGAGCATCCAATTCATTTCCATTCAAAAACGATAAAAGTATATGAAGTCAAGTATAACTTTTTTGAAAAAAATCATTCGCCATTGTAAAAGGCTTAAAGAAGTTCAGGCATTTTATTGATTGTAATAAGACAACTATCTACGTGGCTCATCCCGCGGTCTGTAAATACACCATGGAAGGAGAAATCATGGAAAAGAAAGCTAATTGGATTACCAAGATCCTTGAGTATGATATTGATATCAGGTCTACCAAGGTGATTCGAGGCAAGGGTATCTGTGAATACTTAGCTCAGGAACTTGAGGATTTGGGAGAAGCTCAAGATGAGACTGTGTTGATGCATACAGAACCAAAGTAAAGAAGTTGGATCGTTGATCAAAATTTTTTCATGCAAACTGGAAGTTTTCCAACAAACCTCCCCATAGAAAAGAAAAGATCCTATAGGATACAAAATAGCAGCTATCGGTTGCTAGAAGGTGTCTTATTCAAGCAAAACTTTGATAGAGTTCTACTCCATTGTGTGGACAGGCAGAAGGCTGAAAAGATTTCGCACAGGTTTCATAGCGGTCCCACGAGAGGTCATTTCTCAGCCCAAACAACTGTAATGAAATTCAACCACGTAGGCTATTATTGGCCCCTCATTGTTTAAGGACATGCATACCATTGTCCAGAAATGCAAAGAATGCCAGTTCTACGTCGGAAAACGCAAAAATGCATATATGTCGCTTAGGCCTATAATGGTTGATGAGACTTTTGCTCAATGGGGATTGGACTTCATTGGGATGATCAATCCACTCTCTTTCACTAGCCACAAATGGATCATCATGGCTACAGACTATGTCAAATGATGGACATAAGCAGTGTCGTTGAAGAACACAATTGAAACTGAGATTTTGAGCTTCTTAGAGGAGCTAGTTATAAGGTTTTTTTTGTTGAGGACCATAATATCAAATAATGCTAGAGCATTCATAGGGTCTAGGGTTACCCAGTTCTCCCTAAGCCATGGGATTTATTTGAAGACTTCATCAAAATGATACCTTTAAGGGAATGGTTTGACGGAGTCCACCAATAAAAAATTGATCCATCTTCTTAATAGAATTGGGGCAGACTATAAAAGAGAATGACACTTCCATTTGAAAAGAACACTCTGGGTGGATAGAGTGACTCCCAAACAAGTGTTGAAGAACTTCTTGTATAGGCTTTTATATGACAAGGAAGCACATTTTCCAATCTCGTTGGAAATCCCAGCCTTGTAGCTCCTGAAATCCCTTGAGATGGAAGAAAACAAGCCTATGGAAGTAAGGATGGTGGTGCTCTTGGAGATGCAATAAAAAAGAGAGGTGGCTTTTAAATCTCTCCAAAATCCCTAGCTAATCGTGAAAAAATGGTTCGTCAAAAAAATCTCGGACCCTTGATTTCAATAGGCGGATCTCATCCTAAAGTATAATGAACGCAATGCTAATTAGCCAGGACACCACACCAAATTTGATATCTTATGGGAAGGTCCGTTCCACATTTTTGAGTGCAAAGGTTTTAACGCTTTTGTGTTGGAGAACTCACAAGGTGAGCTATCAGAGATCCCAATCAGTGAGATCCATCTCAAAGCTTTTTCTTAGGCCATTCCTTGTTTTTACGTGTAAATATTGTAAATAGTGTTTCTTCCTATTTTTTCGGAGGCCCTTTTTCTCCTAGTCCTTATTCTCTAAGCTCTTAAGTTTTGAGGTGTTTTTGGACCCAAGAAAATAAAAGCAAGAATTAACAAGCATTTTGAGTCAAAGAAGCCATGATAAGCCAAAAACAAATTGTATTTTATATTATATACAATTTCTTTACATATTTACATTCAAAAGAGGCTTGTAGGCCATTATATCATTCGATAAAATGCAAAAAGAGAAGGGAAAAGTGTGTTGCAGAGGTAAGGCTTGATTATTAGTCATTGTCGTCTTCTTCTTCAAACTCCTCTTCATCGATGTCATCATCTTCATCATCTTCGTCTTCTTCTTTGAGCTCCTCTTCATCCCCAAAATCTTAGTCCGAGTCCGAGAAGAATAGAATCACTTGGAGGATACGAGGATGCTCACGAGTCAGGATTCTTGAGAAAATGTAGTCCCGAAAGTCTGAGTACCACATTACCCCATCTGTGTCAACCAAGATGTGTATCTTCAACAAAAAGTTGGTTTCTCGCCACACTCGGTAGTGGTGTGTCGTTATTGATATGGTTTTGAAACCAGAGACCAAGGGTAGCCATGGGACTACCTCGCCGTCATCAATGTAATGCCTCATGTCTGAGGTTGCAAGAATGCCCATAATGGGGTCTGCATAAGCAATCACCTTGTCCAACCCTCCCAAATACTTCTCATAAAAAAGGAGGTCAGTAAGGTACATAATAAGGTTTTTGGGCAGAACAATATCTAGCAGTGAGGTGACAAAGTGGGAGGTGATATCTATGTTTACATGATATCAGTCTTCAGAGCCTATGAATACTTCTCCCAATACCCATTTGATAGAAACTAGAACTATGGGGTTGCTATAGGTCATCATCCTTTGCAGACGACTATTTGAGATGTTTCCTAAGAAAGCGACTTGATTTCTCATGCTCACTAGTATAATGGGAGCATCTATCCTAAGCAATTACTTACTCCTACCCTAAACCATTGAAGTTTGATTTTCAGTATGATCATAATTACTTTCTCAAGTGGTATTTATAGAAAGCTTATGCCTAGAGAAGTATCAATGGCTCATCCATTAACGCAAGTTGGTGTTAATTGTGTTTATTTCCACACAAATTAGTCTTTAATCATCCCTCCTATGCAATCTTTTTTGGAGGATGTGAAAATCATGAGTTGCCGTCATGCATCTATCCGTGATATTTCCTTTTTTGATAGATCTTAATTAATCTCTCACGTATACATATTTGGTTGGCCTTCATAAATATGCATAAATCGGGGAGCCCTTATACCAAGAAAGAGCATGATTGCTTCATGATCCAGTGAGCTAGTAGTAACATGCACAACATGCAAATTAATTCTCCACGTATGTGCGAGTTGGCCACTTCATCAAGTTAACTCTCGGTTAATGTACCATTCAGCGCTGTTTTCAAGGATCCCATCCTCATGAATAGGTTTTATCAAGGATAAAATGAGCATGCAACAACAAAATAAAATGAGAGAAAATTTTTCCCAGCATCTAAGCATAAATTTTGATAAAAAATAGTAGAATGGTATCATCTGTAGGAGCTTCTAGTACCTCTGTCGATGGCTAGTATGTGGACATTTTTTGGGATGCATCTTTTGTTGCCCATGTCATGCCTTTGAAGCCTAAGCATCCATTCACTAAAGAAAAAGAAAAAGGCCTTGTCAAAGACACTGTTGTGGTTGCAGACAGGTTTGAAGATGTTTTTGATCCAGATCTCCGCATTCAGCTGAAGACCCTCCGAGAGGTCGCCTATTAGAGAGGAAGAAGACTGTTTCAAGTAGGTTTTCCTTTCATCTTTGACACTCTATCCTCCCGCAATATATGGTTCCCATGGTGCCTCATTTCCTTGATTTCATCAATTAATGTATTGAAAATTTTACCCCAAACCCGCCAATAATTGAAGGAGAATCACTAAGAGTAGTGATAAGTGTAGAAGCCATCAAGGATATGTTGTGTATCCCTTGGATTGACAACAATACGATGATTTTAAAGAAAAATACCTTAGAGGGTTATTAGAAGAACAAAGACATTGTTGTTTGTTTCTGTAACAATTTGATGCAAAGAGACCTATAGATCACCGAGCTCCCTTGATTCCCATTGGCTTATGATGACTTCAAACCACAAGATGTGAAAGACGCTGCATTTGTGGTAGCATATATTTTTGGTCTGGATGATGATTGAAATATTTACCTGTTTAAGATGGGTTTCCTATTTAAGTTTCACAAGCAAAAAGAAGCCTTCCGGTTTGTCTTCACAGACGTCTTGGTGCATGAGATGGTGGGACTTCTTTTCTGTTTCACATGTTTCTACACCACAATCTTGACTTCTTTAAAGAGTTTATGGAGCTTTCAATCTATGACGATTAGTATAGAAGAATCCTGTAAGACTATGGATCCATTTGTTGTCTGCCACACATGATGCCTATGCATTTTCAGATGCCTTCTTAGCCCCTGCATTGTAAGATTTGAGTAAAATAGATATAGATTCAATCACTCACTTTTCAACAACGCAAATTGCCTAGATGACATCCAATGTTCTCCCATGTGATTGGTATTTAGGGCTAGACTTTTCTTTCATCAGAACTCATGGGTTCACTGAGGAGCCTTTTCACCTCTCGCAGTCTGTTCTGAATCACACTTTGGCCCTAAAGATGTTCAGACAACTAGTCATTATTAAGCGATGCACAGGTGTAGGGAGACATGGGGTTTCTATATTCAAGGAAAACAAGATAATTGGACCCATTGTCTTCTCTAAAAGACTTCATACAGAGGGTGTGCTCACTTCAAAGTTGGTTTATCTATGCCTTGTTGTTATTTATGACAAATGGAGTTATGACCCACATAGATGCCTTGCCTCAAGGAAGAATCCTATAGTGCACGTATCGCGTGGCCCCGTCTGGGATTCATGGAGAAACCCTTAGGAGGATAACTCGACATTATACGTAAGTTTGCTTGTCATTTCCAATGAAGAAAGACTGCCTTGGTTATCTTTTTACGAGGTGAAAGAAAATTTTGTTTCTCATTTCCAATGAAGATAGTTGGTCTGAGGATAAGAGGCATGACTTTTGGGTATATAGGCAAGAGATCAAACAAACTAAAGTAGGATTGGAAAATCTCCCTAGTGATGAGACTTTTGAAGAAGAATGACAGAAATATAACAATGACATTGAGGAAGATTATGATCCTCCTCCAAGTGGCATTGATGAAGGAGCTATTGTAGAAGAAGTTGAGGTGCCTAGAGTAAAGAGAAAACAAATCAAGATCATCATCCTAGGCCCTGAGCCTGAGACCACATTTCACTCTATAAAGAAGCAAGCATTATAACCTAAATTTTTTGGTACATGTATGTACATGATTATATTTTTGTTTTGCAAACTATTTTATTAAAAAATAGAAAATATTAAAATGTTTTAAATATATATATGTGTGTGTGTGTGTGAATACATTATTAACAGTGAGGGCAAACACAACTCTGGTAAGAACCAAAAATCTAAATAAAATAACAATATTTCATTTCCAGAATATAATGTATATGGGATCTCTTTTTTTTTTTGAATTAAATGCAACACATGTTCTATATAATATTTCTTACAACAACATAATAGATTGAAGCAAAATAGAATATTTTCCTCTTTTTTTTTTGAATATTTAACTTGCATGTGTATATGTGTGTGTGTGTGTGTGTGTGTGTGTGTGTGTGTGTGTGTGTGTGTGTGTGTGTGTGTGTGTTTCATTCCTACAATCTGCACTTTAATTTTCTGTATACTTCACTCAGGAAATAGGTATAAATGACAGGAAAAAACTTATTTAACAACTACACTAACTCCTCTTTATTTTGATAAATAAATAAATAAAAACAACATGATCAATATTTTAAGCAGGATTAAAACTAACACATAAAAGTATCATCCCTATAATTGCTTTCAAAACTATAGACAAAAATAGCTTTTTCCTATTTATTTTTAACTGCATTTCTGACACTTATATTTGCAGAATAATAAAAGAAAACATAATGGAATAACTTAGATATACAACTATTTATTTCCTTTCCATTTCCAACATGCATACACTTTATTAACAATTAAAAAATAGAAAACAAATTTCCTTCCATTTCTTTTTTTTTGCAATGAATAATTACAAAGAAATAACTCAAATATCTATAGGGAAATAACTCAAATTTTATTCTTTCTTTGCAAGATCAAAATTTAATAAAAAGAATACATCTTGTTTCAAGATAAAACTTAGTCAAATAAATACATTTAATACATCATGGTATTTCTTTTACAAATAGGTAGGTACAAAAACTAGCCTCTCATTTCTACTAAATGAGGGCTTCCCAAATACATTTATTTTCTTAATACAACTAAAGATAGGATCCACTCAAATCTTTTCCTTCCAATATTTTCTCAAGAAAAACTGTAATAAAAGCTTTCAGGTTGTGACCATGGAGGCTCATCTCCCAACCTAGGCTTACAAGAAGCCACCCTCAAGCTAGGAGAACCAAGGATAGAGGGGAAACACACATTCAAAGCACATACAAGCAAGAAAACTTCATAACAACATTAACAATCCCATCCCAAGGATGAACCATGTCACTTGTGTGAATTTTCAAGTGGGGTGAAGGTGGACCATATACCTGGAGGAGAATTCTGCAAGCATGAGAACATAATGCCTTTGCAAGGCTACAAAATAAACACATCCACAAGTTCCACACTTGTCCCTACAATTCCTTATGTCCCCCAAGGAATACAAGCCAACAAACTCACCTTATGACCCCCATTTCATTACAAAATACTATGCATCAAGGGTCCCATAACCCCTTGAAAAACACTCTCTTCCAAAGAGAGCCTCTACACTTATAGGCTGTCAAACAACCCTTCACCCAAGGCCACTCTTCCCTCCCAAGGGTGAGTTTGGCCTTGAAAACTCCCAAAACAAAACTAAAAAACAAACACAATAACAAAAGAAAATAATACATAGGGAATAAATCAACATCTTCCCAACACACTAAGATATCAACAATGAAAATAAACTATAACAAGCAATCTTTTCAACAACGCAATAACATACATGAGCTAGAAAAACAACCAACCTGAAATCTGCTAAAAGGATGATGAATCTTGGAGAAGAGCTGCCCAAATCCACTATCATTTTACTTCAAGACTTAGCCAAAAAACCCTTCCAAAAACTTACAAAAACTACTCAAGAATCTAAGTTTCCAAAATGAAGAGTGGGTGATCAAACTTCTCCCTCCCAAACTATTCCTTAAGAAGACACTCCTCACTCTTTCCAACCCACTTGGGAAGGGTGAAGGATGTTCATTGGTTGGTCTTCCCAATACCTTACAAAATCTCTATCCAAGACACCTCAAAAAAGGTAAAAGGAATGGGAAAGAGCAATGTCACTCATGAGGAGGGTTATCTAACCTAGGAAGGCTCCTCTAAAGTTGAAATTCAGCCAACTTGGGAAACTCAATTTTTGGGGTGACTAAACAGGCCCTAGGGAGTGGACACATGGTTAAATTTGGCTTTCATCCATAGGTACATCATATGGCCCACTAAAAATGCCCCTAACTTGACCCTAGGAGTTAGTTTAACCCCATATAAACTCACCCAAAGTTTACCTACAGGTCAACCATGAGTTGACCTTTCTAATGGCTCCCTTTCCAAGACTTTCTTGGGACCATACTAGGATAATTAAAAAATATGCATTGGTAAAACAAATTTCCTCCAAAGGGACATGTCATTTCCAACTCATCTTACAACACATGTGTCAAGTGACACCGCAAAAAGAATTACACATCACTAAAATACACATGGAAAATGTCCCTTTTGAAATTTATAAATTAAACAATTTCCAAAATAAACACACATCCAAGCATAACATTTACAAATTAAAACACATTTACAAATTAAAACACATTTACAAATGAGGTGTTGTCTATCCAAATAGACAACCCTTGGCTTCACAAATGCACATAGGCCTAGGCTTGATTCTCTGAATAGTTTCTATGGTCACATGGAATAATTTTCCTGCACATCTCACTTGCACATTAGTAATTCAAAAAATGGCATATAATATTATCATATGGAAAGAATACAATTCGGATGTCGCATACAATTTCATTCATAAAAATCAAGTTTCCAATTATTTAATAACATCCACATAAAATAATCTTGTAAACGACATCATCATAATCATCATGGAATTAAATCATTTATAGAGCATGCATCCATAATTTTCTAGCATCAAAACAAAATACTGCAAATCAAAGTAATGACATAATCATAACAATGTTATCCAAATACTAAATCATATAAAATCTATGTCCATAATGCATCAAAATGTAGTATCAATAGTAGGTCCAACATGAATATAACTGAAATGCTATGATGGCTCGGGGTAGGGCCTCACAACATGGTGGAAATCATGGAGGAATCACTGAAGGTGGTCTCTTTAGACTATCTGAAGCATACCCGTTGTCTGGAGAAGCTTACGGTTGAGCTGGAAAGAGTAAAAGATAAAAATGAGTAGCTACTAAAGGAAGGAAAGGCTAGAGAAATAGAGATGACTTATCTGCAATCTATGATACTTCAAGAAAAGGGTGAGAAAGACAAGCTCCAGAATGCATTAAAAGTATTTGAGGGCTAACTACGAGTAGAACGGTTTGCTAAAAATACATTAAACAAAAAATTATAAGATAAAACACTGGAATTATTGCACGTACAAGCCACTTCTTCATATATGGCTCAAGTTCAAGCTCAATTGCAGGAAACACCTACAGAGAAAGAAAAAGAGCATCGAGAATTGTTTAAAATTCAGACTCTTATTGTAGAAGACAGAGAACGAAAAGATAAAGCTTTGCAGGACTTCCAAATTTTGCAAGCTCAATCCACTTAGGAATGTCATGAATCTAAAGAGGCCATTGATGATCAATATGCAGAAAACAAGCAACTCTAGGAAGAAGCACAAGATAAACAGACTAGAATAGTAATGTTGCAGCATCAGGTAACAAAACAAGCAAAAAATTTGAAAGAAATGTGCCAGAAGGTGGAAACCAAAGAGGTGGTGGTGAAATCAGCTCCCCAGACTCCCACCCCCCATAGAATTTACGTATCTAGTGCAGGAGCTTCATAATGTGTATTGGGAAAAGATAAAGCAATATGTCTCCTTCCTAGAACCAACTTTGAGGTTCTTAACAGTTTCCCATGGTTTGTGTACTGAGGTTGATCCTTTCATTGAACACACCATACAAGAAGTGGCCCCTAAAGTCTCTGAAGCTCATAAGTTAGTCAATTGGCTTTACATCGCTCCCTCCCAAGAGTTAACTTCAGTGGGAATCATAGATTCTGAGGAGGTAATTCAAAAGACTAACCGTTTCATCAAATGCAACAAGTTGGCCAGGCAAGGTGCTTCTAGTTTGTTATCTTTAAAGGACTCAATTGCTTTTGTTATTGAATGCCTCTAAGGTTTCATAAAGCTCAGCCTACCCTCCCCTTTTCTTCCTGATGACTCAGGCATGAAAGCCGAGAAACTTCTAAGCTTGCTACTATAGAAGCAGGAATATCAGTCATCCCTACAAGCTCTAAGGAGCCCCCATGGGGTAGACGAGTTTGAGGCTTTATTTCATCCTTTAGCCAAACTCCTCACCATGCTTGAGTTAACCCACAAAGAGATAGAAGAGATTCCTTTCAAGGATGTCAACAAACTAGATCATAATTTTTCAGGTTCAGGCCATCCCTTCCAAAGATGATTGGTCTCCTTTGAAGAAAATTTTTGACAAGATTTTTAAGCCAGAGGTATAGGTCTGGTCTGCAAACCAAGATTTTGGGTATCGACATCTCGTGGGTGATATTTTCTTAGAAGTTGCCAAGAAATGTAGACTTTCATCTACCGTGCCCCTTTCACAAAGTTGGTTTTTATTTCCCCTTGGCCAAAGTTTTAATTTTGCATCCTCCCATTTTCCACGTGGCGGCATGACTCGCGTTGTTCGAGCTTCTCTTTTCCCTTTGTTAGGAAGCTGCGAGAGGCTGACACAAGTCGGGTTGCCTTTTTGCTCTCTTTTGGTGGGCCCATGATTTTAAAAAGTTTTTTCAGTTTGTGCCCCATAACAGTTCCTCGCGAGGCGCCTTATGCAATTTTGTTAAGTTCCTAGGCTACTCCCTCCCGCTACCATGTTTTTCTTGTAGCAACCATCAGGCAACTTTGGCATGCGTTTTGAGAAAATGGGGCGTTTGTCGCCAACAACATACAATTTAGTAATGGTCGCAGGTTCTTCCATTTTGATTGAGTCGTTAGAAGATTTGGTGGTGGTTGTGCTAAAGGTAGAAGTTGTTTTATCCTTCTTCTCATTAGGTTGTTTCATAGTTATTAATGGTGCTACCAACGATGCATATGGTTACTTTTTCTCTCTTTGTTTTCTCCGCCAGGCCGTTGGTTCTTGATTATATAAGTGATTCTTTTTGCCATTGTAGGGGTTCAGATTTTGAGAGGAGAAATATAGGCAATTGCTATGTGAATTACGCCTTTAACTTGTGATTGTACTCCTAAAACTGTGATAATCAAATTGTGCTTGTGGCCTATATGATCACTACTTTCAATGTGTATGAATATTTTTTTGTTATATTGTAATTTTGTACAACTGTTGGAATATACTTTGTAAGACTCTACAGATTGAACTATGTCTTTTGAACTTGTTATTTGATAGATGAATGGTATTTATTGATTTATGCTAAATGGGTTGTTGTTTATATTTTAATATTGATTTTTTGGGCATGTAAATTATTGAATGGGCCTTAGAGATGCACGCATGTGAAGTTTCTCTGTGCTTATAGTGTACTAAAATCTTTTCGGTACATCTATATAGAGTATCTTTATTTTAATTTTTCTTCTTCCCCTTTTCTCCCCCATGTATGAAGAGTTGGCTTCTAAAATCTCAGAGGTAACTCGGTGAACACACGCAGGTCCCCCATCACTGATTTTCCCATAAGGTTGTTCTCATAGAAGCATTTTTATTGATCAACAAAATCATCCTAAATAATGAGTAACAATACAACGAATCCTTATAGAGGAAGGCTAAAAGCTAAATAAAGAAACTTGAAGGAAACACTAGGTGATGATAGAACTAGATCATGATATGTGTCATCATTATATGACTTGAGAGACCTAAACGATACATATCTAAGTAAGCTTGAGCATTATAGTACTAGATTACTCTTACAATACAAAGTTAAGAAGAATAAGACACTTTGAGGGGGAAACCTTCAAATATCTCTAATACAATCACAAAATGATGGCAATCTAAACTAATCACTATCTCTTATACATACCTTACATATGCCTTGAAACTCACCTATATTGAGTTAGACACTTTTAACATCTAAAACAATCTTATTAATTAATAAAAATGTAATATTTACCATATAACTGAATTAAGAGTTAAGGTATCCACAATTTAACTACACATAACCCTATCCACACTATAGGAGTGAGACCATAACACTACCACTCAAACTTGTGTCAAGAAAGAGAGATGCATGCATATAATTAATTATAATATCACAACAATCAATCATGAGTAACAAACTAGAAAGATGGCAAAGGATAATGCTAAAAATCATTATGGCCATGTTCTTACCTATTTCACACAACACCCCTTCGTAGATGGGGACCCCCTATTATTTTTTGCTTTTCAGGGTTTTGTCCTAGCTTTGTAGTTTCATAAGTCCATTTTTTGAGAGAGTTTTGAGTTTGAGTTTCTGAGGTCATACCAAGACAAATTGAGAATTCATGCTCAAAATCATGTATGAGTGTTGTCAAAGTGCTTAGAAGGTCTAAAGGATGAGGATCACAATTTCTTTGGGTCATTTCTGAAAACTTTCTATTTTTAGGAATTTCTGTTATTTTTTTCTTTTTTTTGTTGTTTTGAAAGTGGAATTTGGGTTTTCTTCCTCAGATCATTTGGTCACTGCCCATGTTGTCAGAATTTGAAAATCTTGTCTCTAAGTATAAAAAGAAGGGCTTTATTTTTCTCCCTTTTTTTTGGAATTAGGTTTTTGATCTTCAGGTCATATCATTACTGCTCATGTCTTTCGATTCAAATTTTTTTGCCCCCAAGCACAAAAAGCAGGTTTTGCTTTTTTTTTTTTTTTAATTTCAGAATTAGGGTTTTGACCCTCAAGCCATATTATTTCTACCCATGTTCTCAGAATTAAAAAAAATTGGTCTCTAAGGGTAAAAGTAGATGGAAACCCTAATAAGGTTTTGTTCTAGAAGATTAGCTATTTGATCAGTGCCCATGTTTTCAGATTTGAAAAATCATGTTTTTAAGTGCAAAAAGCAAGGTAGAACCCTAATTAGGGTTTTTGTTTCAGATCATCTAGGTATGAACATGGCAGGTCAGAGATGGGCATGAAAATTTGAATGAAGATGTTTTGGAGAAAAGGTAACATGGAGATGAAAGTTCGCCCAAGGCATAAGGAGACTTTTCCAGACATCTTCAAACTCTACCCAAGCCAAGGATGTTTAATGGAAGACAAAGTTCGCCAAGGTTAAAATTGAAGATGACAAAGCAAAGTGGAAGCATTTCCAAGCTTCTTCCAACATTTCCTTTTCCAAGGAAGAGTGAAGTCCACCTTGGAAGATTGTCCAAGCACATGCCAAGTTCACCTTGGCAAAACATCATCCAAGTCCGCCCTATCCAAGGAGCCTCCAAGTCCGCTCTTGGTAGAGACTCTCCAAAGTTTGCGTATTGCACAAGAAAAGTTTTCCAAGCACTAGTAAACTCCTACCTTCAGTCAAGTAGCCCATGGGAAAGGTTCATCAAACTCTTACCTTTGGTTAAGAAAAAAAATAAAAAAAATTGGCTGTGTTGATACCTTGGGGAGAAAAAATTCAAAAAATTGGCTAAAGTGTTGATACCTTGGGGAATAAAATTTCAAAATTTGGTGAAGTGTCAAGGAAAATTCCCTAAGCAAAAAGCAAATCCGCCCAAGGAAGATGAACATGATAATTTGAATAAGTATGGTGGAGAAGAATGCTAGGACATCCATGAAGTCCGCCAAAACAAGTGGCTGGTAAACATGGGAAGAAGAAGCTCAAGTCTGCCCCTCCTAAAATAAGACAACTTTGGCATCATTTCTTCCAAGTCCACCTTATGGACATGTCAATACTTCTTCAAAGTCCTCCTAGGTTGTATGGTAAAAGGGAAGACAAAGATTGGAAAAGAGATGTTGTACAAACACATTCCAAATTTGTGTAAGGAAGAGAAAGGCAAGAGATTGTACAAGTTTGGCCATGGCATGCGGGAGATGTCCAAGGACATTTCAACTTTGCCAAAGCATAGGAAGCATGTGAAAGACCAAAAAAGTTGGATAAGACTCTTCCAAGTCCGCCATGGAGAAAGCAAGATATGAATGAATAAAGCAAGCCTATCAAAATTTGCCAAAAAGAATTGTTTGGAAAGAGGAATGAAAAGAATTGTCTAGGCATGTTGGCATGTTTGACATAACTCATGAAGATGAGATGATGGTGGATGATTGTATTGGTAGAGGAAGATGATATGATCAGTTATTTATATTGTCATTGATGGCAACCAGGTTCAACTGATGTTTAATGATATTTACAGTTCTTTTTTGGTGATTGACTTGTTGGCTAAGTGATTTGGTCTACCGGAGTAAGAGTTTGATAGAGTTTACTACCAAGTCTATGAAATAGGACCTTGACCGGTAAAGTAGATAAGTTTTGATGGAATCAAGTCATTGGCGATGTTTGGTGACTTGTAGTTTCATACATAAGCTTTTATGATGGATTTGAGTATGTAACCAGAACCACATCCTATGATGGTTGTTGCAAGGCATGTTTTGAATTTCTAATAAAGTTTTGCTAGGGTATAAGAAGGGCTTTAAAGACTAGTAAAGAATTCTCTTAATTGGTAATGATTTTTGGTTTGGCGGTGATCTACATCAAGTTCACGTGTTGATGATAATGCAACACAAACTGCGTGATGAGTTTAAAAGATGTTTTGGCATGTTTGAAGAACAAATTTCTTGGGAATGTGCAAAGTGCTTAGCGGAATGTGCTAAGGGTTTGACTTTGTACCAGATCGACTTGCTGTGATGATTTATGATCATTCAATGATCGATATTGATTTTTAATTGATTGTAATGATCCCTATGATGATTAGTAATGAGTTGTAAATATCTATGATGATCTATGTAGTAAGTCTTAGGTTTTTGATATCGACCTAGTTGTAAAAGTTATTTATGTCGACAAGGTTGATGTTTTGTAGTGTCGTTGATTTTGAGAAGTGTGTGTAGCCGAACGAGTGTGTGTAAGAAGATCTATTAGAGAGATGCAGACTTAGAACTTAATTGGATCTAATCAAGAAAGAAGTAGAGTGCTATACATAGATCATTCACTGGTGTTCTCTAACAATTACAACATCTAAAATCCCTTAACTGGGTAGGTCCTAACAGGTCTCACATTGTAAAATCCCCTAACAGGGTGACTCAATATCTGAGTTCTAAGTCCTCTTCCGAGTTTGATCCTAACAGATCAAAGCTTCTAACAGGGCCGAGGTAAATCCATTAACCGGGTGACTCCTAACATGGTCTGCTCCTAAAAGGGCATCATTGTAGGCTTCTAACTGGGCTTGGCTTCTAACAGAGCGCATTTCAAAAGAGTCCAAAGTATTTGTGGGTATCAATTCCCACCATGGTTTTTCCTTGTTTGGGTTTCCACATGAAAAACATGGTGTTCATGTATGGTATGATTTTCTTGTTATGTTCATGTTTTATTTCTGATAATCAGTTAAGACAGTTTATGTTTGTTTATTAGAGATCTTAAAGTGGTTACTGATATTTATGATTATATGATTGATGAAGTTTTCCAATCAATTAATAAGCTGGTAACTATGTTTGTTGATTTGATATTGAATTGATGGCTGATCTAATTAATAAGTTTGCATAAGAGGAAATGGTTATCTAGATCTGATAAGGAAATCTATTATGAAGATTTGGTTTAAGTGTTGAATGTTTTTTAGATCTGAGATAAGTCTTTTTTGGTGTTGAAAGTTTCATTTTTTTTTAATACTAATTCACCCCCCTCTCAGTATTAACCGTATCCTCTAGGTTTATCAATTGGTATCAGACCATTGGTCCTTTGTGTACAGAAATCCTATCAGTTTGAGGGAAAGATTCTGTGAAAGATGATGACGAAGGAGGGTCCCAATTTTACCAAGGACAACTACCGAATACAGAGTGATTGGATGAAGCTCTACACTAAAGGAATGGGCTCATAGTATTGGAATCATGTGATAAACAAGCATGTTGCACCTACTACTAGTCCCTTGACACCGGATGATCTCAAAGAAGAATAGGAAAACATTCAAGCTCTTGAAGCAATTGTAAGTACTATGTCTGAATTTGAATATATTGATGTTCATGGATTAGAAGCTACAAATAAAATATGGGAGAAAAAAAATTTAATCTATGGAGGAGATGAACATGTACAAAGGGAAAAGGAAGAGAGTTTGAGAGGAAAATTTGATGATATGTAAATGGTTGACGGTGAGAACATAACTCAATATGGACAAAGGATTAAGGAAGTTGTAGGTGGAATAAAGAGTGTCAGAGGTAATATTGAAGATGATACTATTGTTATCAAATTGCTTTGAACTCTTTTACCGCAGTATTCTATCAGAGTGTCTGCTATTCAAGAACTGAGATCAATTTCAAAAGATAAAGTTATTGTTGATTCTTTAATTTGAAAGTTAACTGCATTTGAACTTAACAATTTTGATAATAGTGTTTCCAAACCTTCTGAATTTGCGTTTAAGGCTTTAGTAATTGGTACATCAACAAGGAAAGGAAAAGATGTTTGTCATAATCATGATTGTAGGTCTAGTCATGATGGTAGCAGAGGTGATTGTGATGATGAAGATCATCTAATGGAACTTGAGGCATTACTGGCTAGAAGATTCCCTAGAGGAATAGGTAAATATAAAGGTAAATTACCCTTGAAGTGTTTCTCTTATAGTAAGATTGGACACATAGCTGCTAACTGCCCTAACACTGATAAGAAAGATAAGGTTAGTTGATTCAAAGGAAAAAACCAATAAACATTGTTATATTGCAGTGGATGAAGGTGTGACCGATGATGAATCAGAAGAAGATGACAATGAGGAGATAGTATTTGTTGTTGTGAAGGACGATCTGACTGATGATAAGGATTTGGTGTCTCATATGGATAACAACGATGAATGGATAATAGATAGTGGTTGCTCACACCACATGACCGGTGAAAAAAGTAAGTTTCTATCCCTTAAAGAGTTTTATGGAGGGGTTGTAAGATTTGGTAATAACTGTCCCTCAATGGTTAAAGGTAAAGGATCAATTTCATTAAATGGGAAGAGTAATGCAGATGATGTCTTTTGGGTTGAAGGACTAAAACATAACCTCTCGAGTGTTGGACAACTTAATGATAAGGGTTATCTACTTGAATTCAAAAGTGTAGCGTGCAGGATTCTTAGAAATAATGGAGAATTGGTTGCTACTGGGAAGCAAACTAGAGGTAATTTATTTCATTTGAATACTAATGTAAATGATTGTTTGGTGGTGAAGATTGAAGATAGCTGGTTGTGGCACAAGAGATTTCATCATGTCAATTTTGACAATTTGATTAAAGTTAGTAAGTCAAGTATTGTTAGAGGTTTGCCCCATCTTGTGAAACCAGACAATGTGTTATGCAAGGACTGTCAGATGGATAAGGTGACCTCTGTATCCTTTAAGAGTAAGTCTTTTTCTTCAGAGAATATTATTGATTTGGTCCATACTAATCTTTGTGGTCCTATGAGGACTAACAACGATTTTGGTGATAAGTGTTTTATGATCTTTACTGATGATTATTCCAAAATGATGTGGGTAACTTTTTTGAGAGAAAAGTCTGGGGCTTTTAGTAAGTTTAAAGCATTTAAAGCTCTTGTTGAGAAAGATACCAGGAAGAATCTAAAATATTTGAGATCTGACCAGGGAGGTGAATTTACTTCTGATGAGTTTGTGAAGTCCTGTGATGAACATGGAATTAAGAGGTAGATGTCAGCTCCTAAAAATCCACAACAAAATGGGATAGCAGAGAGAATGAATAGAACAGTTTCTGAAGATGCTAGAACCATGTTGATTCAAGGTGAAGTATCGAAGATGTTTTGGAGAGAAGTAGTCAGCATTGCTATCTATACTTTGAACTGAGTACTTGTAAAAAAAGGTAATAACAAAACACCTTATGAATTATGGCATGGAAAGACTCCTAGTGTAAACTATTTCAAAATCTTTGGGAGTAAATGTTATATTAAGAGAGATGATTACACTAAAAAATTTGATGCTAAGTGTGATGAAGGCATGTTTCTTTGTTACTCTACAAAGAGTAAGACATTTAAATGTTATAACAAGAGAACTAAGAAGATCATTGAGAGTGATAATGTGAAGATAGATGAACTCCTTGAGAAATATGGTGAGTCCAGTAGATCTGAGCCTGAGAAAGAGGAAGAAATACTTGTGTTCATAGAATCGGGAGTGCAAAAGACCGATGAGAAAAATATTGCAAAAATAGGTGCTCAACCGGTAAATGCAGAGAGCGATGAAGAAGATGAAGAACATGAAGTAGGAAGCACAACATTGAAACTGGTTATTCCAAGGTACATCAGGTTAAATCACTTAGAAGAACAAATAATTGGAGATAAAAATGTTGGAGTACAAACAAGGAGGAAAATCAGAGAAAATTCTTGTCTGATTTCTACTATTGAGCCAAAAATAGTAAGAGAGGCATTAAAAGACAATGACTAGATGAAAGCAATGAATGAGGAATTATATTAAATAGAGAAAAATTAGACATGGTCACTTGTTCCTAGACTGGAGGAGAATAATGCAATTGAAACCAAATGCATCTTCAGAAATAAGTTAAATGAAGATAGAAAAGTGGTAAGAAATAAGGCAAGATTGGTTTGAAAAGTCTATGCACAAGAAGAAGGAGAATATTATGGTGAAACCTTTGCACTTGTGGCAAGATTGAAAGGAGTAATAATGCTACTTGTTTATGCTGCATTTAAAGGATTTGAAGTCTATTAGATGGATGTTAAATTAACTTTTCTCAATGGCATCCTTGAAGAAGAAGTATACATAGAACATCCGGATGGATTTACTTTGTTTGAAGACAAAGATATGGTTTGCAAACTACATAAGGCACTATATGGATTGAAGCAAGCACCGAGAGAATGGTTTGAAAGGTTGCATGCACACCTGATCAAGATATGATTCCAGCGTACTAGTGAGGACATTAACATATATCTAAATACTAATGGAGAGAAAGTATTGACAACTAAAGTATTTTTGGATGACATTATCTTTGGTGGTAATGATGACTTATGCATTGATTTTTCTAAGGAGATGAAAAAGGAATTTTAGATGTCTCTTATTGGAGAGATTAAATTTTTTATTGGGTTGCAGGTCAAGTAGTTAGATGGTGGAATTTTTATTTGTCATAGTAAGTATGTCAAAGAGGTGTTGAAAATATTTGGCATGGAATATTGTAAACCGGTTGGTACTTTGATGGTGACAGGTTGCAAGTTGTCTAAGAAAGATGACTCACCATCCGTGGATGAGAAATATTACAGGTCTATGATTGGTAAATTGCATTATGTCCTTCATAGAAGATTGGATATTGCACATGTTGTTGGATTGGTTGATAGATTTCAAAGGTTCCCAAGGAGACTCACTTGGTAGCAGTGAAAAGGGTATTTCGGTACCTGAAAGGAACATTAGATTATGGTTTGTGGTATCCTTATAAAGAAAATTTCTCTTTGGATATGTTTACTGATGTAGATTGGACAAGCAATGTAGATGACTGGAAAAGCACTATCGGTGGAGCTTTTCTTCTTGGAGGCAGATTGGTTGCTTTGACAAGTAAGAGGCAAACTTGTGTTTCTCAGTCAACGACAATGGTAGAGTATGTTGTAGCATCAATGAATTTCACATAAGCAATCTGGATGAGACATGTGCTTGAAGGATTCAGATTTGATATGTCTGAACCGGTAACTATTTACTGTGATAATACTAGTGCAATCAACATTTCAAATAATCCTATGTTACATGCAAGGAAAAACACATAGAATTGAAATATCATTTTCTAAGGGAAAGCATAGAGGAAAAACAAGCCCACGTGGATTATGTGACAAGCAAAGAGAAGCTAGAAAATATTTTCACAAAACCTTTGTCGAAGACAACCTTTAAGTATCTCAGAGGTAAATTAGGGGTCAGACCCCTACTCAGACAAAACTAGAATGTAGGATGTATCAATCCAGTAGGCTTCATGACTATTTTTCACTTTGGATTGATGAGATGCAGGCTACTCCGCAGAGGGAGCAACTTAGATATGTTTGCAGACATGTTGAAGACAACAACTATGACAAACTTGATGATTTGTGATGCTTAGCACCTTTGGCATTATTGTCAAAGGGGGAGAAGAAATATGATTGAGAGAAGACATATGATTAGTTGGAGTAGATATAGTGTAACTGGTAGATGAGATACAACAAAGAAGAGAAGAGTTGCAGAGAAGGTCCAGAATAGAGCGAAACAGTATGAGGTTATTATGTTGATATTTAGTGTTCCCATCAATGCCAAAGGGGGAGGTTGTTGGCATGTTTGGCATTGTAATGCCCTGCCAGGAACCCTAAAGGAAAACAACACAACTAGGCAACTAAAGGGTGAATTTTTTTTTCTTTTAAAGATTAAGTGCATTAATTATAACAATAGCACGTTTAATAACATAGTGGAAGTCTAACACATGATTTCCTAAGGGTTACCAACAAATATTTATTCACAAATTATATTAACACCATGGTTAATCCAATTGTCCATTTAATTAGGTAAATTAAATGCTTAAGATTAAAACTACACATACATCTAAATTCCATAATGAAAGAATCAAAGTATTCCAATGCATTTATTATCCATAAACTATCTATACAAAAGATCAAAGCAATTGAATTAACATACATTCCACTGACATAATATTACAATAACCATAAATACATGGCTTCTAAAAATAACATGAAATCCAAAAGTTACAATATCAAGGTTACATAAAAGTTTGATACAATGACCACAAGGTCTCAACTGAACAATGATCACAAACAAGAGCTAGTACATGAACCATGAACCAAGAAACACAAGCGAAGCCTTTCATCACCTGAAGATAAAATCCAGAACATCCGATGGGAAGTGGCAACACCACCTGACCATGTGATCCCGAAATGGAACCACCCCACCATGTTAGGAGATAGTAGAAGACCCTCAAGCAAGCAAACTAAGACAAGTACAATAAAACTACACGACTCCACAAACATCCATGTGACTCAACTCACAAACACTAGTGACTCTAAGGAGAGAGTGTTATCGCATGGCTTAAGGTGGTTACCCTGGTAGGCCTCCATAGGTCCCGACCCCCATCCTGGGTTATCCTGGTAGCCTCTCCTAAACCTTCGGCTCCATCTAAGCCACATGCGGACCCTACCAATCCTTTCGTGAAGACAAGGTGACAGGTTTGCCATTCCAGGCCTTCTCACCACATCCTGAGCCTATACAAGCACTCAACCATGTGCGAGGCACATTATCTTAATTAATATTTAGCCTACCCACCCCCTAATCAATTATCAGGTTATCACTTCATAACTGAATTTCAAGGGGTTATCCTTCCATCCACTTCAGGCGTGGCCCCCACTCGAAAGCCACTCTCTCTCATAGGACACTAACAACAAAGGTCTCTCTACGAGAACTCTATGGTGAAAAAGATAGCCATATCTAATCCTGACAAACCATAGGTGAAGGATACACAATCACTAACCCAGGATTGACCATTTGGAACAAAACACACAATGGCTTACATCAACGGGGTTATACAACAACACCTGACTAGGGGAGTATAACAACATATGACATAATGACAACTCAACTAGAATTATAGCAAAATTAAGCTTGACTGCAAATACCATTTATACAAGATCCTAATACAAACAATCTTTTCTTTAAACTACCAAAAGCATAAAATACTTGCAATTAAAGATTTTCCAGAAAATAAGAAAATACAACTATATTAATACAAGGAAATCAATGTTGTCATTTGTCCAATAAGGGTAAATAAAATCACATAAAAATTAACCCCCTATATATATGTTCATGATCAATTTACAAATAAACCCGATTCGATTGTATCAATAATCTAAATTAAATTCCAATTTAAGAATTATATATAATAATATAATATAATTACATAAATATATATATTCTTTGAAAATATTATATAATTATATCACATTAAAATATATAATAAAAAGAAGATATAATTTTGAAATATCTTTCATTTCCAAAACGTAATTAAAACTACAGAAAATACTATATATATATATATATTTAAAATTAGATAAAACAGAATTATATAACACTAGCACGAAACTCGAAAGTACCAAACTTTGCACAAAATTTAACATAGGGAGAAGCGAATATAATAACTCTCTCCCCGCTACCGCACGGTAGCAGGTACTACTGTAGGTATCCTACTACCTTACGGTAGCCACTGCAATGTAGTACTTCTCCTCGTTTGAACTTATTAGACTCATATTTTGTTATTGTTTACTTTTAGTGGATACATTACTATGATGTGTTATTCAAACTTATATGACATTATTTCATGCTTTTCTAGATATGAGATGCATAATTTATTTGCAGTATTTCAGTACTTGTGATTTATGGCCTCTTATGGATTATTGCTATGTACTGACACTTTACTTTATCTATGCAATGGAAAATTATATGTTGCATGTCTGCGAGTGTATTGGATGCAAGGGGACGATTTTCCTTTACTCACTCTAGTGAGATAGGGAATGTCGCGATTCTCCTTCATCGGTGTGTATGTTGTGTTTTCTATATTTTATATATGCATGTATGGTTCGGTGATGCAAGATATTGTAGGTACAATTACCAGGTAGGTACGGGGTATCATCTCCACCTGGCTTCACAGGTTTGAGCATGCCTTATATTGTCTGAGAGAAGTGGAGATTGTTGGAGTTTAGAGACCGATATCTCTACGTATGATTTCCGCTATGCTACTTAAGCGGTGCATGCGTAGAGGGTGTCGACTTTTTGCAGTTACTCTCAAGGATGTGGATGAGTCAGAGAGTCGATAAATCACTATTGATAGTCACTCTATTCTTCAAGAGTATGCTGATGTGTTTCCATTGGATATTCCCGGTATGCTTCCGAAGCAAGACATAGACTTTCGCATTGATTTGGTTCCTGGTGCAAAACCTATTTTGAGAGCTCCATATTAGATGACTACTCAGGAGTTGAGTGAGTTGAAGTTGTAGATTGAAGAATTGTTGGCCAAGGGATTCATTCATCCTAGTGTTTTCCCTTGGAGTAGACTTGAGAGAGAGGATTCTTGGAGTTCTTCCTTAGGATACTTGGTATCAGAGCCCAAGTTTCAACACTAGGTACTCTGGGTTGTAGTGAGCCTATTCAGTTTGACCTTGTTGCTTAGGTCTTCATGTTTGTGTTTCTCTTGTCTTATCCTTGCCATAGATCTGAACCATTTTCTCTTTTGTGGTGCTAGGTCATGGCTAGGAAATGTAGGGGAGGTGGCTGTACGGGTGGACGGGAAGGAGGCAGAGATTTTGGTGAAGAAAAATTATTTGGAAGCTTGTTGAAGGATTGAATCTCTCCTACAAGGTTCTTCCAGGAAAGCTATACCAAGTTGGGTGGCTTCTGGTTGTTTTTAAAGAAAATGCTTTATTTCTTCCATCTTTTTGAATCATGTGTTAAACTTCCATTGTGTTATTAAACGTGCAATTGTTATAATTAATGCACTTAATCTTAAAAAAAAAATAAAAAAATCACCCTTTAGTTGCCTAGTTGTGTTGTTTTCCTTTAAGGTTCCTAGTAGGGCATTACAGGCATAGTTGATGAAGATGAGATGATGGTGGATGATTGTACCAGTAGAGGAAGATGACATGATTAGTTATTTATATTGTCACTGATGGAAACTAGGTTCAACTAATGTTCAATGATGTTTACAGTTGGTTTTTGGTGATTGACTTGTTGGCTAAGTGATTTGGTCTACCAAAGTAAGAGTTTGACAATTTGACAAAGTTTACCAGCAAGACTGCAAATTAGGACCTTAACTAGTAAAGAAGATAAGTTTTGATGGAACAGGGTGATTGGCGATGTTTGGTGACTTGTGGTTTGATACATAAGCTTTTATGATGGATTTGAGTATGTAACTGGAACCGCATCCTATGATGGTTATTGGAAGGCATGTTTTGAATTTCTGATGAAGTTTTGCCAGGGTTTAAGAAGGGTTTAAGGATCGGTAAAGAATTATCTTAACCAGTAATGATTTTTGGTTTGGCGGTGATCTACATCAAGTTCACGTGTTGATGATAATGCAACACAAACCGTGTGATGAGTTTGAAAGATGTTTTGGCATGTTTGGAGAATGAATTTCTTGGGAATGTGCAAAGTGCTTAGCAGAATGTTCTAAGGGTTTGACTTTGTACTGGATCAACTTGCTATGACAATTTATGATCATTCAACGACTGATATTGATTTGTAATTGATTGTAATGATCCCTATGATGATCTGTAATGAGTTGTAAATATCCGTGATGATCTATGTAGTAAGTCTTAGGGTTTTGATGCTGACCTAGTTGTAAAAGTTATTTATGTCGGCAAGGTTGATGTTTTGTAGTGTTGGTGATTTTAAGAAGTGTGTGAAGCCAAACTAGTGTGCATGAGAAGATCTGCCAAAGAGATGTAGACTTAGAACTTAATTGGATCTGATCAGGCAAGAAGTAGAGTGCTATACACATATCATTCATTGCTATTCTCTAACAATTACAACAACTAAAATCCCTTAACCGGGTAGGTCCTAATAGGGTGACTCAATATCTGAGTTCTAAATCCTCTTGTGAGGTTGATCCTAACAGATCAAAACTTCTAACAGGGCTGAGGTAAATCCCTTAACCGGGTGACTCCTAACAAAGTTTGCTCATAACAAGGCATTATTGTAAGCTTCTAACTGGGCTTGGCTTCTAACAGGGCGCATTCCGAAAGAGTGCAAAATATTTGTGGGTATCAATTCCCACCGTGGTTTTTCCCTATTTGGGTTTCCACGTGAAAAACATGGTGTTCATGTGTGGTATGCTTTTCTTGTGATGTTCATGTTTTATTTATGATAACTGGTAAAGACAGTTTATGTTTGTTTATTAGAGATCTTAAAGTGGTTACTGTTATTGATGATTATATGATCGATGAAGCTTTCTGATCACTTAATAAGTTGGTAATTGTGTTTGTTGATCTGATATTGAATCGATGGCTGACCAGATTAGTAAGTTTGCATAAGTGGAAATGGTTATCTAAATCTGATAAGGAAATTTGTTATGAAGATTTGTTTTAAGTGTTGAATGTTTTTAGATCTGAGATAAGTCTGTTTTGGTGTTGAAATTTTTAGTTTTTGTTAATACTGATTCACCCCCCTCTCAGTATTAACCAGATCCTCTAGGTTTATCAAAGCAACTTCAAAGTCTGCCCAAGGCAACATGTCCATTGAGCCTCCAAGTCTTCCCTCTTAAAAAGAAGTACCAAGTCTGCCCATGAAGGAGACGTCCAACAAAAAGTGAAGTTCGCCTTACCTAAGACATGACAAAGTCCACCTTGTCAAAGATGAAGCCATGTCCGCCTAGACATGGTGAAATAAAACAAGATCAAGTTGGGTAAGACACAAAGTCCACCTAGGCTAGAGAGAAGATGAAAAGGATTGCCAAGACATGGAAAAGACTAAGAAGACATGAAAATTCACCTAAAGGAAGATAAAAATTTCCCAAGGAAGATTGTCCAAACATCTTGGAAATTTGATCAAGTACAAGAAAAACATAAAATCACACAGCCATTTTGAATTTACCTATGCATAAATGGAATATGTGAAGAGGCCTAAGGTAGACATAAAAAAAAAATTCGCCCAAGACTTGAAGATTAGACATTAAAATCAACTTGCGATGATGAAGAAAGAAAAAATGGCTAAAGAAAATACAAATTTGAGGAACATTGCACATGAAATCAAGGGTCCATCAACGAACACGTTGGAAAATAAAATTTGACACAAGAATATTTTTAATTATTTCCCAACACTTAGAATTATTTTCGAAGGGAAAATAATTCCAACACTTAGATATTTTTTGAAAAATTCAAGAATTTTGGAAATCAAAAGAAAGTTCTAGAAGATTCCTTAGTTAAGGATTAATTTGAGAGAGAAATAAAACTTTCCATTTTGGAAAGATTTAAAACCTTAAAACACACAAAAAATAATTAAAAAAATAGAAAAAAAACAAAGAAGCTTCTTCCACGTTTTAAAACCTTAAACTCTATATATTTTCAACCAGTCACTTTCAAATTCATTATTTAGATTGAGAATTTGGAGGGCGATTGAGAAGTAGTTTTCTCTTAGATTTTTGAGGAAATTGATTTTTTAAAAGAATTTTGAAGAAGTGAATTTTCTCTAAGTGTTGAAGTCAAGAAATTAAGTGCTTTTTTATGATTTTAAGATAGATTTTTCAGAATTGAAGGTGAATTTTAGTCACAAAGATCAATTTCTAAGAGACAAAATTTGATATTGACTGAATACTTCTATTATTTTTTCTTATTTCTCTCAATTTTATCAATTTCTTGGTCAAACCCTTCACTTTCAGTTTGCTTTTACGCAAAAAATTAATCTTTTTACAAATTGAAATTGAATTTTTTTTTTAAAAAAAGGGGGTATAAAATCCGAATTAAAATCAACAAGTTGTCTCGAAAATAATATTGAATTTTTGTGTGTTATGAAAGTTAATGACCACCAAAGGAGCACCTTCTAGAAAGGCACCACTGAAGTTTGCCAGTAAAGGAGTTCAACAAGAATCCAAGATCAAATCTAAATGGAAGAATATTACAGACACTGGCCTTGGACATGTCGATTTAGAAGAATTCAAAAAGAGAATGTACGGGCATGATGGACACCTGTCGACACCCATTACCTGCCAGATGATGAGAAATGACATCATGCAAGCAACTAGATTTCCCTTGGCTAAACAATGTATTAAGTTGATGGTTGAGTGTGATAGACACTACAATACACAGTCAAAAGAGATCATTGCACCTGATGGGAGAGTTTTAGCTAATCTCTTAGAGTTGTCCATTCAAGAAACATTTTGAATTCCAAAATACAATAAAACCTCCTACAAGACCAAAGAAGATACCCAAAAGATTTATAATGCCCAGTCTGAACTCTGTGAAGCAAATGTTAACAAATTATAGTTAGAAAAGAAAAGACCCCAAGGGAAAGTGGCAAAGATCCTGCTACACCCATACTTCAAAGAAGAATATGGTGAAATTATCTTATTGATGAATAGAGTAATGAGTAACCCTAAGGGTGAATTATTTGAGACATGGATGTATTACTCAATAGATGAAATCACTTCGGGAGTCTGAATGTTCAATTGGTCCCACATAATCAACAACAACCTTCATGAACAGTTGATAAATTTGGAGAGGACAAAGTCATTCTACATGAGCTCCTACATTATCTACCCGTTGGCTAGTACTTATAGATATTTTGGACTGATTTGTAGAGGCATGGTTGGTAATGGTGAAGGTGAATTTAGATCTTATGATTGTTACTCGCAGCTATAGCTTAAGGAGAAAAGCTATCAAGTACATGATGCATTCTTAATGTACATCACAAGAACATTGCAAGGAGGGACTCACCAAAGGTTATCTCTTCAAGCCAAAAGTTTGATCAACATGTATGGATCCTGGTTTATCTAGTTTCCAAAATTTACATAGATAAGAGTCCAAGGTTTTGATGGTCATCCTTACTGACTTTTGATCTACCCAACCAACGAGATGGTTCTACTTGAAGTTCTCATGAAACTTGAAATATATTAGAGCTTCAAAAGAATAAGATAGAAGGAAACAATTACCTTTCAATTCTTTATTGTAAATATGGAGGAGTCTTATCCAACAACACAAGCAACAAAAAGTGCCAGGCTAGAAATGTAGTGGTATCTTTTTACCTTATACCAATCCAAAGCTAATTTCGATCCTCTCGACAATATTGGATCAGTGAATGAAGAAATATTTAGACATAGAGTGGATATAGAAGATTTTTGGGCAAATGTTGCAGATGAGTTCGACATCAGAAAAAGACTATGTTCCAGAATGTCAGTAAGCTTGATCCGAACAATTGAGCCTTTTCTTGTGCTTGATTAGCTGGAAGATAATCCAAACTATATTTAGCCTGGCTTTGATAAGAATGCATCTCTTTCTCCTATCAAATGGTCAGAGCCAGAGCATGCAGACTTGACCACTTTGATGCGGCCAATTATTAAATATTATAGATGTTGGGTTGATCAATAGTGTCATAGATTAAGACAAGGAAATATAATCTTAACTTATGCCCTGATGGGTGAAGCAGAAGGATATTTTTCAAATGAGGAAGCAACTTAAAGTACCAAACCAATTAAAGGTGCTAAAAAGAAGGGGAAGGTAGTTGTGAATGAAGGACCTGCTCAGAAGAAGCAAATGATAGAACCATCTCATTCCACCACATCTAAGAATGAAAACTATATGTTGGCCATTGATTAGTCATTGGAATAGATGGAAAATCCTTGCCTAGTTCATGAAGAAAACATCCATCAAGAAGATGACCAACCTCCATCTCCTACTGACACAAAAGTACTAGAATCATACAACGAAATTGGTGTAGGGAAACCTCTTGGTCTCTTGATTTCTTTTGTTGTTTGAGTGTTAGATAGGTGGTCTTAGATCCTAGGTTGGTGTGTTGGATCAGTTGGGATCCTCTTGATGTAATAAAGAACCCATTTGTAAGGCCAATTGGCTCTAAGGTCATTTATAAACCTAGAGACCAAATTAGGCCATGGGGTTCATAATGTGTAGGAATCATGTTGATAGGTTTATTGGAGTATTTTTAGGGCTAGGATAGGTTTACAAAGACCATTAAGGACTTTGCCACATCAAAAGTGTCAATTATGCAAAATTGTAAAAAGTTGCTAAGCAACATTTCCACCGGTTGTGGAAGAGAGGTTCCAACGGCCATAACCAATTTAAAACGAGTATAGCCATTGGGGGAAGGCCTATTTAGGCCTCTGAGAGCAACAATAAAACTCAGATTTTGCCCTATTCCTTCAATTTTATGTACAATACGAACTGACAAAGGATTTGATTTAATGAAATTTTAATTTGGTTGTGTAGTGGTGCGAGCTTAGGTTCTAATGCAAGTGGTCTGACTCCATTTGGCATCATTTGGAGTGAGTAGTGGTCAATTTCCTAAAAATTGTCATTCAAAACCCTGGTTCATAGGGTTTCACCCAAGACTTGGCCCTAACTTGCAAATTCCATCATGGAATTCAAAGAAATTTTGGAAAATTCAAGTTAAGGGTGTGTACATTAAGATTCCAAAAGGGTGGAGTGTGGGAGTGAGGGTTGGTGCGGTCACCACCAAGCCCTAGGCTAAGCAAGATAGTGTGTTTAGTCTAGACTACAAGGAGGAATGGACAAACAATCACCAAGGGAGCATATGGAGAATGGTTTGATGATTGATTTGGTACATTAGAGGATAGGGGAACATGTCCAAGTGATGAGTTTAGTTTTGTAAACCCATTCTCAAGTAGTTTCTTTGGAAAACAAGCCTAATTAGGCCTATTAGGCATGTGTCCACAATAGGTGCTTAGAGGTGCTGGAGCAGATTCAAGCCTCAATCTATTGGGATTTTATGTAAGCCCCAAAAGGGTATTCAAATATATAAATTTTTTCTAGGGTGTTTTGGAAATTTTTTGAATAAGGTTGGAAATACCAGTCTGGCAAGGCTACTAGACCTAGGCCTAAATAGGGGTTTCTTGACCCGGGTGCACAAAGGAGACTTCCAAATTTGATTGGAAGGTTAGGGTGAGTTATCCTAGTTGTGAAATAGTCCAAACCCTCCCTTGGAAGTGTCATTGGTGACTGGTTATCATTAGTGTGTTAGAACCCTAGTTGTGGGGTTGTATTAGGCCTTGGATTAGGCATAGAGGGGTGCTTTTGGGTCTTCTAACCTTCTAGTTGCAAACTCTACATCAGGGGGTATCAGAGCCAAGAAGGTTCTTGAGGGTGGAAGAAGAATATTGACAAGATTTCAGAAGGAGAAGACACCAGTAATGGGAGAAGGATGACCAACGTTGAATTGGCCAGGATGGTAAGAGAGTAGGTAGTAGCAAACAAAGAGATGAGAAAAGAATTGGATAAGTTGAAGGATAAGATGGAAAATAAGGAAGGAAACTCTAATGAAGAAGAAGAAGTGAATGATGAAGTTTCCTTTTTGAAGGCAAGAGAGAGGATACCTGTAGATCAGAGAAGTTTCCTTGAAGCCCTTGAGAGAGTAGAGAGATGAGATGAGAAAGCAAGCCTACCTATATTCACTGGGAAGATGAACCCAGAGGAAGTCATGGATTGGTTGGAGGACTTAGAGAACCACTTTGAGTGTGAAGATGTTCCTGAGAACCACAAGATGAAGACTATTACGTCTAAGATGAAGGGATCTTCCCTTAGTTGGTGGAACTTCTTACAAAATGAGAGAGTAGAAGAAGGGAAGAACCCCATCTCATCATGGAAGAGGATGGTTGCAGAGGTGAAAAGAAATTTGCACCTGAGGATTATGAAGTGACAATTCACAAGAAGTTACACAACCTAAGACAAAAGGATTTGGATGTGAGTGGATACACCGAGGAGTTTCACAAACTGTCCCAAAGAGAAAAGGTGTCAGAGAGTGAGAAGCAAAAGTTGGAAAGATACATGAATGGCCTCAAATATGCCATTCAAGATAAACTAAGTCTCTTCAATCCTGAGATAGTTCATAAATGTTATCAAATGACATTAAGAATTAAAGAAAAGTTAAAAAGAAAGGGATACCAACAAGGTAGAGGAAGAGGAGGAAACTTCAAAGGAAGGGGTCGATTTGGTGGAAGAGGAGCATCTCCTAAACTATAAGGAGAGTCAAGTAATCAGGAACCAGAAGGAGAACCAAGCCATAGGGGTAGTTTTAGAGGAAGAAGACCAAATGGATGAGGTATATTTGGAGGCAGAGGATCCAATGTGTTAACCGGAAGGTGTTTTACATGTAATCAAGTTGGCCACCAATCTTTTAGATGTCCGAAAAAGCAAGGTTCTAACAATCAAGGTGGAGAAAGAAGAGTTCATTTGGCACAAGAGGAAGACACCCAAAGTGTGAAGTCACCTTCAAGGCATGCAAATCCTGTTGGTATTTTGGTATAGTTTTGTCATTGATGTCAACACCTACCTATCAACTCTGGTACTTTGGAGAATCAACAACATTCACCAGCAGGCAAGTGACTTATGCATAGTCACTGGTATCTGGTACACTGATATGATATAATATTCACTGACACTTGGAATAGCATGGAAAACACTTGGTTATGTCGAAGACATTGTTTGGACTCTTTGTCTTGGAGTTTTTGTTATTGGCATATTTCATATTTGCATATTTGTTGTTACTGGCAAATAGGTCTAGGATATACATCGACAGGTTTATCTTTTCCAGATCAGCACGACACGCTATGGAGATGTCTTATTATTGTTGTAAATGCATCAAGTCGACATGTGGAATTGGTTATTGCATCAGACATTGTTTTATTTGTAAATTGATTTTATTGTAATATCTTTTAGAGCCGACCTACTAAAATTGGTCTTAGGTTATGATATAAATGTAAGATCTTATTTGTTAGATCGGAAGTGGAATTCGAAAAAGAATTGTGTGTAGGTATATGCGAGAATAAGCAGAGCTATATACATAGACATCATTTGAAGGTTGAAGGAGGGTTTTTGTGAAGACAATTAGAACTACACCGGTACTGAATCCAACATAGAAAGGTGCTAATGTGAGTAGTACAGCCTTATTGGATTTAACCATCCAATTGTAGTCAGTGTGACTCCTTTTGGTGTTTGAGCAGTGAGCTCTAGGCACTTGGCCTTTCTGCATGTGCAGACCCCATTTGTATACACATACTATCTATAGTAGTATCATCTGATTGTGGGTAAGTTTTCCCACCGTGGTTTTTCCCCTTACACGGTTTCTATGTACAAATATTGGTGTTATGTGTTGTGAATGACTTGGTCCTTTTGTTTCATGCATTAATCTTTACCAGTATTACAATTAACTGATAAAACTGTCTACCGACATAAAAGACTGGTTTACCGGTATTAATAATTAAGTTGGTAATGTTGTTTTTGGTTTGAATCTGTTAGACAATTGATTCACCCCCCCCTCTCAGTTTTCTCTAGGACCTAACAAATCCAGAGCAAGGGGAGTGTCTAATGTTCCAAAAGACCCTCTTGAAGGTACCAACCACCAAGGAGCCACCACAGAGGAAGACACTATTTATAACTACTTGCAAGGTAAGTGGAAAGGTATGTAGAGTCATTGTGGACTCAGGGTCAATTGATAATATTGCTTCAAAAAAGATGGTCAACAAACTTGGATTGAATAAACTCCCTCAGCCTTGCCCCTACAAGGTCTCCTAGTTGAGCAAAGAGAAGAAAGCCTTGTAAGTGAACAAGTTTGGGTAGATTTTCAAATAGGTGAATATAGAGACAAGATTTTGTGTGATGTTGTAGAGATGGTTGCTTGCCATTTACTCCTAGGAAGACCATGGAAATATGATGTAGGCTCAAGGCATGATGCGAAGAAAAATGTTTACAAGTTGACCAAAGATGGTGTGCAATACACTATGACCCCACTACTAGATGATGTTAAAGACAATCATGTTGTGACTAGTGTCATGTTAGTAGGTAAGGAGGAGTTTATGTAGAAAATCAAAGAGAAGGATACCCCATGTTTTTCCATAGTGGTGAAGCCAAGAGAAGAAGTGAGGAAGAAAGAAGAAGACAAGGTGCAAGAGAGGACTGCAGGTCCTAGAGAAGCGAAAGATTTGTTGGAAAGATACAAGGGTATAGTTGCAGGAAGAAAACCAAAGACCTTGCTAGCTTTCAGAGATGTAAGTCACTGCATTGACCTCATACCAGGCTCTACATTTCCCAACAAAGCAACATGCAAGTTAACCCCTGATCACAATGAATAACTTGCAAGGCAAGTACATGAGTTGCTAGAGAAAGGGTTCATAAGGAAGAGCATTAGTGCTTGTGCTATCCCTGCAGTATTGGTCCCAAAGAAAGAAGGTACATAGAGATTATGTACGGATTCAAGAGCCATAAACAAGATCACAATCAGGTATAGGTTCCCTATGCCTCGGATAGAATACTTGATGGACTATCTAGCAAGATCCAAGTACTATTCCAAGGTGGATTTGAAGAGCGGCTACCATCAAATCAGGATAAGAGAGGGAGATGAGTGGAAGACAAACTTCAAAACAAATGAAGGACTTTATGAGTGGTTGGTTATGCCTTTTGGCCTCTCAAATGCTTGCAGTACATTCATGAGACTCATGAATGAAGTCTTGAAACCCTTTATCAATCATTTTGTTGTTGTATACTTAGATGATATCTTGATTTTTAGAAAGAATAGAGATGAACATCTAATAAATTTGGATTTGGTGTTGAAAAGGTTGAATGAAGAGTAGTTGAAGATCATTTTGAAAAAATGTGTCTTCTTGCAGGAGGAGTTAGTGTTTCTTGGTTTTGTGATCTCCAAGAGAAGCCTCAAGATAGATCCATCCAAGGTGGAAGCAATCCTCAATTGGCCTACACCTAGAAATGCGAGTGAGGTAAAGAGTTTTCATGGTCTTGAAAGCTTCTATAGGAAGTTTATTAATAACTTTAGTGGTGTATGTGCACCTATGATTGACACTATAAAGGGGGGTATAAAATGTTAGTTTGTATGGACTAGTGAAGCAGATAAGTCCTTTGAGTATTTGAAAAGAAGGGTACCAGAGCAACCTATATTGGTTCTACCTGATTTCCATAAAATCTTTACCATAGAATGTGATGCAAGTAAAAAGGAAATATGAGGAGTTTTGAGTCAAGAAGATAGACCAGTAGCCTTCTTTAGTGAAAAATTTAATGAAGCCAAACATAAGTATTCAACCTATGACTTGGAGATATATGCAATGGTCCAATCTTTGAGGAAATAGAGACATTATTTCTTGCCAAAGGATTTTATAGTCTATACTGATAACCATGCTCTGAGATTTTTGAATAGACAAGACAAGTTGAACCACCGACATATGAAGTGGATGGAATACCTTCAAGCATTCACTTTCACCATCAAACACAAGAAAGGAGTGGCAAATAAGATGGTTGATGCACTTAGCAGGAGGAACTAGAACAGTGAAGGAGGTTCAGTTGGAGACCATAGGAATGAGTTCCATGAAGGACATGTACCAGGGAGATGAGGACTTCAAAGAAACATACCAAGTGTGCAAGGAAATGGGTGACAAGTACCACAAGGAGTTCTTAGACTTCATTTTGCAGGAAGGTCTACTTTTCAAAGGAAGCCATCTTTGCATCCCTAAAGGATCCATGAGAAAAAACATTGTGAAAGAGAAGAATTATGGGGGATTGGCAAGTCATTTTGGGATTGACAAGACCTTTGAATTGGTTAGAAGATTCTACTTCTGGTCTAGGATGCAGACTGATATTAGAAAGTATGTGTAAGGCTGTATAATTTGTCAAAAGGCCAAGGGTAGTGGTTCAAATGCAGGTTTGTATACTCCTTTGCCCATACCAAACAAGCCATAGGATTTGGTCAACATGGACTTTGTATTAGGGCTCCCAAAGACCAAACAGGGTTATGACAACATCTATGTAGTTGTTGACAAGTTTTCAAAAATGGCTCACTTTCTACCTTGTAAAACCACACATGATGCATCTCACATAGTAGGTATATTATTCAAGGAGGTTGTGAATTTGCATAGTTTTCCACTATCAATCATCTCAGATAGAGATTCTAAGTTTATTTGGATTTTTTGGCGAACACTTTGGAGAAGGGTGGGTACCAATCTGTCATTTACACCAGCCTATCATCCCCAATCTGATGGGTAGACCGAGGTCATCAATAGGTCACTTGGAAACCTATTAAGGTGTCTAAATAAGGATCAAGGAGATTTGTGGGATTCAATACTTCCTCAAGCATAATTTTCTTATAATGACTCAGTTAATAGGAGCACTAGTCATAGTCCCTTTGAAATAGTGTATGGGTCACACCCTAGAGGTTTATTGGAGTTGAGAGATGTGAAGGATTTGTAATGGATAAGTGCAAAAGCAGAAGAATTTTTAGAAGTGATGAGAGACATACACAAACAAGTAAAGGATAGGTTGGAACAAACCTCAGACAAATACAAGCATGCAATAGATAGGAAAAGAAGAGATTTGCAGTTTAAGGTTGGAGATATGGCGATGATTCATCTCAAGAAGGAGAGACTCCCTAAGGAGAAATACACCAAGTTAATGATGAAGATGATAGGTCCTTTCAAGATCATTCAAAAGTGTGGCAACAATACCTACAAGATTGATCTTCCTCTGGGCATTGGTCTCTCTAACACTTTCAATGTTTAAGATATATATGCATATAAAGGTCTTGTTACTGATGTGTGTGATTCAGGTCAAGATGACTCTAGTAAGAAAGAGATGTTACAAGACCTACCTAAGTAGCCTCAAATTGAAGTTGAGCATGTACTTGACAAAAAGGCAAGTAAGAAAACAAAGAGGCATACCTACTATGAGTACCTGGTCCAATGGAAGGACAAACCGCTAGAAGATGCAACCTGGATGACAGAGCAGGCCTTGGAGAAGATTCAATGCAAGGTTCCAGATTTGCCAACTCAAGAGACTTGAGTTTTTTCTATCCCCGGGAGTATGGTGCAAGGAACCCTCTTGGTCTCTTGATTTCTTTTGTTGTTTGAGTGTTAGATAGGTGGTCTTAGATCCTAGGTTGGTGTGTTGGATCATTTGGGATCCTCTTGATGTAATAAAGAAACCATTTGTAAGGCCAATTGGCTCTAAGGTCATTTATAAACCTAGAGACCAAATTAGGCCATGGGCTTCATAATGTTTAGGAAGAATGTTGATAGGTTTATTTGAGTAGTTTTATGCCTAGGATAGGTCTACAAAGACCATTAAGGACTTTGGCACATCAAAAGTATCAATTATGCAAAATTGTAAAAAGTTGCTAAGCAACATTTCCAGCAGTTGTGGAAAAGAGGTTCCAACAGACATAACCAATTGAAAACTGTTATAGTCATTGAGGGAAGGCCTATTTAGGAATCTAAGATCATATATGTTGGTTTTGGATGATACATGTAAAGATTTGATGGATTGAGCAAGAATAAAACTCAGATTTTGCCCAATTCTTGCAATTTTCCATATAGTTGGATCTAACAAATGATTTGAATTAATGAAATTTTGAATTGGTTGTGTAGTGGTGAAATCTTAGGTTCTAATGCAAGTGGTTTGAGTCCATTTGGCATCGTTTGGAGTGAGTAGTGGTCAGTTTCCTAAAAACTATCATTCAAAACCCCGGTTCATAGGGTTTCTCCCAAGATGTGGCCCTAACTTGTAAATTCCATTGTGGAATTCAATGACTTTTGAAAAATTCAATTTAAGGGTGTGTACATTGAGATTCCAAAAGGGTGGAATCTAGGAGTGAGGGTTTGTGCGTCCACCACCAAGCCCTAGGCAAAACAAGACAATGTGTTTAGTCTAGACTACAAGGAGGAATGAACAAATAATCACCAAGGGAGTGTATGTAGACTATTTTGATGATTGATTTGGTACATTAGAGGATAGGGGAAAATGTCCAAGTGATGAGTTTAGTTTTGCAAACCCGTTCACAAGATGTTGCTTTGGAAAACAAGCCTAATTAGGCCTATTAGGTCTGTGTCCACAATAGGTGCTTAGGGGTGCTGGAGAAAAGTCAAGCCTTAATATCTTGGGATTATATGTAATCCCCAAAAGGGTATTCCAATATACAAATTATTAGTAGGGTGTCTTGAAATAATTTTGAATAAGGCTGGAAATACCGGTCTGGCAAGGCTACTAGAACTAGGGCTATATAGGGGTTTCTTGATTTGGGTGCCAAAGGAGACTTCCAAACTTGATTGGAAGGTTATGGTGAGTTATCATAGTTGTGAAACCATCCAAACCCTCCCTTGGAAGTTTCATTGGTGATTGGTTGTCATTAATGTGTTAGAACCCTAGTTGTGGGGTTGTATTAGGCATAGAGGTGTGATTTTAGGTCTTCTAACCTTCTAGTTTCCCACTCTGCATCAGAAATGGATGTGGAGGAAGGTGAATTTCAAGAAGGAATGATTTCCGCCCTTCAAGATATCATTTTTGAAAAGGGCAATTAGGAAATGGAAGGCATTGAGCAACCCATTGTTCTTGATTGACTGAAAGAGAGATTGAAAGAAAAGGCACAAGAAATATAAGTTCAAGAAGAAGATGATATGATATATTTCTTGGCCAGGTTAGATAAAACTATAGTAAAGAAACCAACCAGAAGGTTTTTCACCATCCAGAGAGATGAAACATGATGCATGATGGTATAGATTGTCATACCAAAAGTAGATAAGGCAAAAGGAGATATTGCTTCTCATGAATAGGAAGTCACTACATTAAATTTGGGACCAACTACCAAGAAGAAGGAAGGTGAAGATTTGAACAATTTAGTTGCTTCCATAATGGTAAGACTGGACAAAGAAGTAGGAAAAAAGAAGGAATATAAGAAAGAAGTTGAGGGCCTAAGGGATTGCATTCAACATTTGACTACTAAGCCACTTGATCAAGCAAATTCGAAAGCTGTTTTGCTCTTGAATTCACAAGAAGTCACTGAAAATACTGAGGAAGAAAGGATAATATCTAGAGAGACCAAGGCATGGATGGAAAGCATAAGTAAAGAAGCAACCACATTTGCAGGAAGGTTAGCATTGACATATGGACAAACTTCCTCTCTACTCTCCAGAATTGCAAGCTGACAGAAGCATGGCCTGATCTTCAGGACATTCAAGAAAGAATCATCCCCTGTCTTAGAGTGTTGAAAGGAATGTTGAAGAAATAATTAATTGATGGAAGTAAAATTGAAGGAGCAAGATATGATTTCAACAATTAGCACTGGACATTGGTTGCACACAGTGAAGTCATGGAGAAAGTGAAGGTAGATGCTGACAAAGCAGAAGAGAAGATAAAAGGAATTCAAGACAAGGTTTACCTTGTAGTTGTTGAGGTACTTGAGAAAGAAACTATCTGAGAAAAGGATATGAAGGTAGAAAATCTAAAAGCCAAGACACATAAAATCTTCTCCATTGAACTAGCCTTGAGGCAGAATTTGTCCAAGGCATAGAACCTCCTGTCCATTAGAGATGCTTTCCAAAAATGGGAATTAGATTGGGAAATCACTTTTACTGTATTTGCAGATGATTTGGAAGGATTATAATTCAGAGTCAATATGTTGGCACATGTCACGATGGAAGAGGTTGATCAGATTGTGTCCAAGTTCATTGAATTTTCTGCTTCTCAACAAGAGAAGGGGGTGCAATCCTTAAAAAAAGCACCTCGTGCCACTTGTCTTACATGCATTGGATATTGATTTTATTTTAGGAAACTCTAATTAGGGTTAGGTTGTCTTGATCTTGACTGTTGATCTTAGATTGATTTGATGAGCCATTCATTTGTTTTTAGAAACTCTATAAACTCATTCTCTCATTTCATTTCAGTGTGGAGAGATTTATGAAATTGTTGCATAGAGCTACTTGGATAATAATTTTTTTATTATCATTATTGTTTTGAAGTCTTATTTGTTATCAAGTGGTTGCATGGTTGCATATTTTCTTCAACACTTAGAATAGATTTGCTTTAAGTAATTTTCTTTGAATTTGTTAGATGAATGAAGGATTGATAGTTTAGGTTGGTGAAGTTTTTCTCATACTTTTGTTGGATGGATGATTTTCATTCAATGTTTAAAGTTAGCTTGAGCTTTTGATGTGGATTCTTAACTTTTACTTTGAGTAATATCGCTCAATTGTTGGTATTATTCCTAAGTGTGAAAATATTAAGCACAACCCTACAAGATTGCACCTGCTTTGCGTAGTTGTCCAAGTTTGGCAAAACAAAGTGTCGTTACTAGTTTCACCCAGTCTTTTCTGTCTCTTGATTTCATAGGAATAGCTTAGAACTAGTATATAAATTTTCAACCCTTATCCTTTTTATCCTATTTTTGAAATCCCAAATCAGAAAATTCAAAAAAACAAAGAGCATTTATTGATAAATTCGCCTAAGTCTATCTTGTGAATGATATAAGTTGTTAAGCGTAAGTCCCCCTTGTATTTCAGCACACACTACCCAATAAGCTATCCTCTTAAAGTCGCTCATTTGCACATATAGACCTTGGAGTTGCCTTGTGTCTTTCTCGCAATCTTGGCACAAGTAGTGATTTTGTTTTGGAGAGGATAGAGTATCCTTGGATATTTTGTTCTAATGTTTGGTATATGATAAAACGTACACCAATAGGTCACCATTCTTAAAAGAACGTATAAAGATGAATAAACTAAAGACCAACTAAAATCCCAAGTTGTATTGTTAATTGCTTACATCTATTGTCTTGTTGGTCCAATTGGTTCATCTACATTTGTTCCTCCCACTTTTGCTACCTTGGACAAAAACCATATAGGTGAGATTGGCTAGATTACTCAAGAACATAAAGCATGAAAATATTTTCTAAATTAAATCGAATATTTAATTATTATGAAATAATCCATTTGTTGTTTCAAATAGTGGGTGATAATCTTAGGGCTCTTGATGAATTGAAAGATAAATATGAAGAATTATCATTATTAGAATATAATTTGCTAAAGATACAAAAGGTGGAAATGATGGATTTCACTATTTTAGTTATAGGTGGTATTCTTGAGGGAACTAATACCAAGATTCATCTAGAATGGTATAGGGCTACCAAGTGGAGGGTTATTAGTTCTTGTCGAAGGCACAATACTTATGCATCCATTTCATTCAATTTTATTATTAGCTTGACCAATTAATATTTAGAATTTAAAAAATTGAACAAAAAGTCTATAGTCCATATTTATTTTATATTTCACATGATTATAAAAATATCATTTTTTCTAGTTCCATTGATTCATATTGAAAATAATGAATAGAAAATTCAATTTTCTTTGTGTAAAATAATATGATTATCTCTTCATTAATGAGATCATTTATTATTAAAGCTAACATCACTGTAACTATTTATTACTAGAGTTAATATCATTATCATTGTCAGAATTTATATTACTAAAGTTCATATCATTGTCACATTTTAAATGTCAAAACTGCAATTAGTACTGCACCATGAAGCATAATCCATACTAAATCATTTTGAATTCTATTATTTTATTTATTGAAGTTTTTTCAAAACTAAATCACCGCTCATGTGGGTGACTTGTTTATCCACTCATACAAGCCAATAATTTTGACCAAGCACTATTGATATTTTTTGTCCATGCTAGTGGCAACTTTGGTTCAATGTTTTTAACCATAAAACTAGAATGTTAATTTTTTATTGGTGGTTGGAAGGAAATAATAAATTGATGTAATTAGGTTGGTTTAATTTAATGATTAAATAATAAATTAATTAAATGATTGAAGATAATTATTATTGTAAATAAAGAAGTGAAGATTAAAATGTGTGAGAAGTAATTTTGATGAATTGAAGTTTACTTAAGATTTGGTGTGATGTTAATTTTCGACTACTTTGATTGATTAAGTGATTTAATAATAGTTTTTAGAATAATACAAAGACTGATATTATGATTTGTTATTATTGTTAGAACATGTCTATGGTTTACAATAAATTCATAGATATATTAATGTGAAGTTAATTTCACTACCATTAATCTATTTTTACCTCATAATGATTATGCTATGATAGTTTGATTGTGAAGATTATTAATATGATTTATTTTTGGACAAAAAATAATAAGTTAAAAGAAGCTAAAAGTTGCTTGTTACTGATTTCCATAAATAATTATTTGCCTTATAATTGTTGTTACAACAAGTTTAGTAGTACTTTGCCTTTAGCAATATCCTACATTCAATAACAAACAATTGTTTGAGTTCAACAAGGGATCTATTGCATCGACAATATTTCTTCTTCCTTCTTTTCTATTTTCTACTCTAAACTAACCACACTATTGGTGGGAACTTGATGTATTGCATTTCTTGTTATCTTACACATCGATAGACCTTAGCAACAATATATTGATTGACCTTGGAAGTTTTATTGAAGTAATTCTTCATTTTCTTTTTAATAAATAAAAAATTATGAATTCGATTAACTTTTTGATTAATAAATTAATAGATATAATTAGACATTGTCCTACCAATGCAATCATCAATGAGGTCAATATGAAGACCTTATTTGATGCCTAGAGAGAGTGGTTTATAATACATTGTACAATTCCACAGAAGATTTGAAATGCCATAATCTCATTGGATATTTATTTTAAATTTTTGCATGGATCAAGTTTTAATTATGCCGAAGGCATCTAAAATGGCATCAAAATGTTTGTAAACAAAGATTCACTATGATTTTTGATTCTGAAAAGTATAGGGATTGTGTGTATAGATTTAAAGGGTGGTTTTGTTTTGGGATAGGAATTTTTACCTATGCTTGGTCTCCTCATTTTGATATTCAATCGGCGAAGCCACAGTTTATGCCCTTCTAGGTAACTTTCCCAGGCCTTCCTTTGGAGTATTGTGGTATGTATATGGTTGAAATCCTGGAAAACAAATTGGGCATCTTTATTATGCATGATTTAGTTCCTTTCGAACGACCTCATCTTCAAGTTAGGGTTTGTTTGTTATCTAATATGTCTAAACCCATTCCCTCTGAGATTACTATTTGCTCCAAATATGGTGCATGAATTCAGCCTGTGGTAATTCAAGATTCGATCGCTATTCATTCTTGTGCTCTGTTACTTGGCCATTTCACCTCTCAATGTTGTGGTGATTCTGATGCACCTTTACAAGTTTGTTCAGATTTTTCATCTGATTTTTGCCAATGTTCCTTTTCTAAAAGTAAGAATCGTCAATCTTTGAAGGATCATAATGTTAAGGATTCTGCTCCTTTACTTCTTTCCATTACATATCTTGTTCCTTTTTTTGGATATATAGTATGTGATGTGCCTCTGATGTATTTTACTTTGTTTTGTCTGCTATTCATTGGTTTTGTTCTGTTTCTTCAAAATCGGTTAAGTTTCTTCCTAGTCCTTTCAAGGATTGTTGGTCTTTTGAATTTCATTTTGAACCTTTTCTGTTCTCCTCTACGAGTTTTTTTCAAATATCTTGTCCTTCGGTTCTATTTCTAAAATTGTTGTTACCTTCGAATGGTTGCACAAATAATTGCTTTGTTAATTCTTCTCCTCGTTCTTCTTTTGTGGGTCTGGTGGATGATACCAAAATTGTTCATAGTTTGATTTTTGATAGTGATTCTTTTTTTCCCATTCCAAGGTCTCCTTCTCTTTCCGTTTCTGAAGAGAAGATTCAACTTGTTGCTTCAAATATTTTATTTTTCAGTTTCTTCTGATCTATTTGATGAGATTGTTGCAAAGGAATTTCCTGAATTTTCTTTTTCTTCTGCATCTACATCTTCGGGGCCTGTCCATGATGGTTGTCATGTTTCCTCTTCTCAACCAAATTTAGTTGAAGGTGTGGATGTGAATCTTATTGATAGTCCTTCTTCAACTATTTTTAATGTGTATGGATTTGATTTCTCTAAGAAGTTAGCCTTGGAGCAATCTCCTTCTGTTTCCCCCTATTGTTAAAACTACTAAGAAGAGGGGTTTAGAAACCAAAATTGGCTAAAATCAAGGAGGAGATTGTGGTTGGTATTCAATCCACTATTGTAGAGAAATTTTCTTCCCAAGTCAAAATAGGGAGGGCATGTTTCTCTCATGATAAATGAGGATTTTTTCTTGGAATGTCAAGGGCTTAAATGTCCCTAACAAAAGGGGAAGGATCAAGAAATTTCTTGATTCTTCAAAAGTGGATACCATCTTATTGCAAGAGTCTAAACTTTCTTGGGATTCTTTTGATAACATAATTTCCAAATGGCCCCTTTGGAAAGTTGTTCATGTTCCTTCTTTGGGTGCTTCTGGTGGTCTTATAACTTTATGGAATCCTAAATCAGTCAAAGTTGAGATGTTTTCTTTTGCTTCTCTTTGGTAGTTGTTAAAGGTTGACTGGTTTGAATTCTCTTTTGTTCTGTTTAATATTTATGGTCCGACTTCTCCTTAAGATAAAACCGACTTATGGGATTCTTTATCTTAATTTTTTTTACGATATGATGACTTTTTTTATTGTGCTTGGGGGTGATTTTAATGCTCTCCTTTCCTCAGATGAAAAAAGAGGGGGCAATCCTACAACTCAAAAGGTTATTGATGACTTTTCTTCCTTTGTACAAGACAGTGCGTTATTTGATATTTTCCCTTCTAATGGTTCTTTCACTTGGACTAATAGGAGATCTAAATGCCAGATTGCCTCTCGCCTTGACAGATTTCTTATTTCCCTAAACCTACATTTGAGCAACTTTTCCTTTTCTTCTGAGATTCTTACCTCCTCAGATTCTGATCATTTCCCAATTTTGCTCAATTTTGATAAATTGGATCATGTTTCCTTTGTTAGACCTTATTTTAAGTTTGAGAAAATATGGTTCACTCATCCTTATTTTCTTTCTTTATTAAATCAATGGTGGATAAGTGCTCCGTTTTGCAAAGGTACTAAGATGTTTCAATTTTATTCCAAACTGAAATTTGTGAAATCTCAAATTATGGCTTGGAATAAATTGGTCTTTAAGAATATTTTTCATGAAAAAGAGGCAATTGCCAATGATTTGAAGGTTGTTAATGAGGAGATTATTAGACATGGCAATAATTCCTCCACTAATGATGCTCAAAAGAAATTGCAAGCTTACTGGGAGATCCTTTGCTCCGGGGTTGAAATCTATTGGCAGCAAAAGTCTCGTGAGGTTTGACTTAAAGAAGGTGATAGGAATACTGCCTTCTTTCAAGCTATAGCCAAGCTTAAAAGAGATGCTTCTACAATTTTTAGTATTAAGGATTCTAAGTCTGGTTATGTCCTTAATTCAAATCAACAAATTAGAGAGGAGGGGGTGTCTTTTTTTAAGGAATTGTTATCTCCTCCTTTTTCTTCTTCCTCAATGAATCATCATGTGGATTTTGTTTTAGATTCTATCCCCTCCCTTGTTTCTCATTAGGATAAGGAATTTCTTATGAGGCCTTTTTCTTCAGATGAGCTTCATTCTATTGTTTTTTCCATGGCCCCTGACAAAGCTCCGGGTCTTGATGGGTTTAATATCTTGTTCTTTCAGATATGTTGGGATTTTATTGGTTTTGACTTATTAATGGCGTTGGAAGAGTCGAGGAGGGGTGGGTATATCCTTAAAATTAACATCACTTATATTGTCCTTATCTTGAAATCTAAGAATCCCCAAACTTTTGTTGAATTTAGACCCATTTCTTTGTGCAACTCTATTTACAAAATCTTCACCAAGGCTATTTATTTAAGATTTAAAATTCTCCTTCCTTGTATCATCTCTCCTCAACAAGGAGGTTTTGTTCTGGGTTGGGAAACTCATGAGGGAGCAATTATTTCTCATGAAACTTTACATTCCATAAATTCGTCCAATATCCTAGCTTTTATGGTCAAACTTGAAATGATGAAGGCTTATGATAAAGTTTGCTGGGATTTTTTGCTCAAAGTTTTGAGAAAATTTGGTTTCCCTGAAAGATGGTGTAAATGGATCAAGAGTTGTATTTCTACTGCTTCATTTTCTATCATCATTAATGGAGCTCCCTCTGGATACTTTTCTTCAACCCAGGGTGTTAGACAAGGAGATCCTTTATCTCCTTTCTTATTTATCATTATGGTAGAATCTTTTAGTCGATTGGTTATTAAGCAAAAGGGTTTGGGATTTTGGCAAGGGCTGTTAATTCCTAACTCTGATATTTCACTCACTCATAACCTTTTTTCTGATGATACACTTTTATTTGGGTCTTCTTCTATTCAAGAGGCTACTCATATTAAATTTATTTTGGCTACTTATACTGTTGGATCTGGCCAACATATTAGCCCCATAAATCCAAGATCTTCATTTTTAATACTCCTCAGTTGGTGGCTGATAGACTTGTGAATATCTTAGGTTTCTCAGTAGACTCTCTTCCTTCTACCTATCTGGGGATTCCTTTCTTTATGGGATTTGCTAAGTCTTCTTTTTGGAATTCGGTTATTGAGAGACTTAAATTGCGTATTTCTACTTGGAAGGCTAGGTGGTTGTCTCTTTTCGGTAGGATACTTCTCATTAAAATGGTCCTATCTGCCATTCCTAATTATTATATCTCAGTTATTCAAGCTCCCAAATTAATCATCTCCCAAATTGAAAAGATTATTCGATCTTTTCTTTGGAAAAAAACATGACAAAAGATAAAAAGATTCCACTGATTTCTTTGACCAAGATGTCTCTTTCCAAGCAAGTTGGTGGTGGTGGGATTTAGGACTTATCTAAAAGAAATAGGGCTTTTGGGGGCAAACTAGTTTAGTCTATGTATAATAAGCCCCAATATTTGTGGTGCCAAATTATGTAGGCTAAGTATTTGGATTCCTAGAATCTTGCTAGGATCTTCACAATTTCTAATCCTCCACAGGGGTCTGCTAGTTGGAACTTTATGATCTCATGTAGGGAAGTCATCTCTAATTTTCTCTCTTGACAGGTCTATTCGGGGGAGGATATTATTTTTTGGAAAGACTCCTGGAATGACTTTCCCCCTCTTTCGCAGCATGATTCTCTTGCTTCTGTTTTAGTTGTTCTTTCTCAATCATGGGGAGTTAGATTGGTTGATTATGTAGATAGTGTTGATCTGTTTTCTCACAAGGTCTCATGGAAGGATCCCTCTACTCTGCCATTGTCCTTGCAGGAAATTCAAAATTTTAAATCTGTTTTCCAAGACCGAGTGACTTTCCTTTCTAACATCAAAGATCAACTTATTTGGTGCCCTTCAAAATCGGGAAACTACTCTGTTAAAGAAGGATATTTTTCTATTCATCAAATGGCCAATCAAAATGCTCCTGATCGTGTCTTTTTGTTTTGTTGGAATAATTTAGTATTACCTAAAGCTAGTGTTTTTTCCTTGCTCGTGCTGCAAAATAGAATTTTGACTAGTGAACATTTAGTCAAATTTAATATTGCAACCTCCTTTTCTTGTGTCTTATGTGGTAAAGCTCTTGAAGATGTCAATCATATTTTTCTTCATTGTGAGTTTGCGAGTAGTTGTTGGCATTTTGTCCTCCAAAAGTTATCTCTTTCATTCCCATTACCTTTATCTTTATGGGACATGTTTCAGTCTTGGCCAGTTTTGTTTTCATCTTCTCTATTTGCTTGTTTGTGGTTTATAATTCCCTCTTCAGTCATATGGGCCATTTGGTGGGAAAAAAACAAGCGCATTTTTAGATGTGACTCATTGGATTTATCGGTTGTTCTTGGGATTTTGGAAAGAAGTAATATTGAGCAAGTTAATGCTCATGTTCAAAAATATTTTAATATGAATTCAGAGTTCTCTTCTTGGGACAATTTTATGATCTCTTCTTGGAAAAGTATCATTATTCCTGTATCACCCACTTTTCTAAAGATTCGAAAAACACCCGTAGAGAAAAATTCCATAAAATGGCATCCTCCTAATGCCCCTTTTTGTTAATTGAATTTTGATGGATCCTCCCGTGGAAATCCTGGTGATTCAGGAATAGGGATAGTTTTTCATGATCATTTGGGTTCTTTATTAGCATTAAAAGCTATGCCAATTTCTTCTGGCACAAATAATATGGCTGAGGCTTGTGCTATTTTATAAGGTCTTGTTATGGCTAAGGATTTGAATTTCAAATACCTTCATATTGAAGGTGATTCGGCTATTGTCATTAATGCTTGCAAGGCAAGAAAAGCTGATAATTGGCATTTCCAGTATATTCTTGAATAAATATGGACTCTTCTTGATACATTTGAGAACCTCATCATCTCACATGTTTATTGTGAAGGTAATGCATTGGCTGATTGCCTCGCTAATATGGGTTGTGACAAAATTGTTATTGATTCCTCTTGATTGGGGTGTGATTTGATGAGCTTCCCAAACCTATTAAGTATAGCCTATAGAGAGTCGAGTATTTAATCTTTCTTATTATATGATTGCTCGTTTATACGAGTTGATATTATCTTCTCTTGGTGAGGTATTTCTTTTCATAATTCCATTTGGTTTTGATTTGAGGTACTTTTCTTTACTCGATCATCACTTGGAATTCATTAATGATGAGTTGGTTGTTATTAATTTGTTCATGTGTTTGGTACTCTCTTCTGGTGCGAAATCTGGAGATATTTATTTTCACATTGGGAATGTGTCCTTCATATGCCATTTAAAGTTTGGCGTGGCGTTGTTTTCATGATTATCTCTGTATGCTGCTTCTTTTGGTTTGTCAAATTTTTATGATATATCTCCTCTTTCTTTTCATTTACGACATAAAAATTTTGGGCTTCATTTCTCTCTAGCATTTCCACATTCACCTCTTCTCCTTTGGCATTTGTCTATAATGGCGGACCACATATCTCATGTCGTTGGTGTCAGTCATGTTTTGGACCCTTGCATTTCTTGTAAATTCTCTGCATTCTGTCGTATATATATATTTTGGTTGCAGTTTTTTTTTGGTGCAGGGGTATGTTAATTTTGGTCACAGGAGTTCTTTGTTGCAGGGCCTTCAAGATATCCCAGGAACTTATTTTGTAAATAAGCTTGCATACTCCTATTCTGTAAAATGAGCTTGCATGCTCCTATTTATAAATGACCCTGCATGCTCCTTTGTTGATCTCTATTTTGTAACTAGCTTCGGCTAGAGGATTGTTCACTATTTCTCTTCTATAGTCATGTTGATGAGCAATGACCCGAGTTTTTCTTGCTGGTTTTTTTCTTTGGGAGCTCAGTTTGAACTAGTTTTAAAATATATTGTAAAAATTATATATTATTAATAAAATATATCAAGTGGCATTGCCACCTTACCAAAAAATAAAAATAAAAATTGTGTTGTAAAATGTATAATTGAATTTGTAGTTTACTTTAATTTTTGTCTTAGCTTTCTTTTAAGTTGTTTTGTAGAAAATCTAAAAAAAGTTTTAAATGTAAAATTATATAATGTACAACCTTGGTGTAATTTCTAGTTTTCTTTCAATAAGACAACTTCAGAATCTTGAAGAGTGGGTTTTACTCCAAGAATTATTATTTTATTTGATAAGTACAAATTCATTTATCAATAGAAGGTTGTCCCATAAAGAGGAGGAAGCCAATCCATTAGTTTGAGGAAACTATATTTATTTTGGTAATGAGTTATAATGGAGTAAAATATTATAATCACATCCTCTCTCAATTCCCTGTACATTAAAGGTTTTTTATTTTTTTTCCTAAGAATTACAATTTGCACATTCTTCATTAGGCCTTGAGGTTTGATTTTATTGGGTTAGTTAGGTTTTTTTTTATAAATAAATCGTATTATTTATCATGAAATAACCTTTAAATAGTAATATTTTGTGTAGGCCTTCAATATTTATTAACAAAATCAAACCCGTTTTATTAGTTGGGTTTTGTAGTAAGTAGTTTGACAAAATTACAATGACTTTTTATTTATTATAGTGTTACATAGAATATAGAATTTAGATCTAAAGAGATTTATGTATTGTGTGATACTCTCCCACTACTATATATATTTGGAAGCACTAGAAAATGATTATTGATAATTGGAAATATGTGTTATTTCCCTTAATTTATCTTGTAACATAATTTTTACGAAGAGCCAAAATGAATAAAATGGATAGCTCCGAATTTTGCCAAGGTTTGCTTATGATTGTTACCAATAATTTGCATATGACTACAAGAAAACATTAATACCATTAAAATGAAAGTCATAGTTATACTCAAGGATCACTTCAAGTACCTCACACTCCTTAGCAAATAATAAGGAATTATTTTAAATATATGCATTGAATATGGTTGTAATGCCCCTGCTATGAGGCCTAGAGGACATAAACGAAATAAACAACAAAAATGTGATTTTTTTTTAATAATAAAATAAAATAAATATATTACATGGAGTAACATGATGATACAAGATAAAGATAAAATGGGCATATAATATTTAACAAGAGTCCTCAAGGCCCCACAATGATATTACTCAATATAACTTATCTAAACATTCAAGAACAAAGAAACTTTTACAAATATGATTATTCTTTTTTTACAAGGTACATGATTCATAATACATTGCCATGAGAATATACATATGATCTTCATTTACATTACAAGGTATCCACAAGGATATAATATCAATGAGTACAACAATGAAGTGAGTACATAATCTGGAACATTAATGTAGGTCTTTAGTCTCCTCATGAGCCATCATGATCAGGATGCAAGTCGAACCAAAACCCAATGGGTGCGAATAGAACTCCATCTAACCATGTGGTACCATCAGGGCCACCCCCAGTGCTAGGAGGTTTCAGCCAGACCCAAGATAACGAAAGGAAGAACAAGATGATACAAAGACTCACATGAGGCTCACAAGGCTACAATCACAAGAGACCCACAAGACAAGATCATATGAACTCATGAGTATAACAACCAACTTCCAGAGGCCCAAGAAATCACAAAAGGACAAGCCAAAAGAAACCACTAGGTATGCAAATGGGAAGAGTGTCATCACTAGGTTGTCATGAGTTACCCTGGTAGGTCTTCACTAGGTCTCGACCCCCTTCCTAGGTTACTCTAGTGACCTCTCTTGACCCTCAACCTCCATACAACTCTAGTGAACCACACTAACCTTTCATGGGGACAAGATTGGTGGATGCCATTTCAGGCCTTCTCAAATTACCCTGAACCTATACAAGTGTTCGGAAGTAAGAGAGGCAAAAAAGTTAATCTTGATTAATATGAGCTAACTACCCACCCCAATTCATTATGTTATGTTTTCACTTGATTACAAACTTTCATTGAGTTACTGTGGCGACCACTTTGGGTCCCGACCCCCAATGAAAGACACTCCCCCATGACTTGCACCTAGGAAAACAACTTCAACACAAGGTCTACGACACCCAAAATATCAAGAGTCAAGACCCCAACTACCATAGCAAGGTTGATTGACTTGGTAGAATAAGATAATAAGCAAGGTGGTCCAAAGATTCAAGGTAAGAAAGAGTAACAGTGTGATCATACAGGTCACAAATCACATTGCAATAAAAGACAGTGAGTAAACCATCCACAAATAGGGACTCAAAACATTGGCCTAGCCTTTGGAATACAATTACATATGGACCAAAAATCCAAGAAGAACCACAAAGATAGACAAGATTAAAAACAGTGCAATACTCTTTATGCCGATCATAAAAGAATCCCAATCTTAAAATAACACCAAGGATTCTTATTAATCATTAGTTAACTTTAATTCATTAAGACACTTTATATTCTTAATAATTTCAAATTAATAAATACACTAATAATTTATAATTCAACATTTAAGAAATCAAAATTTCCTCTCATAATTTGTTAACAAAATCTGATCAACAATGAAATAATTGAAGAATTATCCAGTCCATAAGAAATTACACACACACACACACACACACATTTTTCTGCCTAGAAGCTATCCAAAGAATAAACATGGATACACTGAAATAACCACACACACACACATACATACATACATACATACATACATACATACATACATAGATCAACAATGAATTAATTGAAGAATTATCCAGTCCATAAGAAATTACACACACACACATATATTTTTCTGCCTAGAAGCTATCCAAAGAATAAACATGGATGCACTGAAATAACCACACACACACACACACACACACACACACACACACACACACACATAACAAATTAAACCGAGCGCACAAAAATTATTTACACAGTCGAATGACATGAAGGTAGGCGTACAAGGTACCCACGCATGTGGGGAGTGACTCCCCCATGGCCGTGGGAATTTAAATTTATAAATAAAAACATAAACATTTAAACAATTAAATAAATAACATTAAAATTAACACATCTAACAGATAATTTAATTGAAAACACGAAATCTCTATCACACAAAATCTACCAAGGAAGAATACAGTAATAGTATAATTCCTTTAACTCAGATATCGAAGAACAAAAAATCTTTTACAAAAATAAAACTAGACAAGGATTTTGAGAGATTTTAACAATGCAACCCAATCTCCCAAATTTTTAGAGTTCATAGTATGCATTTAATTTAAATCAGATTCACAGTTACATTTCATTAACCCAAAAATTCCCCCATTAATAGACAATATGAAAAAAAATTCTATTTTCAAATTAACTACAGACAAATTTCCTACAACCAAAGAGAAATTTCTATATGCAATAGAGGTAGATATGGAACCCTACCTCTAACGTTAACATGAAAAACGCGTGCAAAAGTATAAGCAAAATCCTCCAAATGATCCTTGGCTGCCAAATCCGAAGAGCCAGTCACAAAATTCCAGAAGCAATGACAAATAACTCAAAACCCTTTCTCTAATTTCTTAGCAAAATTCAATTAAAACTCCATTGTTTCCCAAATTTCTCCCTTTCCCAATCAATTTTCCCCCAATTATTTTCAAAGCCATTACCAAGAAAAAAAAATATGCACTATATTCTTCATGGGAAGAAGAAAAGCATTTCGTCCCCTCAAAGAACTCCCCCCCTCATTTGCATGCGAGCTCCCGAATTATTAATAAGTTCATTTATTCTTTTATAACTCCCTTCATGCAAAAATAATTTGAAAATAATTAAATATTTCTTTGAGCACAATAAAACACCAAGTTAAACACTAATACATTTGGACTAGATTTCCGACTGAGGTTTCCGACGGAGAAGGTATATTGTGACCAAATTTGATTTTTTTTTGAAAAAATGCCCGAATTCATTGTAATTCCGATGGAAATTTGCCATTTGGATTCGATGAAGAAGGCATTAGCAATGAAAATTTTCTTTTTTTCAAAAAAGTGCTCGAGTTCGTCATAATTCCAACGACAATGGCCATTACTTAAAAAAAAAGAAGAGGGCAATTCATTTGTACATTGCAATCCCGCGTAGGCATCCGTGGTGACTTCAACCCCCCACAACATCAAACCCACGTCGAAGGCATTTGTGCATTGGTTGCAATCCGGCGTAGGAGGTAGATTCTTCACCTTAATTTCATGTTTCAAAAAATATACCATTCAAGAGATTCTATAACTTTTGCTTGCTTTTATACATGCTAGCTATGCTTGCATTCTTGTGGGATATTGATCGATTGTTGAAGCAACTCTTGGAGTATGAGAGATTCCTTTTTTATGCAAAAGATGTTAGGAAATGAGACATGTGGTGGTTAATTGCCCTAGTTTTTAATGCAAATTGGTCAATCTTGTATTCATATTGATTATCCAATCTCAGGGTGGATGGCTCCTAGTCAAAGGTGTGGTTCCCTGAATGCATAATACCCTGTTATAATCCACTCCTCGTAAAACCATAGAACTATGATTGAGGAGTGAGCATTCAATTTTGTCACAAAAATCCCTTCCTCTCATATACGTGTTGATTGATCACTATTGTACAAGCTAATATATAGAGCGGTGTCTGCCTTTGGTTGCTGAATCGATGGAGATCAAACCAACACACAAGAAAATAATGAGAATGAATATTATTCAAGTGATTTGTAACCTTCATTCAGTGTTGTTCGGGCAAGGCTTTCTTTCTCTCGCCAGCCAACCTAACACACCTAACCCAAAAGCCCTAGGGAGATACAATTGTGTTCAATTAAACACAATCCTAACCTAGAAGGGGTGGACTGAAAATCTCCAATCACACAACTTATCACTTTGTAATTAATATACAGTATAAAGCTAGTCTATATGACCCCCGAACCATTTTCTTACTATCTCAGGTTACCCTAGTTTAAGGTATTGGCAGTTTTTACTAAATCTTCTCTATTTTAGGGTATTGGCAACTATCTCTCCTTTTGCATAGTTTTAGGTGGCATACGAAGTCATTGCCTTCTTTGGCTTCTTTGCGGCCTCAACCTCAATGATCATCTTTTGCAAACTTACTTTCTTCAATACTCTCTTTTTTATCCTTTCAAAGTTGAATTGTAGCCACTTAGGAACATCTAGAGTCTCATCACTTTGGATGGATGGGTTCATGGTAGTTACAACCTACTTTGGCCTTTGTTCTTCATCTTGTTGCTTGTCCACCTAAGTTTAAATTTTTTGGACGAGTCATCTTGGGGGTGGGGACCTAGATAGATCCTCTTTTTCTTGTTCTCCATGCTTCTTTGACTCCATATTCTAAGTTCCTTATGACTTATATTTCATTTTCATGAGTCAACTTATAGTTCTTAATTTAGTTATAGGCTAGTATCTTGTGTGTTGATTGTACCTCTTATTTTGATAAGGTTTTGGGTGGAATTTAATCTCTAATTTTGAGGAAAAAGTTTCCCTATAAATGTAATTTCAAAATTCATTTTGAGGGTCTAATAATTTATTATTTAAGGTCCAAGTTTAGTAACACTCATTAGTGTGTTTTCTTTCAAAAGACATTTAGCAATAGGCTATAGATTGAATACTTGTGCTTTGCTAGTATATTTTGAAGAATTAATGGAAATGAAGTTCATAGTTTGCAACCGTATTGGTAGTCTTTTATTTCTTTCATTTTCCTTAGTCCTAAATTAATATTTACATTTATGAAACATGTTATTTGTTATAATCAATTTGTGCATCTTTCGTGGTGATTGAGGTTAATAAGGAACATGTGAATGAATAGTAGTAGTTGTTCTAGAGATTTCCTTGGTCTCATTTTCATGTTAGAATTGGCAATTTTGGCATGATAAATTATTTACATACAAGGTTATTTCTAGATTTTGTTGATAATGTGGATTTAGGTAATACTAATAATTCATTTTCTCATAGCCTTGTTCTATCTTTTGCAATTTATTTTAACCTTTTACCTTAGGCAGATTGAGAAATTGACATTCAACTTGAATAGTGACATTTTCCCCTTGAACAACTTGATTAGGAAATGATGAATTGTAAAGGTAAGCTAACTTAACTTAAGGGAATGAGATGGTATCCTACCATGAAATATGATAGTTCTAAGCAAAAGACTACCTAGTGATATGAAAGTTGATGCAAGATAGTAAGGAAAACAAGAAAATTTATGTTGAACTTTGACAAGATTGAATCTTTGGGTGGAAGTTTGAATAGATTGATAGCGAAAAGGCATGCTGATGCAGAGAATCCAATAAACTCAACCAACAAGGGATATATTTCTCCCAACTCACCTATTCAATTATGTGTCAACCCTTCACTTACTCACAAGACCCCTCACAAGGCCACAAGTTACTCAAAAGGATTCAATACCCCAAAACACACCCATACCAACCCTCACCCAACCATTGAATCACACTCAAATAGTACAAATAAACATGTCTAAGTTACAATCCAACTCTCCAACATTCAATCACCACCAACACCATCAACCCTTATTCACACAAATCATCCTTCAACTGGGTCTTCTAATCCCCCCTGGTACTCAGCTCACAAAATGTACTAGATATCCAAAAACCAATGTACTTTTGGATACTCTTACAAGAACCACTAAACATATACCACCATGGGTCTTTACCCTCCCAACCACCCAAAGGTCAAAGGAAGATTCACTGCTCCAACGCTCAGTTTTTGTGACAGTATCAAGCACTTAGGATAGTCACTCCTTTTATGAAAGTATCAAGATCAGATCGATATTGGACTAAGTAATAACGGAACCGCCAACAATTTATTTCTCATCTCAAATAATAAAGAGAATATAGGGCTGCATCTATGAAGAAGAAAAAATGTTGGAAAAGACTATTTCCACCTACTTGGCTGTTAGAGTGGTTTTTGAGGTGTATTCAAAGCTTTTACTCCTTTTGTTGATTTTCACTTGAAATATGGTTGAATTGGCTTTGTAATCTCCTAGATACTTGGTACATGTTCTAATAGAGTTAAAAGAGTCTCAAGACTACCCTATAGTCATGTGCTACCTTATCCGGCTACTCAATTAGCTTCCCAAACTTATAGGACATATGGTTTTATTCCTTACTTTGAGTTGAAATTGTATTTGGTTAGATATAACTAAAATAATACATTCCTTCAACTACTTCAAAAATCGTCAAAAAGACTTCATACTACTATCTACATGTGTTTCTATCCTTAAGAAGTCTAATTTTTGCAAGTGAAAAAATACCTAAGAGGTCATAGCTACTCATTTTGACTTGGTAATATTCATGGTTTTTCTTTATCTATTTAACTTCATTCCTTGCATCTTACCCACTATCTTGTAGCATACTTTGTTTTCTTTTTTAGTGAATTCCATTTAGTGGACTGTTGTGCATCTTTAAAATCATTTGACAACTTCAGGAAATGGTTTTCCTTCTTTATTACTTGACTATATCATTTAATATGCATGGATGGTATTATCATTTAATTTTCAAGATGGACCTTATATGGATGGTCCTTGCACCTTTTCAAATTGAACTTTTGCGAAAGTCCAAATTTGGAGAGGAAATTCCTACTATTTGTGAGTCCACCATTCATCTTTCAAATTTTAGGTCCAATTTACATGAATAAGGGTTCCCAAGACCCTAGTCCTATAACAACGAGCCATGAGGAACACCATGAATAAGGGAATGAACCAAATTTATTGAAACATTGTCAACCCTAAGTATGATTAGGCATAAATAAGGCACAACCACTTAAATTGAGTCCAAACTTAGTGTATATTTTTAAAGAGATACAACTTATGATGCAATATTTAGCCCCCTCTTAGCAAGAGTATAAAATTATGCTCATTTACTCTTTGGAAAATATGGAGAAACCAAATATTATTTCACCAAGATATTGAAGAGTCAATATGTCTACAAGTTTGGAAAGGTGGTAGCTCCCAATACTTACATATCGTCAATCTACAATATTGAGATAAAAGGGAAGTACAAAGTGAGTAATATGAGTAGCATTGGTAACACACATGGAGCATGCAAAACACAAAGTTATGACATTTAGAACTAGTAAGATTCATATATTCTCACTAGGAACCATATCAAAAAGACAAGGCATAGATCTAGGACTAGTAAGATCCTTATATAGTTACTAGGAGTCATGTTAGAGACACATAAAGCATGATACCCAAGTTAGTAAGATCCTCTAATACTTAGTCATAGATCGCATTCTAACAACAAATAGAGACCTAATTGTGAAAGTTTGAGGTCCATTGGGAAAAAAGTTGTCATATTACCATGAAAACTTTTGCATTTCTTGTAGAAAATTCTTAAAAATATGGTTGGAAAGTTAGTTTATGATGGTTTGAGGTTGTAACACACTTGGATGGGAATAAATAGGCCTTTGGCATGCCATCCAAGAGTTTTGCTTAATGAAATTGGGGTTTTATGTGCATTTTTTCATGCTATGTATCATATCATGCTTGATGATAGACCTTTTTTCATGATATGTATCATATCAGGGAAGAATTTGGTCGGAAGACCAAGCGATTGGTATTTTGAAGTGGTTGATGATAGAGAGAGGGGTGAGGGGACCCTATGCAACCTTCAGAAGGGTTTTTCGATCAAAACCAAATGAAATAGATTAAAAAAAGGGTTTTTCGATCTAAACCCTCCTAAATCCATTTTTGGGTGTTTAGACCCAATATCCAACATTTGACAACATTTTACAACTTTCGGGACAATTTGACAACTTTTGCATTTTTTTAGTTTCAAAAGCCATTATTGGCTTTAGGATCTCATAATTGATTTTATTGAATTTGTTTGATGTTGGACACTCCTCCTTGGTCAAAGGTCTTCAAATTTGAAATTTTTTGCCTTGGTGCACCTGCACCACAAATACCTTGTTGTAGTTTCAAAGGGTGGAAAAAGAATAAGCATTTTATTTACCGTCCTAATAGACCATCCATCATAACAATTATTACCAATATTGATGTGTGCGTTGAAAAAAAAGTTCTAGAGGAAGGATCTTTCTATTGTAATACCAAGTGAGTGTTCATAGACCTTTTGTAGGGTCCTCCTAGCCTAGAGTTAGGAGTTCGAAGCCTACATACATTGATTTAACTTTGTGGCCATTAATGAGTGCTCACCCAATAGGACAAGTCTTGAGACTGACAATTTTGGAAGTGTGGCATTGTTGAGAGCCAACACTTATGTGTGAACCCCATCTTCACATATAATGAATAGTTTCCATGATACTTGACCCTATCCTCATGGTGTTGGCTCAATTCATATTAGTGTGTTTTGTTGAAGAAACATGATGTGAAAAGTTTGATGCAGAGGCAAGGGTAGAACTCAATATTTCATATTAGGACAACAACCACATTGATTAGGCAAGTCAGATAAGGTCTCTCCAATGTTTAGGATACTGAATTCATAGTAGACACTCATGGATTACCCCAATTAGACATCAGTCAACTTAATATATTATACAAGGATTGCATACCACAAAGCCATTAGATATGTTTTGAGATGAAAAAGAAGAGTTAAATGGTTTTGGTTCAATGATGATAATTTCTATTTTCAAGTAATTTGATTCAGTATATTATACTAAAATGTGATTTCATAACTAACATTTCAACTTCTATATAACTAGTTCTATAGCTCGATTTTCTTGCGTGTGAAGAAAGACCATGTCAGACAATATCAACGAACAACAAAATAAGGAGACAATTGCTAGATTGTGGTCTAACTTGAAAAGAAAAGGTGATGGAAAATGTTATTGTCCATGCAAAATTTGTAAGGGGTTAAAGAATAGAATACTTCTAATCAAAACAACAAAGAAACATTGTAGGCTGCATGGTCACATTGAAGGTGGACATGATTATCATCCATTGGTAAGTTTTTCATTATATCATTTTAACAATTTATATACATAATAAATCACGTGATGATGAGATCATGATCATGGTTCATTTATGTTTATCAATTTTATATAGGTCGATCACCCCAGAGCACATGGTATGGATCAACACAACCTAGAAAATATGGTTTTTGAAGTGGAGGAACATGGAGGTGTGAATATCGAAGCTGAAGATAATGATCCCATGGAAGATGACGATCATGAGCTAGAAAACACAATTGAAGATGATGGTACAAATACATTGATCCATGACTCATTTAGTTCTTGTGCAATTGATCATGATGATGAATATGACCTTGATGTTGTTCATGATGTCCCTCTACTTGAGAAGGCATCTGAGGCCCTTTACGAAGGCTCGCAGGCAACTCTTCTCTCCACTGTATTTTTGTTGGTGAACTTGAAGGTTATGAATGGTTTATCCAACATAACAATGTCATGTATGTTAAGGTATGTCATATATGTCATAATAAATTATAAATAATGTTGTACTATTACAACATTATTTATATTAACAAATTATATTTTTTTGCTGTAGATTGATAGGTGAGTTTTTGTTACCACCATCAAATATTCTACCTCGCTCATACCGAGAATTATCTGTCGTTATGAAAGATATTGGAATGGAGTATCAAGCAATAGATGCTTGTCCCAGTGATCATATTATATATCACAAACAACATGAATTTTGAACTGAATGCCCTAAATGTCATATCAGTAGATATCGAACAGATGAAATAACAAAAAGGTTTCCTCGCAAGGTTCTTCGCTATATTCCCATTATTCCACTAATGCAATGATTATTCAAGTGCACTAGCTTGGCACAATTTATGGATTACCATGCATGCAATAGAAGTTGAGATGACATTATTCGAATGCCTGCAGATGGTTCAACATTTATGGACATAGAGGAAAAGTGGCCACACTTTAAAGAAGAACCTCATAATCTCATGCTTTCATTGGCAGCGGACGGTGTCAATCCATTTGGAGAGATGAGATTTGTTTACTCAGTGTGGCATGTTTTTGTTATCAACAATAACATTCCTCCATGGATGTCAATAAAGAGGGAGCACATAATGTTGGCAATGATTGTTCTAGGTATTTTATCATTTAAATATAGTCGTCTAAATTTAATTATAAATATTGTAGTAAAATGGTCATAATAATTACGTAATGTTTTTGTTCATTCGATTAGGTAAGTACCAAGTTAAAGATATGAATGTATATATCGAGCCTCTTATCGATGAGTTGCTGGAGTTATGGAATGGTGTCACTGTGTATGATGTCTCTAGACCAATAGGACAAAGACAATTTCAATTCCATGTGATGCTTCTATGGACAATACATGATGCCCCGGGGCTAACACATTTTTGTGGCATGTTATAGTGTTTAAGTTGTGCATGAACATTATAATTCAAAAAAATATCATATTTAATCCAATTATACATTATCTTGTAGGTCTTCAAACAAAGGCAAAATTTGCATGTCCTATTTGTGGTCCAAAGATTAAATCTCATCATTCAAAAAGTTTAGGAAAGCAGGTGTTTGATGAGTATAGGCACTTTCTCCACAAAAATCATAAGTATCGAAATACTGAAAAACATGTTTTCAAAGGGAAATAAGAGAATACATCAAAGCCACAAAGAATGACACCTCACCTGTGGAAGTTGGAATATAATAGAATTAATCATCAAGGTAATGCCATTCCATCTATTGGTTTGTCATAAAACATCTTTTCTATTTTGTTTTGTTTACTGATGATGTGATTGATGATCATGAAGGTCGTGAAGGCATAAATGACCACCTTCCTAAGGGACTAAAAAGTTATCCCTGACAATTTAGTAGGTTGCCCTACTATGAGCAATTACAAATTGTTCATTTATTTGATAGTATGCATATTGGAAAGAATATAACAAAGACAGTATGGAAAATATTGGATGGAAGGCGTGACAAAGAAAAAATTGTCAAAATATGTAGTGACATTCAGGATTCCAATCATGCAATGATAAATGTCATTCAATCAAATAGCCATGGAGACCAGATTAATATAAGTGAGATTCCTTGGTTATTAACGGATCAGCAAAGCAATGCTATAAAAGAAGTCATACAAAAAATTTAATTTCCCATAGGATTTGCTGCGAACATAAACAATCTCATATCAAAGAAAAGTGAATTTGGGCTAGGGATGAAAACACATGATTGGCATACCTTCATTAAGGTAATTCATGTTCTTGTGTTTTTAGTATGTATTTAAGTACTACGCGTACATGTACTTTTCATTGTATTATGTTACAAAAAAATGAAAAGATAATTTTATAATTGTTGCAGTACGTTCTACCTCTATCTCTCCTAGATGACTTTGACAATAATGCCAAGCAAGTTATATATGATATTGGAAAATACATGAGGTAAGTAGTGATATTTATTCAGTTCGTTGTATAGATATTATATTTGCTATTTGTTTTACTTGTTATGTAATATATTTTTTTGCGTCTTGAATATCTTGTAGGTGGTTGTCATGTAAAGAAATCCATAAAGACGATATAAAATATTGGAAGAGAAAAATTCATCATTTATTGTGTGAAATGCAAAAGTGTCTACCTCCATCTTTTTTTCAATGCACAAGAACACTACCTCATACACCAAGTTGAGGAGATTGAATAGTGTGGACCTATACACACTAGGTCAATGTGGATGGTTGAGAGGCACTTGAAATTTTTGAAGGCTTTGGTTTGAAAAAGAGCACATCCCAAGGGTTCTATGGTGGAGGGATATATGGTATACCAGGCTATGGTGTAGATTTCTGAATATCTTCCTAAGTTTGCAGCAAAGATCCACGTGGATCGCATTTGGGATCCCAACACCATTAACAAATTTGAAGGGGAGTACGTGATGGGGAAAGGTAGATTGAGGAAAGTGAGAGGTAATTATAAGATGTTATTGTAGTTAATTAATTCTTAATCTTCAAAATATATCGATTGTAAGACGTCTATTTATTTTTTGTACGGTTGGTCGAGAGTGGGATGCACTACATTTGTCTATTGCAAACAATCTTGATTGGATGACGGTATGAATTGAACGTTGTCAACATTCTGGATGCACGTTAACATGGGAAGGTGTGGCTTCATTGGTTAAAGAAGCTCATCGTAATGGAGATTCCAATGTTACGCAAAGGGAAATTGATTTAGCTTATGGTTTAAGAGATAAATAGGTACGTATACATTTATTAATCACCCATATGTTTATCAACTCACAATGCAATAAATTTTTCTTGTTTGACATATTGGAGGTCAAACACCACAACGCTATGTGCTGCAATGGTCATAAATTTTGCATAAAAAAGTTGGATGACACGAAGAAAACTTGTGATTCTGGCATCACTGTAGTCTTTGAGGTGACAAATATTTCATCGAGAAATGACATACATCCTTGACAGTCTCAAAATCGATACTATGGCATTTTGGATGATATACGTGAGTGTGACTTTAATTCCTTCAAATTAGTTTTGTTCGTCGTCAAATGGTATAGGCTACAGTTGAATAAAAATGATCCTGATAGAACTGTTATTGAACATGATAATGGTTTTATAATGCTAAGTACAAGGTCATTTGAGCCAATTGGGGATGAGCCCTATGTTCTTCCAAGCCAATGTGAGCAAGTATTTTACTCAGAGGTTCCACATAAACCGGGTTGGTCATTTGTTGTTAGACATGATCCAAGAGGAAGGGCGATAAAGTATAATGTGATGGAAGAAGAAGATACCGAAGAAGTAGAAGATGAAGTGGATGATGATCATGATTGACAGTTTCTCTATGATGATGATGAAGAAGAAGAAGAAGAAGAAGAAGAAGAAGTAGAAGAATGATGATGATAATGATGATGATGATGATGATGATGATGATGATGATGATGTTGGCAATGATGAAGAATGAAATGTATGAGGCATGCGATTAGTATATTATCTATTTAATATTGACTTCTTGATATAATTTTTTTTACATAATTAATTTATTATGTTTTGAATTCTAATGCCATTACATAATTAATTCATGATGCACCTTTTAATATGGAGATGGAGATAGGGAGAGTGACTATTTATGTGACATTTTAAAAACTGTGTTTATTTATGGAAATTGGATTGTTTATTAGCTATGTGATGGATGTTGATTTAAAATACATATGTGATGGATCACATGTTTATGATGATGCATGTGACATTTTTTGAACTTTGTGTTTATTTATAGAATGTGGATTGTTTATTACCTATGTGATGGATGGTGATTTATGATACATATGTGATGGATTACATGTTTATGATGACACATATGTGATGCTAATTGTGATGCTCAATTACATATATGATGACACATCATGTGATGCTTCTGATGCTTATGATATGTATGTGTTTATTGTTTATCAACTTAAAAATGTAGTAATGCTTATGATGGTCAATTGATGGTGTTGATTTCAGGTATAGTCCCTGTGTGATGTTGTCACCCTTTGTGGGAATAGGTCATTGACTACAGACATCATCAACCATTTAGTTGAGGATCCTGCATAGTCTACATAAAGTAAAGGTAAGGAATTAAAAAAATTACAATGATTTTGATGACATCTTTTTATTATTTAATACTCTTTTTGTCTACAAATTTCATGTTGTTCATGTTGTGTACTATATAATTTTTAGCTAACATAAGATAATTGAATTACATTGTATAGGACCCTGAACCCCTTTGATGAGGATCCTGCACAGTCTCATGGATGGACAGGTATAACTAGTCAATACACCCTATAGAAATAGTTTATTTTTTTAAAATTACTTGGAAAACAAACTTCCTCAGTTTTTCAAACCTTGACATTAGCAACAAATCTAATAGAGTTATCAACACTTGAGGCCCCAGTTGGACTTATTCCAATTTTAATCCCAAAATAAATTTTAGGGTTGACTTCTTCATCAACATTACCCTCATTTGCAAAATTTCTCTCTCATTACCAATTAACTCTCTCATTTCATGGAGTGCAGGTACCCCCAAATAGGTATTTGTCAGATCTGTCTTCGTTGAGTGAGGAAAATGCAGGAATAGAAAATGAAAGTGACACATGTAGTAGGTCTACAATAGGGAGATCAACAAGAGGTCAAAAGATTAGAAGAAAATTCAATAAACACATGAAATTTTTCCTTGGTCAAGCGGGGTCATGTTCTTATGATGATGAGACCAAAGGTGACATTGAGGTGCCACTGAGGTACAAACATCTACAGAAACAATGGGTGCCCAAGGAACTTCCTCCAATAAACACCAATTTTTTTGTTGATAGGATATAACACATAGCACCTTCGTCATTACATGGTTTAGGCTTATTTTCCATGGACGGCATAAAGGTCTATTACAATAGAGTTGTTGAATTGATGGAGTTTGTTGGACCTTGTTTCAATTACAATAATTGGATGCAGTTTGTTAAATATAAAAAAAGTATGCGTAGGTATGCATTGTCAGCAAATTATATACAACATAAAGATAATGATCAAAGTAAATGAGTGGATGTATACATTGATGGTTGGCCAAAAGCAACAGGGAATATTGTAGGTTTTATAAATAGTATGTGACCTAGGTCAACTAATAAACAACCCAATTGCATATTTGAGGCACATGAGGGAAATCGTGTATTTGTATGTACGATAAAATCAATAAGTGTAGGCAAATAGCTTCTAATCGATTACGGTTTGAATCGTATAGATACAAACAAAGTTAATATCATGGGGGTGGTACGTACTATATACCATTTAAATTAACCAACCTCCAATTAATGAATCCAATATACCATTTTATTATGAAGTTTTTTTGCTAAGTCTATTAGTTTAATTTTGCTAACGTTTTTTATACTTTTTCCTTGTCACAGCGCGACATGGATCCATCACATATCGCAAACAGGGATGTAGCTTGCAACACTTATACCGAGTAGGTAAACCTCATTGTAATTGTACAAATTAGATAGAAGTAAACTGTTACGTTATTATGTTCTTTTTTTTAGTGATTTATACTAATTTTCTAATTGTTAATGATATTCTTGACACAGATGGATGTTCGGGGAAAGGGAAAGGGAGTTGTGTTGCCAGGAATAATCATTATGTTATGTTGTTATATTATGTTTATGTTGTCGTCGATAATAATGAGTTACGACAGTCAGTTAGTTAGCTGACAGGTAGGTAGTTGGAGTCACGACGGTTGTGTCACACCCCTTCGGGTATTATATATTGTGTACCTTTTCTTTGAAGTAGGAGCATGTTAGTCATGTCAGATGTAATGTTATAAGCACTTATTGTACATGGACTGTGGAATTAATACAGAGGCTAGTTATTTAATATATTTCCATTATGTTCTATGCATTTACTTTCTACATTTAACCGTTTACCCGAGAGGGCAAACATTTGGCGCCGTTGCCTAGATGAACTCGAGAACGGAAGACACGGATGGCGCACGGACACAATGGGCCTACCCGTCGGTGAGATTGACCCAGAGGCCGACGACGCACAAAGGGAACAATCATTGTGGGACGCAGAGCGTGATGGCAAGAGGCGAAGGGGAAATTGAACCTTGTAATAATCCCGACACACTGCTGATATAAATTGTGGCCGAAAGGCAAAATAAAAAATAAAAATAATAGAAGTTTTTTTGTGTACATGGCATGTGTTTGCTGTGTATGGAAGTGACTTATGCCCAATAGACTAAATAAGGAAAAAAATAAAAAGATACAAAGTGATGAATGGGAAGAGGCACAAACCGCGTTGAATCTCAGACAACATATAGAATGAAGGCATAGGCTAAGGTAGCTTGCTGAGGGATGACCGACCGAGGGGTTGCCCGAAGGGAACCTAGGAGGTGTCACGGAGGTTGTGGAGGCAGAGATAGACAGAGAGAACTACACTGTCTACACTGTTGTAGGGCTGCCAGAAGGAGTCACGGAGGGTGCCGAAGGAGAACTCTATAGTTTTCCAGAATACCACCGTAGGGTAAGAAGCCGCGAAGAGTTGGTGGAACAAACAAGGCAAAGTCTAAACCTGATCAACGCTACCAGAGACTTGCTAAAGAATTTTTCCATTTCAGAGGACAACCGGAGGGAGACAACCAACCAGAGGGAGACACCGGAAGGTGACGTATGACCGAAGGTGCCGAGGGAGCACAAGGGTACTGTATGGGAGGCAATTTGTTTGGTTCGATGTCAGCAAATTTTTCCGGAGGACCCACGAGTGGAGGTTCAGTTGCAGGAGGTGGAGGATCGCCAGGTACAAGCACACAAGGAATTAGAGGAGCGAGACCCAGCGGAGGGATGGCGAGTAAACAAAAATTGCCAAAGTTCATAGGGGAGGGCAAGGAAGACCCCTTACGACACTGCCGTACATGTGAAACCATTTGGTCCGCCAACAGAGTAACAGACCAGGATGACTAGGTACAGTGGTTCCCAGCCACGTTATGAGGAGTTGCCATAGATTGGTACTTTGATGTGGACAAGCAAAAAGTGGCCACGTGTGCCAATCTACAAAAGGAATTCATGGGGGAGTTTCGGTTGCTCCGTGATGATAATGAAATTGTAATGGAGATATACAGTACCAAACAAGGTACCAGGGAGATAGTACAGGCATACAGTCAGAGGCTGAAAGAAATCTTGGGTAAAATGGAAAGCCAACCCACAGATGGATTGAAGAAACGATGGTTCGTTGAAGGGTTGAAATCCTCCCTACGGAGGAAGATGAAAATTGTACCCCTGACGTCATATGACAATGCTTATAATAGGGTGATGGACCTGGAAAGAGAACACAAAACATCAAAGAAGAAGAAAAGTAATAAATCCTCATCCGAGGATGATGACTCTTCACAAGAAAGCAGCAACAACAATGAGGCTGGCAAACGGGTGCAAGCGCTCTAGAAAGACATGGAGTGAATGAGAAAGGAATTCAAAATAATGAGAAACACTGGTCGGAATGAAGGGGACATATGGTGCACTAAGTGCAAAGAGGAAGGGCACACAAAGGGTACTTGCCAAAAGAAGGCATTCTACGAGATTTGCCAAGTGATGGGACACTCCACCAAGGAGTGCCCATACAACATGAAAACCCAAAGTACGCAAATGAACCAGGTGCTGTTCATGGAGCAGGCCACAACATCTGTACCAATAGGTACCAGTCAACATACTAACACAATGGCATCATCTGGAGGATACCGGGACAACAGACATGGCGGTGGAAGGAATAGCAACAATACCAATAATGGAAGCCGTATCCAGTATGATGCCAAGGGCTGGCCAATTATCCAATTTAGGGTCTGTAATCAGTGGGGCACTTCGCCTGTGATTGCATGAAGGAAGCCACCCCTCAGCACCTCTGCCGTTGGTGTGGGCCAGGCGACCATGAGGACGCAAATTTCCCGCAGGCAGGGGTTAATCTCCTCAACATTGAGAAGGCTGAGAAGACTGGTGAGAAAGAAGTACTGGCGATCACCCGCGCCCAGACGGAAAAAGCCACTTATCCCGACCCCCGTACGAAGAAGGAGAGATTATAGGAGGCAAAGGCCAATATTGAATGTGAGATGATGACCGAACGATGGGACAACGAGGTGGCGAGTACATCATTCCGTACGGAAGCAGAAAATAACATCATTGGGGAAATCTTGCAGATAGAGGTGCTGATAAAGGTAAAAAACCTTCTAGACTCTATGCCACAATTGAGGACTGCCATCCTCACCAATGTGCAAAGCACCGCATTATCGAGTACACCACAGGTAGGGGTTCCCGCCACCGCATCGTCGAGTGCACCACAGGTAGGGGTTCCCACCACTGCATCGTCGAGTACACCACAGGTGGAGGTTTTCGTCAGCCCTTCGACTGACCCGATGTTACTAGCCATGAGTAGTGGTAGACACCTAGCTGTGGTAGAAATGGGTATCTGTGGGACCATTCTGAAGGACACCATTATGGACGGGGGATCTAGGGTGAATGTATTACCAGAAGAAACATGAAAGCGGTTGGGGAAGCCCACCCTATGGCCACCCACATTCAACTTGGTGGGAGCGGACCAACACAACATTAAGCCACTCGACTTGTTGATGGCCTAGCAAGTGATGATTGGTACGCAACCATTCTTGTTAGATTTTGTGGTTATTCCCTCGAAGAAGAAAGGCTATGATGCCATCTTAGGGAGAGTGTGGTTGATCAACGCGAGGGTAAACCACAACTGGAAGAAAAATACACTTTCCATGGAGAAGGGAGGGCGGAAATATACCATTGACCTACACACCCAAGATGTTGGTGAAGAGCTCTCCTCTTCCGACTCGGACTCAGAGGACTCTAATAAAGGGGAAGGGGGTCCCGATGAAAGCAAGGGCAAGAACGCGATGGAGCCGAACAGTGAAGGGGTGCTTGAATTGGAGGGATGTTCTGAAGATGAGGTATGCTCACTTAATGGGCTCTTTCCACTGGAAAATGGAGGATTATGAAATGTTCCAAAGCTATAGGCTCGAAGTAGAGGAACCAGAGAACCAACAGAGGTGTACCTACCGGAATACAAAGAATATTAGAAGGGAGACACCCCAAACCCTGGCGACATAAATAATCCAAAGAGTGTCGGTAACGATTGGAACCCTGTGTGGAAGGCTGCAGCCTTCAAAATCTTTATTATCCTTCTTCTTCTTATGTACGGGAAGGAGACCGTGGTCCCTGTAGAAATTGTGGTTCCAGGTCTTCGGATGGCTATTGAAAATAGATTGGCCACCAACGGGCCCAAATTGAAACCCTACCACGTGAAGCGCATAGGGGACCCGAGAGGCTGGACAGACACCCGAGAGCCCAGAGGGGGACTCAAGAGGCCAGGCAGGCGACTCAAGAGGCATAGAACCACAATAGGTGACTCTCGGGCGAGGAAAACCAAGAGGGATGAAGGGAAATCCCAAAGACAGGGGACCCGAGCAGACAACTCTCTAAGACAACTAAATTAGGAGATGAGAAAAAAAAAAAAAAAGTACGGTTGTATGATAGGCGACCGTACGGTCAAAAACTTATATATATATATATATATAAAGGAACGGACCACCGTGCAGTGGGCCACTGGCAGTGGTAACACCGACGACGACCACTGTGCGGTGGGCCGCCGATGGTGGTAACACCGACGGTGGTAACACCGACAGTGACCACCGTGCGGTGGTAACACCGACGGTGACCACCGTGTGGTGGTAACACCGACGGTGACCACCGTGCGGTGGGCCACCGACGATGGTAACACCGTACGGTGGATACCGGTGGTGGTAACCACCATCGTGCGGTGACACCTACAACTACAAAGCCTGCACAGCCTTGCCCAGCGCTGCACAACCCAGAATAGTCTCACACCATTGAACTGCATTGGGCGTGTGGAAGGAACACTGCACAGTTGAGCATGTTGTCCGTACGTTGGAGGTGTGTCCATACGGTAACGAGGGTGTCGACTGCACGGGAAGGTGGCTGCACGATTGGAGGTGTCAGTGCTATTGTTGACCATACGGGGAGGTTGTAAAAAAAAATAAAAAATAAAAAACAAAAAAAACGACGACGACAGATTGAAAAATGATTCGATGACATCTAGAGCCTGGACACTGAAAAAAATATCACAAAAATGCTGTGCGCCATGGACTTTCGTATGGTTCTGAGGGTTGTAAATTGGTGTTGGCAGCGGGGGCACTGCCCCTCGACCCCACCCTATACTACGATAGGGAGCGCACTTGGGGCGCTACCCAGACCTTGCGAGGGGCGCTGCCCCTCGACCTCGCTGGGGGTGTTGCCCCCAAATCCCCAGTTTATTTTGAGCTATAGAAGACCACGAGAAGTGTTGTGGTTGTTCGTATTGTGAGAAAGAAGCTTGTAGCTAAGCATTGGCAAGGAAGCCATAAGCTGTAGAGGGAGATGGATTTGGAGGTTGGGAACAAACAGAGTTTGAGGGAAGGCATTGCAGGTCTACGCAGTTGTATGACACCAGGGAGTTATTCAGTTTAGTTTTTAGCCTTTGGGGAGTGTGATGGAGGATTTGAGGTGTCTCCTAGCATTTGTGCCAGCGGATTGTGGCCACCTCTAAGCATGACTGGTATGCTTTGAGGAACTTGGAGTATGTCTCGGCTGGATGTGAGGTTTTTCTTGGTGGATGCACAGAGGGCTTGGGAGGAGCTGACCACCAGGTTGGAGGCAATAGTCGCATGAGACTTAGTTCAGCGTACCTAGGAGTTGGATGCTGGGAGAGCAGCACGGGTGGCTATCGAGGACAAATTGGCTAGGGAGACGGTATCATTTGAGTAGCAGTTGGTGGAAGCTGAGACTGAAAAACGTGTTTTGCAGCCAAGTTTGGGTTAGGCACAGGAGGATTGTGATGGCAAAGGAAGCAATATTGGTGAAATCTGCACTTGAGCATCAGATGGTAGCAGGAAAGGGTTTTCAGGTGAGGACGCAGCAAGTGTATAAGATCTGGGCCCGACTGGCGTCAGTAGTTCCTACTGTTCATCTCTATTTTGTATTAAGTTGTTGGAGTCGACTTCTTTTCTTGGGGGGGATGATGTTGCCAGGAATAATCATTATGTTATGTTGTTATATTATGTTTATGTTGTCGTTGGTAATAATGAGTTACGACAGTCAGTTAGTTAGCCAACGGGTAGGTAGTTGGAGTTGCGACGGTTGTGTCGCACCCCTTTGGGTATTATATATTGTGTACCTTTTCTTCGAAGTAGGAGCATGTTAGTCATGTCAGATGTAATGTTATAAGCACTTATTGTACATGGACTGTGGAATTAATACAGAGGCTGGTTATTTAATATATTTCCATTATGTTCTGTGCATTTACTTTCTGCATTTAACTGTTTACCCGAGAGGGCAAACAAGTTGCTATACTTGAGCACCTTTCTATGGATGTGGAATCATTAGGGTTAAGCGATGATGACCCTGAAGATTCCACACACCTTATGAAATTCTTTAAAATGCCTCTTTGAAAAAATAGAAAACAAATTGTTTGCTTTGGCAGCCGTGCATCTTATTACTGATGAGATACGAGAGAGGGTAGAATTATTGCTTCAGACAATAGAAAATTTGCAAGTAAGTAGTAATGAAAGATTTAATTATAACAAAAGTTCAATAATGGTTTATATTTTATTCTCTTTTATGTCATTAACTAAAATATGTATGTATTGTTTTTACAACAATTTATCCGCCCTCATGAAAGTCGTTCCCACGATTAGGGTGTTGCAGGATCTTCAGTTGATGACGATTTTCATGTATTATCACTTGCTTGGCTTATCACTCTGAGTACCCAAAACACATCATACTTGATACTATCAATTTTCAAAATAAAGGTTCATCCTTGTTTACAATTCTTGCACTTTTCATATATTTAATGTTTGATACATTTAATGTATTATTCTTTAGGTGTTGTCAATGTTACTATGCAAATGCTTCCACCACCTCATCAGAGGTTACCCTCATCTGTATTGCCATCTGCAATGTTGGCAACACGTAGCATGCAAACATCCTCTATTGCACATCATATTGGCCCACCTAGTGTTGGTAGATCCCTCTTTTGCTCTATCTTTTGTCATGTGTTTATTTCCCTTCAAGTGTTCTTTCTTGAATCCTAATGCCCTTTCATAGTGGATTCATTTTTTGTAGGAGGAGATGCACATGAGGATGTTCCAGAGGTGACTACTGCTGATAACATACCATCATTTTCTGGATCTTCTCGTATTGCTAGTATGGGAATGTTGCAGGCCACATTGGTGGTGAGCGACAAAGAAATGATTCCCTTAAAGATACCAAAGGTTCCAGGTACTTTAAAATTATTATTATATATACTCTAATTATAATTTACTTTATGATCACTTGTTTTGGACTAATGATCCCATGAATTTTTTGTAGGCAATGATATTTTCTATAAACATCTTAGTGACACTGCATTGCAGATATTTGGGCCCACCATATGTAAAAGCTGGTACATCATATGTGAACTAACCCTAGTCCACTATTTTGATTTCATATCATTGCTAGAATAGTTTTCCTTTGATCCATTTCTTGAAGTGTAATAAATGTAGCTTCAGTTCATTTATGAATCTAACAGGTTTGTTTTTGCTTTAAAAGGTGGAATGACCAAGAAAAAAGGTTAAAAGATGAATTGACAAACCAAATGGTTGAGTGGTTTGGAAATGACACCTTTGACAAAACCAAGCTCCTTGAAAAAGCTGGCACATATCTAAAGTATGTCAGGGACCAATACAGGACCCATTTAGGAGGAACCTAAAGTATGAGCGTCCCCCCATGATTCTAGAGAGGGAGTGGAAGGACCTGATTTTGGATGCCAAGGAGAGAATTGAAAGGAAGAAAGGAAATACACCACTAGATGCCAGAAGAAGGTACGAGATACTATTAAGAATGTAATTATATACTAATTAATTACTCTTTATATTAAATAATCTAACATATTTCAAACTTTTTATAGATTGAGTGACACATCAAAGGCAACCAAGGCAAGACAAGAAAAGCACGGGCAACACAAACTCAGCTCCGATGGTTACATGAAACTTGTTGCACGAATTGTAAGTATCTCATGTAAATGAAATATTGTATCAAAATATTAATAAATTGCAAACGTTTTTTTTTTTAATCAAACAATGCAAGCAAAATTCACGATACCAAGCAAAAATGTAGGGCACTGAATTCGATAGAGCGCCCACAGAAGATGATAATAGAATTGTCTACCAACAAGGCTACTCAACCGTGGCTGATCGGCTATGAGAATTGAGTGGGCATACACAAAATTCGAGTGCATTCGTCACACAGGTAAATATGCTAAATGGAAATTGTTTCAAATTGAATATTTTACCAATAATCTAATTGATGTTGAGTTCCAACATAAAGTGACTATATTTGTTTTAAATAAGCAAGCGATGATAACAATGTGCATGACATTGGAATGCAACCTACTAATTGTGAAACACCACCTACACATGAAGGTCCGGATGTGCATCCCAGTAGTGGAGGTATGCATTTTCTATTCAAATTTATTTATTTAGCTATTAATACAATTAAACATCTTAATTTTTAATTAGAGTAGTAATTAATGTAACCTTTTTTGTTAATATTTTAGATCATGTAGTCGGTGGTGACCAAGTGGAGCATGATCTGGGTACACAACATCAGGAACATGATGTTCCCCACTCAGGTAAAAAGGACCATTGTTATTCCTTTAAACACATATAATTGCAATTGGTGTTCAACATTAATGTAACCTTTAGTATTTCAAGTCCATATGATCTAGAGGGTGTTCAACATGTTGAGGTTGAGGCTACACAAAATGATGTGGCCCCATTAGGTAAAGAGCACAACAATTATGTTCTCTAAATTAATGAAATACTTGTAACAATAATATTTTTTTTTTTGAATTTAACCCATTTCTTTGTTATTGTAGAGGACCCCCCTTCGCTTTAGTATCCTCGTCCTTAGTATAGGACTAGGCATACATCGAGATCATGAGCAGTTGGCAGAACATCTGCAGAGGGGGGAAATGATGAAGAAACTGATGTTCCACTTAGTCTTTTCATAGTTTCAAAGAAAAAACAAAAAAAGAAATGATTGTAATCTAACTTATTTGATAATGACTGATTTTTATGTGTTAGTGAATGTAATTATGTGCTAATTAATGGTTATGGATGATATGTGTTAATTAATATTGATGAATGTTGCGTGTTAATTAATATTAATCAATGCTATGTGTTAATGAACGTTATGTGATATTAGTGAATGAATGCTATATTTTATTAATGGTAGAATGAATGAATGAATGAATGAATGAATGAATGTTATAAGATGTTAACGGGGAATTTAGAGTGATGTTAGGGGGGAGGAAGGGGCCAAACGAGCTTCCACCTTCACGTGGTTGGCCCTGTTAAGTAGAGAATATTAAACTATTCTCAAAACCAAGCGAAGCTCAACAAGATAACACACTTTTCAATATTTCATTATGTTGCACAGTTAATCTTATTGAATAATGTATATTGAATCTTAATTGCAGGGTCCAACAGAGGCAACACGAAAAAAACACCACAAGTTGTTGGGTATAATGAACTCCCATATTGTCTTGTCTATACATGAACAATATAAGTTGCTTCTAGTGTTGATATCCAAGGTGGGACTGCAAAAGTTATGAATATGCCTCATCCTTGTAACTTTTTTTTATTACTTGTAAGTCATGAATATGCCTCATCCTTGTAAGTTTTTTTTTTACTTGTAAGTCATGAATATTGCTCTTTAGTTGATTAAAATCATTTCAGTGAATGCAAATCTTGATTATTATAAAGTGATATCTGCACTATCAATTCCAAATTGAAACCCTTTCAGTGCATGCATGTTGTTTGCCAAAATGCCATCTCAAAAGTATCAGCAAACAAACATTGGAATTCACAAAATCAAGAAAGACAAACTAAAAATTAGCAGTAGAGCATTCAAGTAACTGTTTGTCAAGAAGCATAGTTGAAAAGGTGCAAAAGAAATTGGTTTCAAAACAGGGGTAGACCATTACAAATTGGCAACTTGGCATCACTTCTCTTCCTACTTCTCCTCAACCCTCTTGCTCCACACTCTCACTTTTTCACTTGGCACCTGCAACTCTCACTCTCACATTCACAGTTGTTAGCTTCTTGCTCTTTATTTTTGTGAGTTGAAACAAAAATAGGAGGTAGTTTTATAAAGTTGGTGGGGTTTGGGTGGGGCCCATAGGCTGTGACGGTTTGACCTTGGGCATGGAGTTTGAAAAAAAGTTCTGATTTTTTTAAAATCACTTATGGGTTGTTTGGCCATGGGAGATGCTTGGATGTCCCTGAGATGGTTAGGAGGCTCTTGGGAGTCCATCAAATGTCTCAAGGATGTCCTAGAGATGTCTCAAAGATGACGGCAGGGGGACATCCCATCCAAGTCCATGTATTCTGAAGGTGTCCCCATTTAAAAAACAAACAGTTTTGGGGGAGGAAATGTCCTTGTGGAACACTGGCTCCAATACATACGTCTCGGTATGATTTTTTAGATAAGACACTAGAATTCATAAAATAATATCTTTAGAATCTATATTAATCAATAAAAGATGTTTCTAATTCAATGTATGTACCAAACCCTATTACCAACAATATAATAGCCCCAGCCTACAAATTGGACTGGTTAATTTTCTCCAATCAAACAAACATGTAATCACTCCATAAATTAGGTACATTAAGCACACATCAATGTGTGAAAGTTTAATGACCTAGATATTAGGACTGTAAAATACTATATCGTATCCTAATTCCTAAAATAACCCTTTTTGTGTGATGTGTGAAGTACAATACACAACTAGGAGTTATGTTGAGTCAAATGCAAAATTGGTACTAACCATGGAAGCCGAGGATAAATCATGAACAACATATCTGGATCAACATAAGAATGACTCAAGTGTAGATGAATGCTAGGAAATAGAGTAGAAAACAATGCAAAATTAGGTAAGAAACTAGGTGACAATAAACCATGAACAACTTGAAATAATCTATAATTAATGATCTATGTGATCCATCAACCTGTGACTATGAAACGTAATCTGCAAATAGTAAACTTGTGGACCATTAAGAACAAGAAGAAACTTGTTAGCAGATCTGCCATTTCTTGTCAATCAATCATCAAAGAACTTGTGATCTTCCATGCACCATGTATGTCATATACCATAACTATATACAAACATTTTGTATCAAGTAAACTACATTTATTGATTCATTGAACTTGTTTTGCTTGGATCCAAACACCATGGAAACATAACCATTAATCTTAATAACCCATGAAACATGGAGTGAAAACTAAATGGAATCATGTCTAAAATTTTGGTTAAAACAATCTAGGGAAAATAGTGGGATTCCAATTATCCTTCTCAAAGCACCATCATTGAAACTTCCATGTTCAATATAGAGAAAAACTCTATTTTTCAACCATTTTACTCATCAATATATTATTTTGCTAAATAAAAGTTGGATTTATATTAAAAGAGCTAAATATTACAAAACCATTTCAGCATAGTTTATATCACTATTTCTTTTTGACAGATTGCTGCCTTTTTCCAGTGGCAGTGTTGTAGTATTGATTAATGTGCTACATCATAATGTGATCAACTTAAAAGAAGTACTAAATTTTACCTGATATTTCTTTTAAATTCAGGGGTGAATTAGCTATATCCTCTAAACCAAGCATTATTTTATCATATTTATTGTCAGCATTCCTTCAATACCTGTTTGTGAATATTTAGGGTGACATGATTACCATCCTCCCCTTTGTACAAAATTATTGATTACATGAAATGAATTTTTTATGTCATTTTGCAATATACCATGGTTGTATATGTTTATACGTAAAGTTATGAATCCAAAATTGTCAAATAGATGTTACCTAGATAATAGTCTTTCCTTCTTGCTATCTATTACAGACAATGGAAAAAATTCCATTGTCTTTTAATTCTCATATACATTACTTGAACCCAGTCTATGTCTCTTTATGGTTGAAGTCATGGAATTTCAGCAATTTAATTCTTAGTATATAGCAATAGCCTATTAGCAAGCTCACTCTAGCGAAGACAAATTTGAAAGAACTCATAAAACAGGAGTTGTCAATGACATATACTGATGCTTGAGTTTTATGTTTCTTTTGTTATAGGCTCCTTTGATGTAAGGGATAAATAGGATCGATGGATACGAAGATGGGGTAAGAAGGGGGATACGATTATCCTCCCAGGAGGAATCTATCATCAATTTACCCTTGACACAAACAACTACATTAATGTAAATGCTCTTTTATCTCAAGGACACTCACTATAAATCATTTCTTATATGAACTAGAGGATATTATTATTGTTTCTTTGACTTTTATCGCAGATCTTGACGCTTTTCTAGGGCGAGCAAGTCTGGACAACATACAATCGTCCTTGTGAGGAGCATCCCGCTAGGTAATAACCCTAATACTTGTAAGACCAAGATGAGACTTTCAATTTGATTGTTTTCAAGAAAACCTGAGCATTCTAGTTTTACATATAAAAATGACATATTTTTGTGATGGCATATTCCAATATGTATTTTATTTTGATATATTGGTTGTAGGTTCTAGAGAGGACCCACTTCCAAGTAGATAAAGTTGTTATAAATAGGCTATTGGTGAAGAATAACTGAAGAAAATCAATGAAAAACCACATCAACAATAACCAACACAGTCAGAAACATTAATCTAAAGATTCTTTTTAGCCCTCACCTTTCTTGACAACTTATTTATCTTTTGATAGCACCAAACTAGTTGAGAAGGATCTTATTACTCAAAGAAAAAATGTGATAAAAAATAATTGTCCAATCACTCGCATCAACATCAACCATGCCAGAATTTGATGTTGCAAGATCCAAGTTGGATATTGCATAACATAGAGAAGCCATCATTTTAAGGAAACAGGAACCCAATGAAGACATTAAGAGGGCATGAAGGCACAACCAAGGGCCATTGAGTAGAAGGCAAAGGAAAAATCTTGGAAACAAGAGGAGGAACACTTGGAGAAGAAGGTAGGGAAAATAGAAGTTTGACCAATAGAGAAGCTGAACTCTGAGGGCAAACTACCAGAGATAGCAAGAAACTCTTCAGCCAAAGCAGGGGAGACAAAACCAACAATCTCTACTTAGGGAGGAGCTCTAGACCCCAAATCTAAAGAAATAAATAGAGCTAAAGTAAGTGAATTGGATAACAACAAGAATGTAAAGTGCACCCCTAATTTGCTAACCAAAATGCTCAAAATTAAATGAAAATCTATTGAATACACAAACTATATACATATACAGGCGCACCATGGTTGAGATGGTCCAACTCCCTAGTTTCACTCTACGACTAAGCTCATGCCATATCTAAATGAAAGACATCTCAAATACATCATCGATGGAAAGCTGCAAAATGCCATTTTCATACATAAGCAAGACATACACAATTGGGCACAATCACCAAGAGAACGGTAAAAAGTGTGTTTGAGATCATTGTCCTAAATATGGTGTGGTCACAAAGAGATCATCGTAAATTTGTCAACCTTTCCTTCATTTAAACCAAGTAAACCTTTATGCATAGGTTTACTTGGTTTAAATGAAGGAAAGGTTGACAAATTTATGGTGATCTCTTCTTGACCACACCACAATTAGGACAATGATCTCAAACACACTTTTTACCTTTCTCTTGGTGATTGTGCCCAATTGTGTATGTCTTGCTTATGTATGAAAATGGCATTTTGCAGCTTTCCACCGATGATGTATTTGAGATGTCTCTCATTTAGATATGGCATGAGCTTAGTCGTAGAGTGAGACTAAGGAGTTGGACCATCTCAACCATGGTGCACTTGATCATATTAGCTTGAAACCATGCGCCTCATATTAGCCTCAAACCTATGCCCCCTACTGGTAGGTGGTTGGGATAGAATATCATTCGCTGTACATATCAATGACTGGATAATAATAATTTTTTTTTGATAAAAATATTATCATCGTCGGAATTACGATGAATACCAAGCTTTCCACCGATGATGAAACCGGCGGGCATACAATGTTCTCGTCAGTGAAATATTCTGTCCAGTCGTCGCATTTCCGACTCAAACCACACAAACATCCGATGAGGATTCTGTACGTGCGATGACACTTCATAGTCGGACAGTCATCGATGCCTCTGAATGGACTGATGACACAAGCATCGGACAAAAAACATCACCATCAGTGTGAAGTTCCAAATTATTGTCGGCTTTGCGACGAAATCTATTGAAGCATCCGACGGGGATGCTGCATGTCCGATGACTTTTTTGATCGGAAGAGTGATCATGCCCACCACCGGCAAAGTCCATGGGATTGTCGTATTTCCGACGAATAGGGCATCGTCGACAAATCTGATGATGAGTTTTCAACGGCTACTTTTGTCGGTACTCTAACAAAAATTAGTCGCAAATCCGACAATCGGCCATCTGAAATTAGCTCTGAATGTACTAGTGAAATGTCTTCGGACATGTAGTGTTGCAGTTAAAACACTTCATTGGTGAAGCAGCCACCAAGGTTCAAACCCCTACTAGGCCATTGTGCTTGCAAGCCTTGTGTCTTCGTTGGGTCGTTGTGCTCACGGATTTGAACAAGTGAAGTGTGGGGATGAGGTCCCCCGATTGTGCCCTCACTAGTTCATAGCCTGGGGTCAAAAGTGTTTCATGTGGAGCTGGAGGGCATGTCATGCCAGCATCGTCGGTCATGTTAAAATTTTTACCAGGCATTATTTAAAAAAAAAACACCAAGTTAAATGTTCAATTTAATTACTCATTTACAACAAGGATAAAAATAAATTTTATTAGTTTAATTTAATCTTGTACAATTCAATTTTAATAATTAAATAATTAGTCAAAAATATTCAAGTACTATTTATTTATAAAATTAATCTTTTTCATAATAATATTTAGTTAGCCATTAACCGAACTCCAAGATGACAATCTGCAGCTAACAAAGCACGAAGTCACAAGGACATGACAGACAAATAGAAAGCTAACTATGACTACAAGGATACATGATAGGAAACTCATTCTAAAGGAATGATGGTTATGTCTAGGGTCTGGCTGATACTCCAAATTTTCCACATTACCATTGGGTTGTAGAGCATGCTCAGATGTGAAGATTTAGGTGGAGTCGATGCTCGGTACCTGCAATTGCATAAGCAAACTGTTGAACATGTACATATAAACCATATAACAACATGTTGTGAAAAGGGAATGGAAGCGATGTAGCTTTCCCATAGAGAGTAGTGTGGTGCTTTTCCCTTTCACCCAAGAACATGAGAGATAAATTGTAGTGTATGGTTAGAACAAATAATCATCAATAAACATAATAATTAAATCCTAACATCACATATATAAACCATCTCAATGATCATCTAACTATCAGAGCATAGATAACATCAAGTAATCATATCATAGAGAATAGTATGAAAATCATCATTATTCCAACAATCCACATAACATAGAGTATAAAAGTCACATATGAATTCTAGAAGACATAGACAAACATCACATCCAAGTCAAAATCGACCAACACCAAAAAGGGTCAAAACCACACACAAAGCTCAAACCACAAAGTCTGATAAGCCAAAAGAGAGAGGGCACTACAATGGCACTTTGATTTAAACTTAATTATCTACTCCAAATTTGTGTATATAAATGCCGAAATATTGTGTAACTTTCTTTTATGAAATGATTTTGTTGCAACAAAATCATTCAATCTGATTCTCACCATAACTGTTGGTGTAATTAATTATTCATGTTGGATATTATTACACCTTACTTAAGTTTACTTAGGATAATGTATTTCATAGTAGTTTGGGTATGAGACACTTGGGTGTTTGTGCCACATTGGGATAGTCTCTCTCTATTTTGTACTTTTCATTGAGCTCTTGATCTTGGCAAAATCTCACATGGTATCAAAGCCATTAGAGCATGATTGATTCATCTTTGGAGAGATTTTGAAGGATGTCAAGAGGTAGATATAAGGAGCGTCATCTTCTAGATTCATCCTAGACCAGATCCGACCTCACCATCACATCTGGGTGGCCGTTTCCATGAATTTTGACTATAAATTTGTCTATATTTGGTGAAAAGTCAATTTCGGGCTTGGAGGAAAAAATTTGCCCAATTTGGGCTATACGGTACGATTTTTTGCAAAAAAAAATTCACTTTTTTTGTGAATAGTTTATTCAATTTTCATTATTTATTTTGTAGTTTTTAAAAAGTTTAAAAACAAGAAAAAAATTATATCAAAAAAATATTATACGAGAGGGGGTGCACCTCGCCCCCCGTCACCGTACTGCCTGCAGGTTTTGCAGGGTTGACAAGGCATGGTACCACTACCATCGACATCTCCTTTTCTTCCAGCAATCACCCACGCTGACCTACTACCGGCCCCACTGATGTCATGATCTTTGTCACCGACAGCTTCCACCGGCACTACTCCCACCGCCGACTACCACTTCCCCCCGGGCCTCGACTACCGGCTCCATCCCCGACGTCATCCCCGACAATATCCACCGATGAATTTGCTTCCTCCTAACGCCACTGCTTTTGTAGACCATGTTCCCTACTGGCTCCCACTACTCTGGACCCCGCCGATAACTTTGGTTCCTCCCGCCAGCGACCCACATCATCCGTCGCGTGATAGTTTTTCACTGCCTCCCTTGGGTCTAGTCAACAGGCCAACCATGTCACCGTACACTATGTCGGTAGTCCATATCAGATCTATACTCTACCACATGGACTACCATCTCAGCGCCATGTTGGATCCGTACTCTGCCACACGTACTTGCCACATCATATGTTTCATACGACACATCATCCTTGGGGGCCATTCAGATTGTGACACGTCAGTACATTCGTACTGTACAGACACCACATAGGTAGGGACACAAAGTTTTCCTGATGGTCATACGACCATCAAATTTAACCTCACAAGTTTATGATGTCATCATTTTTTGAAAATTTGGCAGGCCCCTCTCATTGAGCTTTTTGATTTTGTAGTTCAACTTGAAATGGCCATATCTTGCTCATTTTTGCTCCTTTTTTGGTGCAATTTTTTTTGAAATGGGCTAATTTTTCGTGTAATTTCTCTTTGTGGAATAATTTTCTGGTTTTTATGGATATATATTTCTCAAATCTCATTTTTTGGTGACTATACCTATCCAATCCCGGTTTCTGCAACTTCCGAGAATCTGTTTGGGCTCATACGAACTCCTTTTTATGTACCATTTTTTTTAAAGTGCATAATTTTTTGTCTAATTTCATAATATACCATTATTTTTTAGTGATTTTGAGTATAAATTGTACTTTCAACATATGGTCTTTTTTGGCCAATTTGGCACTTGTATTGCATAGATCTATCTTTCTGGTCTTTTGCATTGTAGTTATCAACCTATTGGGGTAGTTGTAAAAAAAATTTATAAGTACACCTTTCCATTGTTTGCAAGTGGCCTATTGTACACACACTACATATAAAGTGCCCAAATCATCATTTTAGGGGGGTACTTTGATTGAGTGAATTTCGGGGGTGTCTCTTGTGCTTTTGTGCTCTTGTGTTCCTTCCTTTTTTCTACTATGGGCTCTCCTAAGTTTCCTCTCTTAACTCCTCATAATTATGTTACTTGGAAAATTGATGCATGGAGTAAACTTATGGAAAAATGACTAACTCATTACATTTATGGAACTAGTGTTGCTCCTGCTGATCCTAGGGCTGCTCATGTTGCTCACTTGGATTGGCTCTCTAAGAACATAATGAAAATTGGTACCTTAAGAAAGTATGTATCAAAGGATCTCATCTTTCATATTGAAAAATGTACCTTAATTAAGGATTCTTGGCAAAAGTTTCAAGACTTGTATGGTCAAGTTGATGAGATTAGGGGATATCAGATTGATAGTAATCTCACCATGTTAGATCCCAAAAAATTTGATACTATACAAGATTATGTCACTAAGGCAAAATAGTTGAGGGAACAACTCAAGGATTGTGGCATTGATAAGAAGGATACTCAATTGACCTTCAATTTGATGGGCAAACTTCCACAAGAATATGCAAAATTTGTTTCTAGTTTCCAAACCCATAGGATGACAATGGGTTCAAACTACACAATGCCTGCATTTGATGCTTTTTCTGAAATGTTGATGATGGAACAAACTAATTTGATAAGCATGGACATTCTTAAGACTTCTAAGTCTCAAGCATATGTGGCAACTCAAGGGAACAAAGTAAATCAAGGAAAGGAAAACTCAAACAAGAAGAAATGACAATCAAAGCCTATGGACAAAGCACCACCTTCTCCACACCAAGGAGATTCATCCTCTTCCAAGAAGGACAATTCACCAAAGAAGGAGAGACCTACTCATGCCTATTGTAAAGAGATTGGTGATGAGGAGTGTCGTTGTCATTCTAAGAAGATTGATGAGCTCACACACATCATCAAAAAGAACAATATTGATTTGCCTAATGCCCACAAGAAGTAGGATTCATCACCTTCCACTTCCTCACAATCAAAAGGGAAAGAGAAAGCATTCATGGCATCTAAAAGTGGGAAGACTCACTCTTTTGGGACAAGAAAAGGAAAGCTCTTTGTGCTACTACAAGTCATGATTCAGGGAGATGGCTTCTAGATTCATGGGCTTCTTATCATATGGAATCTTCACAGTCTATGTTTTCTACATTTGAGCCTTGCACCATGCTGCATATTTTGATGGGAAATCATATATACATGGATGTGATTGGGAAAGGAACTATTTCCATTGGGGATAACTCCTTCAATGATATGTTGTGTGTACCCCATTTGACAAACAATCTCCTTTCCATCTATCAAATCACACATGGGGCAACAAAGAGAATTGTGGAGTTCACACCTGAGTCAATTTTCATTAGAGATTTGGAGACTAGAGCTATCATTGAGATTGGTGTGGATGATCATGCATCTCAGTTATACTCCTTCTCAGATTTTGTTGATGAGGATGATTTTACATATGATGATTCTTCATATGATGATTCTTCATATGATGATTCATATTTTGAGGAGAACTTTGGGTACTTGAACTTGGGGATTCTCACATGTGACCCCATTCTTGAGCCTTGTATTTCATCTCCTCCTATTACTATCACATCACGTATTTCCCCTAATGATGCAGCTAGTGTGACAATTTTGCCTTCTTGTGATTTAGTGCATTAGGATATACCTTGTCTTCCAGCTTCAGTTTCATGGGATGCATACTTGATAGACATTGCAAGTTTGTTTGTGGATTCCTATATTACAGATTTGGGAGACATCATTGATGATATTCATCTTCTCTTTGATGAAGATGATCCTTCTTCAATTGTTGTGAGGGAGCACTCTGACCCTCTTGTTCATTCTCTACATGATCATTCTTTTGAGGTTGATATGATTGTGGATTCTTATGTACAACAGTTGGAGGAGGTCTCTTTATTCTTAGAGGAGACATGTGAGTCTTTGGGACTTGTTCTACATTCATCTCAACTAGATCTTGGAGTACCTTTTTCAGCAGTGTGGAGCAATTCACCACCTTTGGAGGGGGTATATTTCAACATCAACATGGGGACACTTGAGCAATTTTCAGAGACTTCATTCATCGTGAGTTTTTTTCATACCTCTTCCCTTCATGATTGGGGAGACTTCATGGATACACCTTTGGTTTTGTTTCTTCCTAAGGGGGGAATGTTGTTCAAAGTTCATGGAGCAGTTTCTTCATTCATTCTCGAGCTTCTACCATTGGTATAGATTCTACATTGAGGGGGGGATACCTAGCTTCTCTTCTTCTCTCATATGGGGGGGACTTCTTCCTCACATGGGGTTTTGTTCCTCACACACTTCTATGAGAGTTCTCTTGTATAGTTTTCATCTCTCTTTTGGGGGAGGGTTTTTTCCCATTGTTTTTTTCTCTCTTTCACCACTTTATGAGAGATTGCATTGGTTTACATTTGCATTTACATTTGTACATGGGTACCTAATATGGCCTCGTAGCCGGGACCCATCTTGCATTGCTTAGTTGCATTGTAGACTTAAGTGCATTCCCCTAAGTTGCACTTAATGGGGGGTGTTGGTGTAATTAATTATTCATGTTGGATATTATTACACCTTACTTAAGTTTACTTAGCATAATGCATTTCATAGTAGTATGGGTATGAGACACTTGGGTGTTTGTTGCATATTGGGATAGTGTGTGTAGGATAATTTCCACCTTTTGTGGTTTTATCTTGTTGTTACATTTCATATTCGGTGGGTGATCACCTCATGTGTAATGATATATTGTTTCTCCTACCTACCCCTACTTATCCCTACCTACCCTTGTTTCTTATTGAGTCACGTTCATGTTTGTGTGATCGTATATCCATATAGCCTTGCCTATATAAGTAGGTTCATATTCATTGTATGTAATAACAATTGATAATTTATCTATTGATGAGAATATAGTTTATTCTTGTCCTATATTTTTTCTCTCTATTTTGTACTTTTCATTTAGCTCTTGATCTTGGCAAAATATCACAATAACAAGATGAATATTGAGTATAAAAGTCACAAATTTCACAACTCTTCAAGGGCTTGAATAGGCAATGAATGATAAAGATTAACACTAGAAAGTTCTATCATTGTCAACATATTACTATTCTAGAAGAGGCATTCAACACTTCAATTATTTTTGATTGGCAAGTTGGGGAAAATTTCTCACATTGGATGAAACATTGATTAAGATTCTCCCCTATAATTAGAATACATTACCCAACTATTAAATGTAAACCCTTTTCCAAATTTTCATTCTATTAAACCATTCATTATCAAACTTCCTAGCTCTTTGATTATTTCATTAGAGGAAAACATTTTCAAACTTTTTATCATTTATTAGTGAACATCTTTACACAAGAAACTTATAAGAGGAGGTGCATTGTATATATCTTCCTAAGAAGGTCCAATATTAATGTAGGAGCATCATAAGCCTTCATGCATCTTGCATCAACAAAAAATAGTTCCTTTAATATATGTTGTATTTTAGTTTAGAAGTTTTATTTACAAACCATTGGCTTTCTAATATTTATGGTATAAACATATAAAAGAAAAGGATTCTTAAAAAGATTATTGTTTTCAAGAATTAGCAATTGAGTGGTGTATATGTCATTGTGTAATGCATAAATAATGTAAATCTCAGTTTTATCATATAGTTTATATGCATGAGTATATTTTTATTTCAACCATTATAGGTCTATTATTACCATACATGGGTAGCATTTTTGTTTTATTACATTTGTTCAAATATAGAAGCACATATTCATCTTTCCCTTGAACTAGCTTAGGATTATCAACCTAGTTTAGTCCATAAACAATGGGAATATTTTTGTTTAGACATTTGAGCCTTTCAAATTTACATCTATACTTTGATTCACACGGAAAGAGTAAAACAATGGTGTCTATTTATAGAGAGGTTGTATGATCATTAGGTCGCATATGAATCTATGATTATTGTATTTACCTTATAAAATCATAATAATTATATGCAAAGTGTAGACACCTAAAATTATCCTAACCTAGTTAAATAAATATTTTATTTATTTAATTATTTTATCTCAATCTTTTTATTAATTAAATAGATTTTTATTTATTTAATTAATTCACTTAATCTTTTTTCTAGCCTTTCCCTATTTAAATATTTAAATATGTATATTTATTTAAAATATCCTTTTCCTAAAATTAAATAAATATTTTATTTATTTATTTGGCCCCACTTCTTCTATTAATTAAATAAATCTTTATTTATTTAATTAATTCATTAGCTTTTTCCCTCCTTGACATTTGTCATTCAAATGTCTTAATTACCCTCTAACCACCTCTCTAATATTTTCCTATTTTCTATATCTACCCTTTAATCCTAGCCGACCATTTATCACTCTACCTCTTAATCCTATCCTTCCATTTCTTACGTGTTCTCTATATAAGAGGACCCTTTCATCCTTATCAACACCTAACAAGATAATAATTTTCATTCTACCTTTCATATCAATCAATCACTCAAGCAACTACATGACCATAATCTATTCTTTGATGAGCTCTTGCACACAATACAAAATCTAAGAGCAACCATATGAAGCAAGATCAATGGAGATAGGAAACAATGGAGATCAAACCCTACTAAGCATACGAATGGTATAATCATTCAATATTTTATGTTTTGCATGTTTTAGGTTCTTCATTGGTGTATGGTGGATTTTAATTGTAGAACTAGGGTTTTTGTGTGGTTGAATTAGTGTTGGTTTTACAATAGTTTAACATTTGATTTCACCGTATACACAAAGTAGTGGGTTTGTGAGTCTTTATTAGTTATCTTGACCTTCATAGGTCTTTGTGTATGATAATTATCTGCTAGTATATTTGACCTTGAATAAGTTTGTGAACATTATGAGTTTCTATCAGTATTTTAGCTATATTTTATCTACAATTACATGGATTTTATTGTTAAAAACCTTTCAATCATTACATAAGTATTGGGAATCTCTAATATGATGACTAAGTACATGTGTGTTTTGTTGTATAGAACTTTATCATGTCAATTTATCTTTTAGTAAAACTTATAATGCCTTAACCATGTGAAAATCAATATCTGGGTAGCAGAAGAGTGCTTAAACATGAGATATTTGTACACAGTTAGGTCTATTGTTCAAAGGCCATTCATTTATTTTAAGAATGAAATAATTTTTTTTTTTCTGAGTGTAAATACACTTGATAATTTTTACTTTTAAGGTATATGTGTGTCTTACTTTTAAGGTATACTTTTTCTTTTCTGAGTGTAAAAACACTTGATAATTGTTACTTTTAAGGTATGTGTGTGTGTGTGCATGTACTCTCTATGAAATGGACTCCCTCTCTATCCTGTTAGTGAACAAGCAAGAATAGTCTAGTACCCACCCACTAAAAGTGATCCTCTATATGATGTTCACGTGCGGCGGTAAGACTAGTACGATCAAACTGAAAATAATCCAACAATTATAGGTACACCGATGAAGGAGAGTTATGACACTGTGTCTCTCTCTAAAGTGGGTGAAGGAAGATCATCCCCTCACACCTCATTATAATCAAACATATACATGAAGTCGAACACATGATACATCTCATACATAAAGCAAATATGTCAGTCCATGGGTTAGTACACATAAATAAAATCTTACATCTAATCATACATAAAGATAAAGTGCATAACCAATATATACCAAACGAAAACAACACAAAATATCTCAATCAAGAGGAATTAACTCATCAATAAGGAAGTTAAAAAAAACACATGAGATTCATTAGCATCTGTCAAAAGAATGATTCCTAGAGGGGCATTACAGGGTGAATGTGTAATGTCAAAAATTACATACTTATATTATCTCACATTATATTATTAATTCATCTTATCTTGCACTTTAATAATACATTTTGATATTTCTATAAGAAATATAGTGTGTTTTATGTAATGTTTGGAAAACTTGTGCAAATTTTTAATAAAATTATTTTGGTCGATAGCACAACACATAAGAATCTCTAAGTTCTTAAGATTCAAAAGCATAATCATGACTTTTTCATTCCAAAGGGACTTTTCACAATTTCTTTATGCAATCTCTCTACCTTTGACCCTTGGGGATCTACCAAGATATTCTCAACTCTGTCAATCACTTCTTGCTACCTCATTTGGAGTATTGTTATTGTGCTATTTGCTTCTCGTCTTTAATATTTCAAACTACTTAAAATAAATATTTAAGTATTACATATTTTAGCTCATTGGAGATAGCCCTAGTAGTGGTAATACTATTTGTATGTTCATTAATTCTTACATTGACTCTTCAATGTGATATAAACTCTTTATTATAGAAGTTATTAAATCTATTGTTATCATTTTAACTTGCATGCAATGGTGTTTCTCTTTGTAGACCAAGGTTACATAATCATCAAATACTTTCATTTTATCACTACTTTTGATCTTTGATGCACTTAGGATTTAAAAACATGCAATGTTCGCCAAAATAACCTAGAAAAAAATAACTAAACTAACTTAACAAATAGAGATAATTGTTTTCTTACATCTTCTTAATGCAACATAGTAAACTATCATTACTCCAAATCATAGATTAACATAACATGAATGCATACAACATCATGAAGAAAACCATAACCTCATACAATGCAAGAGGAAATAGCATTATAACAATTATCATCTCAATGCGTACCTATAATCATTCATCCGTTCATCTATTAATTCTTTCCCTATGATACTTTAACATCATTACTTACTAGCAATAACACATAACACAACAATATCATAAAATGATTAACATCTACTATAACTTGATTGCATTACTATCTCTCTTATCATGAGAACCATGAGTTCCCAAACACTTATCCTATCACGTTCCCATTAACTCGCTAGTTCATTTTAAAACACAAATTCCAAGTGTTCCTAATTCCCCATTTCTTTACTATCTATCTAACTCGGTATGAATCCAAATAGCACTATCAACATATAAGGAATTCCAATTCTTTTCTTTCTTAATTTCATCATACATCCCATCAAGATAACATATACACAACCATAAACAAGTCTATACAACAAATGCTAGTTACTTTTCAATGAGATTACTTATAACAAGATTATCTAATAACACAATTTCTACATTAAGAACACACACATAGCTAACCATTTCAAATATTATTCCATATAAATCTCTATCTCTTTCTACCTAATGAATATTCTTACAACATGTATTATATAATGAATACAACATCCTATTCCATTACAATACCATAACCTCAACTACCTCATCATCATGTCCTATTACATATGAATACATGGTACATGTACATTCTCTTTTATATTTTCAATGTCATCATGATTCATTATACTATCTCACTACATAGAAATAAGCTTCACATAAAGAAGAATCATAAAGTCCATACAAATCTACAACTACTCATTCTTTTCTATATTCCAAGGATAACTAACATTTAAGGTTTAATATCTTTCAACCAAGGCATACATGAGCACTAACTTATCCACTGTCATCCACAAGATATACATAAGATAATCCATTCGTATCACTCAATCATTTAATTCTCTTCTAATATGGAATTACATGCACATTGAATAATCATTACAACGATCTTATCCAATACATATCATTCTAAAATCAACCCACTAGAAGTCCTAAAACATATGTCCACAAGATATTAATTACATAGTTTTATTTACTATTGCATCTCTCTCAAAACACAAAATACATGATATCAATTCCAATTACATAGATTATGCTCCAAAAGGGTCCATCCACATGATGAGATAATATAAATCTATATCCACTCATGTAAGCATCTAATTAAGAACATCCCAATGGAAGAAGGAATCAAACTACCCGACCATGTGGAACCAAATAGGAACCACCCCCCATACTAGGAGATGATATGGGGTTCCAACTCACACTCAAGACCTAGGCTAACACCTAACAACCAAAAGACATAACATGGCATCCACAAAGACAACAACCATAACAATGAATCAAATCACATCACAAGGCTAATCATAAACCAATAAACTCCCAGAGGCATAATCATCAAAGGGAATAAGGATAATGGACACATGTAGGGAAGAGTGTCATCACATGCTAGCCTCATCTGGAATCTGCCTCAACCTTGGAGCCAAACAAGAGAGGTCATTTTACCACTCCAATTATCTTCCCAACCATAATTCACAAAACCACCTCCCTAGGACCCACCATTGGGGAATACAATGCAAATTCATTATCTTGATTATGTGAATACCTAATTACCCAAACCCACTAATCAATTATTATAGTTATCACTTGCAATTAATCATAAGCTCTTCATGTGGTTCCATGATAGGTTTAGACCCTTTCTTGGCGATCTATTGCTCATGACCTCAATCCTACACATGCAAGAGCCTACTCTCCCAACCATGGACCATAACCTTAGTGGTGCAAGAGCACCTAAGGGTGAGGAAATACCCTTTGCAATTTTGGAAATTTTGGCATAAGGACTGATTCTAGTCCATTAGGTTGCATATTTGGAGCTTGGAATGCATTTTTGTCTTCATATTTGAAACTTCATGTTTTTGGCATAACCTGCCCTGATGAAGTCGTCAGTGGTTGGAGCAACTCAAAGAAAACCATCAGATATCAGCAGGAATGTTTTCCACCTACCCCGATAGCTCGATGAAACCATCGACTAAACCGTTGACTAATGGGTGAGCAAGTCCCAGGTTGATCTACATCGGTTGCTATACCGCTATGGCAAGCTACACAAGGTTTGTCACCTGCGAATTGGCGACCATGGTGGGACCCAACAAGAAGACTGCAAGCAGAGTGAGACAAAGTGGAGCCATCGAATATCGGTCTAACCAATTTGTGTGCAGCTCGATAACCTGATGGGAAAACATACGTTTTGGAGTGCACCATCAACCATCAACAGGAGGTGTTTTAGGCTATACCAACAACCCGATAAGGAAACTCTTTGTTGGGAGTGCACCATTGGCCATTGACAAGAATGTTTTGTGGCTACTCCGATGACCCAATGGAAACCGATGAGGAAGTGTGCAGTTTGTCAAATGTCATCGGACATCAAAGTTAGTGTTTTGAGGTTACTACGATGACCTGATAGGAAAAACAAGTAAGTTGTAAACCACCATCGGACGTTGGGATAAGTATTGTGATGCTAACCTGATGACCCAGTGGAGGTTGAAAATCAGTTATAGACAAACCGAATTGTGTCTGATTTGTGTTGAGTTGAATCTCATCTGTTGGGGATGTTTATTCAGAACATGTTGTAGAGGCTATAAAAGACCCAATGGGCATTCTATAAGGGGTTGGATTTGGGATTGTTGGATGTGTCAGTTCCACAAAAACAAAATTCTAAGCAATCACAATTAGAAGATCATTTTCTGGTTATTTTCTCAGAATTCTGTAAATAATGGCTTAATTTTTTAAATGCTAGTGTGATAGAGTAAATGTGACTTTTCTGTGTTTTGTAAGTTCTGATTTTGAAGTCATTCCAAGCTCGGATCTATAAATAAGTTGTCATTTAGTTTCTTGTTTTTTGTTGGTGACAAGTAGTCATAAACATGGCTCTGTCTTGATTCTCCATCGTGGGACCCACCCAATCATTGTAGGTTGTCAAGAAGAGCCAGTCATGTACAATAGAGTTCCATTTGTAGTAGACCAGGGAATGGCATTGTCTGTTTCAGCAAACTGGCCCTAGGCAAGCTTGATGATAGCCTGGCTAGGTGTCAGTGACCAAAAGGAAATCACTTGCAGGGTAGACCGGAGTCTAGGCTATCAGCCTCAGACCAGAGGAAGATGGGATCGAATGGAGAGAAGGTCCTAGCATGAGAAGAAAACAACTTAGGAGAAGTTGTAGGAATATTCCATGATAGAGAAAACCTTGTAAGGTGTTTGGTTAGATTCAATGGATTAGTGAGTTGGTGGATTTACGAAAGTGAATTCACAAGGAGTAGAGTAACAACCCTCGGTAGTGAGTACCTAGAGAGGATTAGGGGAATAGAGAGACATATTCTCGGGTTAGGCTAGGAAGAAAGCCTTGGAGTGAGTCAAGCCGACTCAAGCAAATAGGATCCTCCCTATCAGATTGGTATCAGAATAAATCAAGGACTTGGGGTGAAGAGTGCAAGACTGATCTAGTATCAGAAGGAGTAAAGATGGTGACCAATGTAGAATTGGCTAAGCAGGTGGCTGACAAAGAAGATGAAAACTGATTGCTCAAGGGAAGGTTGGAGAAGTTGGAGCAGAAACTCAATGTGATGGAAGTCAAGACAATAGAAGTGAGTGGGAAGATAGATGAGAAGGGTAAAATGTTGGCAATAGAGGATGAAGTCCCTATACCAGACTCTGTTATTGATCAAGAACCATTCTTGAAGGATTTGAAGGCAATGAGTGGAAACTCTTTCGAAGGAGTACCACTATTTAGTGACAAGATGGAAGCAAAGTCCGTAATGGAATGGATAGAGGGTATGGAAAACCATTTTGGGTATGATGGTGTGACTGAGGCCCAGAAGGTTAAGGTGGCTAAGTCAAGAATGAGAGGTGTTGTTGTAACTTGGTGGAAGTTTATACAAAATGTGTGTGTGTGTGAGAGAGAGAGAGAGAGAGAGAGAGAGAGAGAGAGAGAAGTTAAGATCCCCATCTCTACATGGAAAGGGATGGTAAGAAAAATCAAAGAGACTTATCTTCCTGAGGATTATGAAGTGTAGTTGTATAGGAAAAGACAAAATCTAAGGCAAAAGGAGTTAGATGTAAGTACCTACACTGAAGAGTTCCAGAAGTTGTGTCTAAGGTCAAAAGTGATGGAGGATGAGAGCATCAGAGTAGTAAGATACCTTAATGGTCTGAGATGGAACATACAAGAAGAAATAAGTTTGTTGAGTCTAAATACCATTCACAATTGTTACTAGTTGGCCCTGAAGGTAGAAGAAAATAATAAGAGGAAACATGGAAGCACCAGTAGAGGCAGAGGCAGAGGCCGAGATTTAAGAGGTTTCAGAGGAAACTATGGAGGTAGAGGAAGTGAAACAAGATTGCAAGGAGAGTCGAAATTGACTGAGCAGTCCAATGAATCCAGTGGAAGAGGAAGTTATGGTAGAGGAAGAGGTCCTAATAGCAACAATAGAGGTAGATCTGGAAGTTCTGGTGGAGGTTCATACTTTGTAAACATGAAGTGTTACCATTGCAGTAAGTTTGGTCATCCTTCCTATAGGTGTCCAGAGAAGGAAACCCCATCACATAACAGGAAAAGAATTAATAATGGGAAAGAGGATTCCAGTAGTGTGAAGTCTCCTGAAGTAAATATTGACCCAAAGAGTGGTGATAATATAATGACTAGAAGGGTACTAATCAAGGAGCCGGTTAAAGAAGAACTAAAACAGAGGAGGTCTCTTTTCAGAATAAAGTGCAAGATACTTGGTAAGGTCTGTAAAGTAATCATTGACTCAGGATCAACTGATAATATCATCTTTGAAGAATAAATAAGTAAACTTGGGTTGAGTAGCATGCGACATAGTCGTCCTTACAAGATCACATGGTTGAATAAAGGACAACATGTGCTAGTAAATGAACAAGTATGGGTTGAGTTTGCAATTGTGAAATATTCTGATAGAATTTTATGTGATGTTCTACCCATGGATGCTTGTCATTTGTTGCTAGGTAGACAGTGGCAATTTGATAGAAAAGCTATCCATGATGGAGAGAAGAAATCTTATGCATTCACAAAGGAAGGGGTGACATACGTGATTCAATCTTTTGTAGAGGATGAAGGAACCAAGCTTAGTAGATCTAATGTGTTGTTGGTTGGAGGAAAAGAATTTTTGAGAGATCTAAAGAAAGGAGATGGAGAACATTATTCTCTCTTAGTGAAACCTAGTCAAGAAGAGAAGATTAAACAAGAAAGTTTACCTAAAGAGGTTCAATAGTTGTTAGAACAATTTAAGGACATTGTGAGTGATGGAACACCCGTAATGCTACCTCCTCCTAGAACACTAAGTCACCAGATAGACTTTATACTCAGAGCATCACTACCTAATAAGGCTACATATAAGATGACTCCTGAACAAAACAAGGAAGTGGAAAGATAAGTACAAGAGTTGCTTGACTAAGGTCTAATAAAAAAAAGTATAATTCCATGTGTTGTACCAGTGGTGTTAGCAACCAAGAAAGGAGGTAAATGGACATTATGTACTGACTCTAGGGCAATAAATAGAATCACCATAAGATACAAGTTTCCTATCCCTAGAATTGAGGATTTAATGGATTGTCTTGAAGAAGCAAAGCATTTTACTAAGTTGGATTTAAAGAGTGAATATCATCAAATCTGGATTAAAGAAGGGGATGAATGGAAAACAACTTTTAAGACTACAGAAGGGTTATATGAGTGGTTAATTATGCCATTTGGGCTTACTAACGCCCCTAGTACATTCATGAGGTTGATGAATGAGGTGTCGAAGGACTACATAGGTAGATTTGTAGTAGTATACCTTGATGATATCCTCATATTTAGCAAAATAGAGAAAGAGCATCTTGAACACTTGCAGATTGTATTAAGGAAACTGCATGAGGAACATCTGGCAATCAACCTTGAAAACTATGAATTTATGAAACACAACCTCATTTATCTGGGTTTTGTAGTGTCACAAGGCACTTTGAAAATGGATCGTAGCAAGGTGGAATCAATACAGAGTTGGCCTACATCGAGAACTGCTACTGAGGTAAGAAGTTTCCATGGGCTTGCCCAATTTTATAGAAAGTTCATTCGAGGTTTTAGTGAAATTTGTGCTCCTGTTCTTGATACAATTAAGGGTGGGTTGAAAACTGAGTTTAGGTGGACTAAAGGAGCTGACCAGGGGTTTGAATTACTCAAAAAGAGGATAGCTACCCAACCCATCCTAGTTTTACCAAGTTTTGATAAGTTGTTTACCCTAGAATGTGATGCTAGTCATATAGCAGTAGGAGTTATTTTGAACCAAGAGGGAAGACCAATAGCATTCTATAGTGAGAAATTTAATGAAGGCAAGTAGAAATACTCATCCTATGACTTATAATTTTATGCCTTAGTGCAAGCTCTTAGGAAGCAGAGGCATTATCTTTTTCCCAAATAATTTGTAGTGTTTACAGATAACCAAGCCTTGAGTTTTATTAATTCACAAGAAAAGTTGAGCAATATACACATCAAATGGATAGAATACCTGTAGGCATACACTTTCACTATCAAGCACAAAAAGGGACAACTGAAAAAGGTAGTAGATGCCTTAAGTAGAAGAATTCTCACTGTCCAAGAAGTGACTTTGCAGAGCATAGTTGTGGAAAGTTTCAAGGAGCTTTCCAAGGAAGATGAAGATTTTTTTGAGGTATACAAGGTATGCAGTGAGTTTAATAATCATTTCAATAGCCAATATGTAGACTACACATTATAGAGTGGTCTTTTGTTTAAGGGATGTCAGTTATGTGTGCCAAGAGGATCTATGAGGGAAAATATCATATAGGAAAAACATAATGGAAGTCTTAGTGGACATTTTGGTCTGAATAAAACACTTGAGTTGGTGCAAAGATTTTATTATTGGCCAAAAATGCATAAAGATATCAGGAAGTATGTTGAGCAGTGTATTGTGTGTCAGAAAGCCAAGGGTACTAGTTCAAATGATGGACTATATCAACCTTTACCAATTCCCAATAGACCGTGGGAGTGCATTAGTATGGATTTCATTGTGGGATTACCAAAGACCAAGACTGGCCTGGATAGTATTTTTGTCATTGTTGACCGGTTTAATAAAATGAGTCATTTTGTTCCTTGCAAGACTACGCATGATGCTAGTTACATTGCACATTTATTTTTCAAATAGGTGGTAAGAATTCATGGGCTGCCTCTCAGCATAGTTTCAGATAGGGATGTGAAGTTTATAGAATTAGTTTGGAAACTACATTAAAAAGTATTTAGGATGCAATTGATGAAGGTGGTAACATATACAAGTCATGTCTGATTTTGCCCAAGTTCACTATAGACATTGACAAGAAAATAAGGGAATGTGAAGGCATATATGTATGTATGTATGCATCTATGTATTTATTTACACATGCACACACACATATACATATTTTATCATTTTTGTGTTTGCTCTTTTATTTAGTGTAAGCTATTATTTCTTCTTCTCTTTTGAGTATTTATTTGTTTGGTATTTTCTTTAGGGGTTTGCATATAGGTTTTTTATATTTATAGTCTTTATCAAATTTATACAAATGGAAAAAGAAGTAAAATAAAGTAATAATATTAATAAATATCCAAATGAAAAATTTAAAAAATATAAGAAAAATAAGATTAATAAATATACAAATGAAAAATGTAAAAATATATATTTAATTTATATTTTTACATTTTTTCATTTGTATATTTAATAATCTTATTTTACTTATATTTTTTCATATATATATATTTTTTCATTTATATATATTTTTTGACTGTGTGCATTATTTAGTCCACACACACACATATCATCTTTATTTTATTAGGTTCTTTTTATATTTTTCTCTTGATGTCTTATACTTTCCCCTATTTGTCTTTTCTTCTTCTTTTATTCTATATTGTCTTTTAGTTGTTTTCTTTTGAATAATTGTTTTTATTTTATTTTTTATCTTCCTTGTTCTCTGTGCCTTTTTCTTTCCTCCCATCTTTTTATTGCTCCTCAAATCTGCAAATCACTATCTTCCATCTCCGTAGAATTCTTCTTCATCCTGATGATGAATCATAGAGTGTGATTCGAAACGTTGATGATAAAATTTTTCTCACACAATTGAATCCAAAAGAAACAAATGAATAATGCAATGGATTGTGGAAATCTCACAGCTTTAATAAATAGAGTGATGGCAAGAGAAATTCGATGAAGATAAAAACCAAATTCTTCAACAATCCAATCCAAGCTTCTAATCCAACCAAGCTCCAAATTGAAACCAAAACAAAACTCCGACAACTTTCAAAATTCTCCAAAGTCATAGAAAAATCATTACAGAAGCTCCCCCCCCAAATGCTTAAAAAAAGGCAATAAATAAAATCATTCAAAAATTATAAAAGAAGCCCAACCAATAAAAATATTCCAATAAACTATATTCTATACCAAATCCCTTCCAAAAATCAAGGTAAGAATATAAAATAATATTATTTACTTATTCCCAAATGTCAACCAATTAAATAATAGGGTAGGTATAAACATAATATTTATTTACTAATAATGATCACTCTGCAACCCTAAACCCTTAACTGGGAGGCGGAGAGACTTGCAAGGTGGGCGGCGGGAGTTGCAGGATGGGCGGCAATGGTTGTCTAGCCTGTGAATCGCTCTACAACCATCAACCGAAAGGCAGTGAGACTAGCAGGGTGGGCGGTGGTGGCAAGACTTGTGACCTCTGCCAAACGGTGGCGATAACAAGCCAAACGATGGCAATAACAAAGATCGCCCAGTGGGAACAACAAAAGTTCTCGCTTTCGATTAGGTTTGTAGAATAAGACATTTATATCGGCCATTGGAATCATAGTGAAAGCATATTCGAGCTTTTGCATATTATCAACAGTTTTGGCTCTTTGCTTTTGCTTTCAGATGATCATGAAAGCATATTCAAGCTTTTGATCAATTTTAAGGTATTGTTAACCCTGAGTGATGTGACGAGCCATGCAACCAAGGTTGCTAGGGCTTGGACCCGTGGGAGTTTGGTGGGCTTTGTGGCAGCTACATAACGTTATATCAGAGGATAGGTGTTCTTTTGGTGGAGTCCAATGGTTTTCGGGCAAATTGCAGGGTAAGGAGAGAGAAAGAAGATTTCCGCGACATCGTTTTGAACACTGATTAGATTGAACACCATAGCCCCCCTTTGACATTTGTGAGGGGACACCACTGTTGTCACCTCGTTCTCTATTTGATTTGCAGGATAATCCTGTTAATCTTCCATCATATGTGACCTAGTCAAATAATACCCATTTGATAAACCCCAAATTTCTTTCAACCCCAAACAATATTTCAATAAATAATTTGCGCCAAGAAGCACCCTTCAAACCAAAAAAGGTTACACAGAACTAGAGAAACAAAACCCCTTGCACATATCTTCCTGATTCTCTAGCACAAAATTTGGATGCATAAGGTAATGGGCAACATTCAAATGGTATAGCTAAAGAGGGTAGTCAGGTTCCAGTCTCACCAAAGGTCGCGAATGCTACTAATACTGGAGAATCAGGCAAGTCTGCGGGTGTATATAAGATCATTTTTCTGGACCACCTTATTTAGCCTCAAATAGATCTATTATGTGCCACAACCCTCATTGGTAAACTTCATTCTACTATTTCCTTTATGCAATTTTCATTTTGGGCTAAACAGATTTGGTTGGGTTTGAAGGATATTTTTTTGATGGATAAGAAATCTCTCTTTTTCATTGCCATTTTTAATTCTAAAAAACATAGAAATTATGTTCATAGATATAAAGGGTGGTTTTGTAAGGGTGTTGGTAATATCACTTTGGCATGGGTTCCAAATTTTAGTCTGGATTCAGTTCCCCCCCTTTTCATGCCTTTTTGGAGTACTCTCTCAGGGCTCCCACTTGAGTATCGTGATCCAAATATTGTGGAAATTTTGGCTAATCAAATGGGTATTTTTATCAAGCATGACCTTATCCCATATGAACTTGCCCATTTAACTGTCAGGGTATGCCTATTGCTAAACCTCACAAAGACACTTCCCAAGTCTATTCTAATGACTTCCTCTATAGGGAAATGGAATCAAGAAATTTGCATACAGGGTACCAGAGATGTTGATGACCGTATAGATAAATTGGGTCATTTTAACTTGCAGTGTCAAGGATCGGGTATTGATGTTGTTAGGGTTTGCAAGGATTTTGTGACTAATTTCCTTAAAGGTCTATTGCATCTCCTTCTTCTACACCAAGTGGGATAGCAAGTGTAGTTGACTTATCAGAGAGTCCCGTACCTCCAAATAATGTTGATAATGTTGCAAGACCTTTCTAGGTTGTTCTGTTTCAAGCGAATCCTCCTCTTTCTCTGATTCCTTCTCAATTTTTTTCGGGTTGTATGGTAGACATTTTACTTCCAACAGAAAAAAGAACAAAGCCCTCCAATTGGAAGAGTTCTCCTCAATATCAGGTTGTTATCTCTGTTGGAAATATGTGCCTCAAATTAACTTGACCTATGTTCAAACTGATTGGAGTAACCTATCCCATTTGAACAACTATCGATTTGATTCTTGTCGATGGGCCGATGGAATCTTCTTCCTATGATCGTTTAACAAGTGATCAAGTCTGAGATGATCCAACACTTGTCGCTATACCACGACGAGAAGATGATCATCAGTTAATCCTTGCGCCTTGGTGACAAAGCACGTGCAAAAAGAAATGTGTTAAAGACCGTGCAAGTTGAAGGTGGATCAACGATTGTCGCTATATCGCATGATGGAGATGCACGAACATTATCTATCATGGCTTGGTGACCAAGTGGTGGGGCCCAGCAAAAGAGCAACTCAGATGGGTTAATGGGTGAGCAAGTCTGAGATTATCGGATGATTGTCACTATACGGCTATGGCAAGATGCACAAAGTTTATCCTCTATGACTTGACGACCATGGTGGGACCTGGCAAGAGAGAAACTTAGATGAGTTAACTAGTGAGCAAGTTTGGGATGATCAGACAATTATCACTATACTGCTATGGCAAGATGCATGAAGTTTATCCTCCGTGACTTGGCGACCAAGGTGGGGCCCAACAAAGAAGAGCTTCATTCCAGGAGGTTAGTGAGGTCGTGCTAAGGTGGCAAGGTAGGGGCCCCGGAGCCAATCAGGGGGTACCACATGGCGGAGTGCAAAAAGAGAGATCGAGTAGATTAAGGAAGATCAAACGATCGGGATAGCTATTTGGTTGTCTTGTCCATGACCCGATGGAATTGCCTTCAGTGATCAGAGTATCATCGGAAGATCGGAGCAATGCATTTGTGGTTTTTTCTGATGGTCGATGGAGTAGAGACTGACTATGGGTGTGCGCTCAAACCGGAGTCCAAAAGATAAGCACTTGGACATTGAAGATTGTCTTGTAGGTGTATATGAATACAAACCAACCCGACTTCATGGGGCATGTCAGATATTATTTTTCTCATGAATGCAAATCGATGCAGATGGTTAGACTTGAAACCGTTGGTGTAGTTGCTTAGATGAACTATCAACAATCTTATATATGAAGCCATTGGATAACTATGGTGAATATACTGATATCCAAGATCCGATTGTAGTGTCCAGTTCATGAGAATCTAAGAACGAATACCTATAGTTGTAGACTGAAACTTTATTGTAAATTCGTTTACTAGAAATAAAGTGTTTCAACTATTGGTGGTGGGTTTTTTCCTGAAAGGGTTTTCCCACGTAATTCTTGGTGTTTTTTCTTTGTGTTGATTCTATTTGTTTGTCTATATATTATTCTTAATGTTCTATAAAAGTTTTAAACTACATTCTTGCATGATCTTCCCTATTAATTGATATTAGGAAGGTGTTTACGCATTGTTCTTTCCTTACAAGTGGTATCAGAGCTTGGCCTATTTTTTTATCCTTGTTGGGTAGGGTTGGTTTTTTGTGTCAATTCTATTTCAGTGGGAGTCTTGTAGAGTGTCTACTTGTTTGTTTTACAGGTTAAGATGGTGAGCACCTCAGGGTGCATAGACATGGAGAAGTTTAATGGTTCTAGTTTTGAACTATGGAAACTCAAGATGGAAGACTTGTTGGTCGGACGAGACCTTTTGATTTCTATGTCTACACAGAAACCTACAAGAATGAAGCAAGAGGATTGGGAATTATCCAATTGAAAGGCAAGGGGTCTAATCAGGATATGTCTTGCTGATTCTATTCTATTAAACGTCCATGAAGAGAAAACTGCACATCTTCTCTAGAATAAGTTGGGAGATATTTATCAAGGCAAGTCCTTGGTGAATAAACTTTTCTCAAGGAAGAAGTTGTACTCTCTAAAGATGGATGCAGGAACACCATTGGAAGACCATTTGAATGCATTCAACATGTTTCTTGCACAATTAACTTCTGTTGGTGTGTCCATTCATTGCCCAACTCTTGGGATCACTTAGTGATGGCTATCGGTAGTACTACGACCCAGTTCAAGATGGATACTATGGTTAATACTCTTTTGTCAGAAGAAATGAGAAAGAAGTCTTCTGAGATGAAAAAATATGCACTCTCTATTTGAGGCAGACTGAAGGACAAAGACAAGAAGAAAGGAAAGAAGGCCAAGTCCAAGTCCAAGTCTCAAGAGAGATCAAAATCTCCAGGCAAGAAGTCAAAGGTGAAGTGCTGGAACTGTGGGTAGAAAGGGCCATATCCGAAAGGATTGCAAGTAGGAGAAGAATAAGAAGAAGTATTCTAACACTAAATCTTCTCAAAGTGATGCAGATGCATTTGTAGCAGCCCTGGCAGTGCCTACCTCAAATGACACCTGGTTAGTAGATTCTGGTGCATCTTTTCACATGACCTCCCACAAGGAGTGGTTCTCAAAGTATGAATCGTATGCTGGTGGAAAGGTATACTTGGCTAGTGATTCTATGTTGGAGATTGTAGGGAGAGGCAGAATTAAAATTCAATTCCCAGATGGTAGAGTGAAGGGGATCAATGGAGTTCTTCATATACCGGGTTTGGCAAGAAACCTTCTCTCTGTAAGTAAACTTAATGATGTTGGAGTACAAGTTACATTTGTATTTGGTGGTTGGAAGATGACTAGGGGTTCCATTGTATTGGCAAAGGGTGATCGCATTGGTACAATGTATAAGTTAAATGTTGAACATATATGTTGTAATGTAACCTCTGAAAAGTCTGTTAAGACAACTGTAATGATGCATAATGCTAATTCATTGGAAGCTAAACTTCCTACTGAGAAAAAAATGCTCTAGCATAATAGGTTAGGCCACATACGTGAAAAAGGTTTAAAATCTTTGAAGAATAAGAATCTGGTTGAAGGTCAGGATGATTGTAGTTTTGAGTTCGATTTTGGTGAACACTGCATATATGGAAAACATAACCATGTTCAGTTTTATTCCAGTTCTCATAAGTCTTCTGACATTCTGGATTATGTTCACTCTGATGTGTTTGGTCCAGTGGATGTTCCTTCTCTATCTAAGTCTAAGTACTATGTATCTTTTATAGATGATTATTCAAGAAGGGCATTTGTGTACTTTCTTAAAAGTAAATCAGAAGTGTTCAGTTGGTTTAAGGAGTTTAAGAACCTTGTTGAAAATCAAACTGGGAAAAGGATTAAATATTTAAGAATAGACAATGGTGGTGAATACTATAGTGTAGATTTTGATAAGTATGGTGTTGGTCATGGAATTAAGAGACATAAGACTGTACCTTACACTCCACAACAAAATGGAGTTGTTGAAAGGTTGAATCGGTCTCTAATGGAGAAATCAAGAAGCTTGTTGAGTGGAGCTATGCTGGAACAAAAATAATGGGTTGAAGTAGTTGATACAACATGTTACCTGCTGAATCATTCTCCTACTTCAGCATTGGTTGACAAAACACCTATGGAAGCATGGTCTGGTAAGAAACCTTCTTTAAAGCACCTTTGTGTTTTTGGTGCAGAGGCATATGCTCATGTGCCTAATGTTAATAGATCTAAGTTAGATAACAAAGTTGTGAAATGTATCTTCATTGGTTATGGAGTTGGTGTGAAAGGATACAAACTTTGGAATCCAGTGAATGGAAAGGTTATGTACAGTAGAAGTGTGATTTTTCATGAGCTGAAACCTATGTCACTAGATCACAACAAAGGAAAGAAAGGAGAAACTGAGGTTGAAATTCCTCCAGCTAAGGAGAATCTCTAGAGATACCTGAAGATGAGGAGAGTTCAGTAGTTCAAGTAGCTCTTAAGAAGAACATGATGATGAGCCTCTTGTTGAACCTCAAGAAGCCTCAACACTAGAGTTGAGAAGATCTACTCGAGAGAGGCGGCAACCTACTAGGTATACACCTAATAAGTATAGTCACTCTATGTTGAATGTTAATTGTGCTTATGCTACTTGCAGATACTAATGAGCCTAAGAATATCAAAGAAGCTATTAAGATGCTTGATTCAGATTCTTGGTTGGAAGCCATGAATGATGAAATGCCATCATTGGATAAAAATGGAACTTGGGATTTGGTGTCATTGTCTAAAGGCAGAAAGTCTGTAGGCTGCAAGTGGGTGTTCAAAAAGAAGTATGGTCCAGATGGCAGCATTGACAAGTACAAAGCAAGATTGGTTGCAAAGGGGTATTCTCAAAAGGAAGGTATTGACTATGGAGAGATCTTTTCTCTTGTGGCTAAGTTGATATCTATCAGATTTCTCTTGTCACTTGCAGCAACATATGATTGGGAGTTTGAGTAGACAGATGTGAAGACAACATCTCTATTTGGTGATCTTGAAGAAGAGATTTATATGTCTCAGCCTAAGCACTTTGTGGAAAAAGGTAAAGAACACCTTGTTTGCATACTCAAGAAGTCTTTGCATGGTTTGACACAGTCTCCCAGAATGTGGTATCAAAAGTATGATACATTTGTTTTTCCTTGGGATTTGTGAGATCAAAAGATGATCATTGTGTTTACTACTAAACTGAAGGTGATAGGATTCTTATCATAGCTTTGTATGTAGGCGACATGTTGTTCATACAAAATACAAAAGGTATGATCTCAGATTTAAAATATCAACTATCTATGAAATTTGAAATGAAGGAATTAGGAGCAACAAATTACATTCTGGAAATGGAGATAAAAAGAGATAGTTCTAAGATGAAACTTTGGCTTAGCCAGAAAAAATATATAACCAATGTTCTTGATAGGTTTCATATGTCTGACTGTAAATCATAGGTTGTTCCCATCTTGCAGGGAACTAAGCTGTCTGTGCTTGACAGTCTGAAATCTCCAAAAGAGATTGTTGACATGAAGAACATCCCTTATGAAAGTGCTATTCGTAGTTTGATGTATGCTATGGTCTATACAAGACAAGACATTGCCCAACTAGTGGAAGTACTTGTTAGTTAGATGAGAGGGGGGGTGAATCAGATAAACTCACAATTCAGTATTCTAATCAGATTCAACCTCGGTAGCACTGTTCTTGATATGCAACTATGATTGTAAATCATTCAAACTCATAAATAGATAAACTTGAAACATTAAAACACATTTGACACCAGATTTAACGTGGAAACCCAAATAGGGAAAAACCATTGTCGGATTTCAGACCCACAAGAAAATATAATCTTCTAGAGTATGCTCGGTTAAAAGAAAATCATGTTAAAGATTACAAACACATTACTAGATGTGACCCAGTTAAGGGATTTCCCTCAAATTTATTAGAATCTTCACTTTGTTAGAAGTGACCTTGTTAAAGGATTTCAAACACTCATTCAAAATGTTACCTTCCTAGAGGATTTACAAATAAGACTGTTTGGTCCACTCGGTTAAGAGATTTCCTGTCACTTACAAAAATAAATAATAGTAATAAAATATATCTGCAACTTCACATCTGCAATGCTAAAGCAGATTCTATGTGCTCAAGATAATCTTGTCATAAGACCTATCTTTCTCCTTGCTGGGCTTCTCACTCTATTCTTCAAACATATTTTCAATCTTATGTACTCAGTAATTACTTCAGCAACATCACTATGCTTTTAATTTTCTTGCATAACTGTTCTTCATCTTTACTTTATTTATAAGAAATTCCTAACCACTTAATCTCCTTAATCACATTTCCCATGATTAATCTTAGCCATCAGTTCTTCAAACTTGACTAGGTTCATTGTATCCTTCGAATTGAAAAAATGTTTTATCTTGCCTTGAAACTTGTATTCCTTCCTAGGTACTTGTGCTCGGTTAGGACCATTCAATCGATGTTGTAGATCTAACTCTTGAATTTCCATTGTCGTTGATCCTTAACAAACTTCTTGCATGACATACCAATCTTCTATAAATATCCAGCTCATTGGCATCCTTCATTTAATAATGTATTCACTTATTTAATGCATTCTGTTACTGCTCGGTTGATACTCGGTTAATACTGAACTTTACTTGGTAGACATTCTCATCTCGTTTGCTTCTACTCGATGACTGATAAACTTGAAGTTTACTGACTAGCTCCTTGCTTGGTAAAATAGAGTAATATCAAACCTTTGCATGAAATATTTTCTCCTTCTTGTTTAGTCTTCGAATACACATATATAGGAGATCAAAACAATCAAAACATCATAATCTCATCACTGTCTAACTCGGTAATAGTTTCCCATTGAATAACTTATTACTCCCCTTCATTTTCACATTCTTTTTGTGTCACTTACCGACATCTTTATACTCATCAAAACATACTCTTTAAGATATGGCAACATCATACTCAATCAGAAAATCAATTGCTTGACATCAATGACAAAATAATAATATTAAGACAATAATCATCCTTTATTAATTAATCTTCAACAACCTTCTCAATATCATCAATCAACAAACTTACCGTAATGCCAACAATCTTCCCTACTTATTGTAATGCCAACAATCTCTCCCTTTGGCATTTATGGCAATACCAACTTGATTTATTCCAACTGATTCAAACTGCTGTGAATCTTCTCCTGTTATCTTCGAGTTGTAAACTTATCTTGTAATCTTCTCCCCTTGCCATTAGTCTTCTCCCCCTTTAACAACAATGCCAAAAGTAAGACTGATCCATGATTACTTCTCCTATGAAGTAATTTCCTGGCTGTTAAAACATATACAAATGTATCTCAGTCAGAGCATCTTGTCTTCATTCATTATTCCCTGCACAACTTTAGACAACCTTCTAAAGTGTGTAAATCAGCATCAACTCACAAATAGTATTCTATGTATTCATAGAATTGATGCCGTCACTAAACTCTGTCAGTGAGTGCTAGATAGGGGTAGGACCCCTAACTTACTTCTGAGATACTCAAAAGTGTCCCTTGGTAGTGGCTTTGTGAAGATGTCTACTATTTGTTCCTTTGTGCTAACATATTCCAACACAATATTCTTTTCTTGAACTTCTTCTCTAAGATAATGATACTTTATAGAGATATGCTTTGTCTTAGAGTGCATTACCAGATTCTTTGAAATGTTAATAACACTTGTATTATCACAAAATATAGTTACTGTCTCGGTAACTGTCTCATTCATACCTTCCAACAGTTGTTTGATCCATGCTATATTGGTACAATTCAATGCTGCAGCGACATATTCAACTTCAAATGTTGACTATGAAATGCATCCTTGTTTCTTTCTAAGCCAACTTACTAGTATTTCTCCCAAAAAGAAAGCTCCACCGCTTGTGCTTTTTCTATCATCAATATTTCTTGCCCAACCAACATTAGTATAGACTTTTAAGTCAAAATCATTCTTCTTTTCATATAGTAAACCATAATCTTTAGTGCCTCTCAAGTATCTGAAAATTCTCTCGACTGTTGTCATATGGGTTTCTTTGGGATCTGCAGAAAATCTTGCAGCTATACCTACTACATGTGCTATATCAAGTCTGCTGTGAACTACATATTGCAAATTTCCAATCATAGATTGGTAAAGTGTCTCATCAACAGATGTAGATTCATCATTCTTTGATAGTTTACAATTAGTAGTCATAGGAGTACTCACAGGTTTAGAATCCTCCATTCCAAATTTCTTCAAGATTTCCTTTATATACTTGGATTGAGTAATGAAAATCCCATTTTTCATTTGCAATATTTGTAAACCTATAAAATACTTTATCTCACCGATTAGTGACATCTCAAATTCTTTGCACATTTCATTTCCAAAGTTCTTACATAAAGAATCATTTCCACAAAAAACAATATCATCAACAAATAAGGTTGACATCAGTATTCCATTCTCCTCATCATTCTTCATATACATGTTGTTGTTTTCACTAGTCCTCATAAATCCAATCCTGATTAAGTAAGAGTGCAATATTTCATACCATGCTCTAGGTGCTTGCTTTAGACCATATAAAGCTTTATTCAACTTACATACCTGATCTTTATTCTTCTCTTCAATAAATCCTTCAGGTTGTTCAATATAGACTTCTTCTAGTATACCATTAAAAAATGTAGATTTAACATCCATTTGATATACCTTGAAATTTTTGTAAGCAGCGTATGCCAACAATGTTCTTACTCCTTCAAGTATTTCTACAGGTGCAAAAGTCTCCCCTTAGCCTATTCCTTCTTCTTGAGCATAACCTTTGCAAACTAGCCTTACTTTATTCCGAATGACCTCACCTTTTTCATTTAGCTTGTTTCTGAAAATCCACTTTGTACTGATTACATTTTTCTCTTTTGGTCTTGGGACCAGTGTCCATGTTTCATTTTTCTTGATTTGTTCAATCTCTTCTATCATAGCATTCACCCAATCTTCATTGTTTAATGCCTCTTTTACTATCCTTGGTTCAAATTCGGATATCAGACATGTGTTGTGTCTCAGTTTTTTCCTTGTCATCACTGGAGCATCCTTATCTCCTATAATCTGACTTGATGCATGATTTCTCCTGACATATTTTGCTAATATAGGCTCGATAGGCTCTGTATGATCTTCTTCATCACTTGGTAACTGAGTATTTTCTTCATTGGCTTTCTCAGTAAAACTGGTCAGTTGTACATATACAAACTCTTCATAGTCTTCTGGTTCTTTGGAATTTACTTCATCATTCCTTTCTGCAAATTCATCAATTTTCACATTTGCACTTTCTACAATTTTGTTAGATGATTTGATCAGACATTTAAATGCTTTACTTCTAGAGGAATAACCAAGAAATGTTCCTTCCTCACTTTTCTAATCAAATTTTCCATTTTTGTCATCTTTGTGAACATAACATCTACTTCCAAATATTTTAAAATAACTTACATTTGGTTTCTTGTCATACCAGATTTCATAAGGTGTCTTCATAGTTCCTTTATTCAGTTGTACTTAGTTCAAGGTGTAAATTGCACTGCTTATTGCTTCTCTCCAAAATGTTTGAGGTACTTTCTTTTCTATCATCAAAGTTTTGGCACAATCTACAATTGATCTATTTCTTCTTTCAGCTATCCCATTTTGCTGTGGTGTCCTTGGTGCAGTCACTTGTCTCTTTATACCATGATCATTGCAGAATAAGTTAAATTCATCAGAAATGAATTTTCCTCCTTTATCAGATCTAAGACATTTCAACTGTCTTCTTGTTTCTTTTTCAACTCTTGCCTTATACCATTTAAACATTTGAAAATCTTTTGATTTCTCTTTTAGAAACATAACTTACATCATCCTTGAGTAATTATCCATAAATAATATGAAGTATTTATCACCATAATAACTTTGAACTTTCATAGGACCACAAAGATCAGTGTGCACAAGATCTAAAATTTCTTTAGAAGTGTAAGACTTATTTGTAAAGCTTGATTTTGTCATCTTACCCATCTAGCATCCTTGACATATAGCATTCTGAGGTTTTTCCAAGCTCGGTAGACCTCTTACACAATGCTTCTTACTTATTTTGATCAGGTTATCAAAATTTACATGACAAAACCTTTTATGCCATAACCAGGTATCTTCTATTTTTGCATACAGACAATTGTTTTGAGTTGAGTCAAGATGAAATGTATTACATCTTGTTTGAGTCCCGGTAGCAGCCAACTTTCCATGTTTGTCATGAACTTTGACAATTCCTTTATGAAATTCTATTCGGTATCTTGTATTGTTTAGTTGTTCTACACTCAAAAAATTGTATTTCAGACCTTCAACCCAATATACATTATCACATTTAGCATTGTCAAGAAGTGTAATAGAACCTTTACCTTTCATAGGACATGGTGCATCATTACCAAATCTTACATAACCTCCATCATAATCTTCTAATTTAACAAAATTGTGTTTATCACCTGTCATGTGATGTGAGTATCCACTATCTATGATCCAAGAATCATTTTTATTTATGTGTGATATTAAGGATTTTTCTTCATACCTTTCTTCATCTGATCCATCTTTGATAGCCACATATACAACTTCCTTTGTCTCAGTCCTATCAGATTTATCATCATTGGATTCCTCATCAGCTACTAGGCATGTCTTTCTATCTCTCCTTTTGAAGTCTCGGCGTCCTCTGTAATAGTTCTCTTTTGGTCTGTCATCTCGGTATTCTCTTTTCACTAGATTCTTTGTCAGGATAGTTTGAAGCCATATGTCCAATTTTATCACAGTTAAAACATTTTAAAGGTAACTCCCCTTTATACTTACCTTTGCTTCTCGGTAACCTTCTGGCTAATAATGCTTCAAACTCTTCTTGCTTTCTGATTTCCTCATATAGTTTGTTTACTTGTTCCATGTTTTTGCGAAATCTCTCACTTGCTCCACTATGATTTCCTTCAGCATACTTATACATTCTATCATTGTAATCATCAGATTCACCAAGATGAAAAGAACTAAATGCATATTCAACTTTGTTTACCGAAGATCCACTGTTATCAGAATTACTTAACTCAAAAGCATGTAGATTACTGATAGTAACATCCAAAGAGACTGACATGTTTGGTACAGACCTTAATTCATTAATTGTAGAGACTCTAATGGCATAAGTAAGTAGAAGTGTTCTCAATAACTTACTTGTTACATCCTTTTCTTCAATAGTTCCTCCTGCTCCTTTGATTTGATTGATAGTTTCCTTTAACCTTGTACTGTATTGGATTATGTTCTCACCTTCATTCATTCTCATGGATTCAAGTTGTCCTCTCAGACTGTCTACTTTTACTCTTTGAACATGTTCATCTCCTCCATACATAGATATAAGCTTATTCCACATTGCTTTAGCATCATTACAACCTTCTAGATCATTAAACTCTGAGTCGGTCAAAGTTGATATTATCTCAATCATTGCTTGAATATGTTCTTGCTTTGCCTTTATTTCTTCCATCGTCATAGGGTAGGTGCTAGGTGCAATATAATCATTCTCTAGATAATATGTTGCATATTCTCCAATTCCTGATAAGTGCAACTTCATCCTTTTCTGCCATGTGGTGAAAATTGACTTGTTCAACTTTGGTGCATCCCTTTTATACATCTTTGGATCTTGCCTCAATTTCCTTTAATATTTTATTTTGGAGTCTGAGCTCTAATACCAATTATTAGTTAGATGAGAGGGGGGTGTGAATTAGATAAACTCACAATTTAGTAATCTAATCGGATTCAACCTCGGTAGCACTGTTCTTGATATGCAACTATGACTGTAAATCATTCAAACTCATAAATAGATAAACTTGAAATATTAAAACACATTTGACACCAGATTTAACATGGAAACCCAAATAGGGAAAAACCACTGTGGGATTTTGGACCCACAAGAAAATATACTCTTCTAGAGTATGCTCGGTTAAAAGCAAATCCTGTTAAAGATTACAAACACATTACTAGATGTGACCCGATTAAGGGATTTCCCTCAGATCTATTAGAATCTTCACTTTGTTAGAAGTGACCATGTCAAAGGATTTCAAACACTCATTCAAAATGTTACCAACCTAGAGGATTTACAAATAAGACTATTAGATCCACTCGGTTAAGGGATTTCTTGTCACTTACAAAAATAAATAATAGTAATAAAATATATCTGCAACTTCACATCTGAAATGCTAAAGCAGATTTTATGTGCTCAATCTAATCTTGTCATAAGACTTATCTTTCTCCTTATTGGGCTTCTCACTTTGTTCTTCAAACAGATTTTCAATCTTCTGTACTCTGTAATTACTTCAGCAACATCACTGTGCTTCTAATTTGCCCGCATAACTATTCTTCATCTTTACTTTATTTATAAGCAATTCCTAACCACTTAATCTCCTTAATCACATTTCCCATGATTAATCTTAGCCATTAGTTCTTCAAACTTGACTAGGTTCATTGTAGCCTTTGAACTGAAAAATGTTTTATCTTGCCTTGAAACTTGTATTCCTTCCTAGGTAGATCTAACTCTTGAATTTCCATTACCGTTGATTCTTAACAAACTTCTTGCATGACATTCCAATCTTTTATAAATCTCTAGCTCATTGGCATCCTTCATTTAATAATGTATTCACTTATTTAATGCATTCTGTTACTGCTCGGTTGATACTCGGTTAATACTGAACTTTACTCGGTAGACATTCATCTCAGTTGCTTCTACTCGGTGACTGATAAACTTGAAGTTTACCGACTAGTTCCTTGCTCGATAAAATAGAGTAATATCAAACCTTTTCATCAAATCTTTTCTCCTTCTTGTTCAGTCTTCAAATACACATATATAGGATATCAAAAATCATAATATCATCACTGTCTAACTCGGTAATAGTTGCCCATTGAATAACTTATTACTCCCCTTCATTTTCACATTCTTTCTGTGTCACTTACTGACATCTTTATACTCATCAAAACATACTCTTTAAGATAAGGCAACATCATACTCAATCAGAAAATCAATTGCTTGACATCAATGACAAAATAATAATATTAAGACAATAATCATCCTTTATTAATTAATCTCCAACAACCTTCTCAATATCATCAACCAACAAACTTACTGTAATTCCAACAATCTTCCCTACTTATTGTAATGCCAACAGTACTGAGCAGGTTTATGTCAAATCCAGGAAGGCCGCATTGGGATGTTGTAAAGAGGGTGTTTAGATATCTGAAGGGAACTTCAAATTTTGCTTTGTGCTATCATAGTCATTCTAATGATTCAAAGAAAACTCTCAGTGTATGTGGTTTTGTGGATTTTGATTGGGTAGGAGACATAGACAGCAAAAGATCCACCAGTGGATATGTTTTTGTCATGAATGGTGGAGCAATTAGTTGGATGAACAAGCGACAATTTGTAGTCGCTTTGTCCACTACATAGGCAGAATACATGGCGGCCACACATGCTTGTAAAGAAGTTGTCTAGCTTAGGTGTTTGAGTTCAGATATTGGTTTTGATGTAGGGTAGGTTAAAATTTGAAGTGACAGTCAGAGTGCCTTATGTTTGGCAAAGAATCCTACTTTCCATGCCAGATCAAAGCATATTGATGTTCAATATCACTTTGTTCGTGACATGGTGGAAGATGGAAAAGTTTATCTTTACAAGGTAGACACTCTAGAAAATGTTGTAGATGCCTTGACAAAACTGGTGAGCACTCACAAGTTCACGTGGTGTTCTAATTCTATGGGTCTTGATATCCATGATTCTTAGTAACGTCTAAAATGGGAATCGGTCCAGTGAATTCCTCATCAAGTGGGAGTTTGTTGGAAATATGTTCCTCAAATTAACTTGACCTGTGTTCAGACTGATTGGAGTAACCTATCCCATTTGAACATTTGTTGATGTGATTCTTGCCGATGGGTCGATGAAATATTCTTCCTGTGGTCATTTAATAGGTGATCAAGTCCAAGATGATCCAACAACTATCGCTATACCACGACGGGAAGATGATCGTCAGTTAATCCTTGCGCCTTGGCGACAAAGCACGTTAAAAAAGAAATGTGTTAAAGACCATGCAAGTTGAAGGTGGATCAACTATTATTTCTATACCACATGATGGAGATGCACAAACATTATCTATTGCAACTTGGTGACCAAGTGGTGGGGCCCGACAAAAGAGAAACTCAAATGGGTTAACGGGTGAGCAAGTCCGGGATGATCAGATGATTGTCGCTATACCACTATGGAAAGATGCACGAAGTTTATCCTCTATGACATGGTGACCATGGTGGGACCCGACAAGAGAGAAACTCAGATGAGTTAACTAGTGAGAAAGTCCGAGATGATCGGATGATTGTCACTATACCGCTATGGCAAGATGGATGAAGTTTATCCTCCATGACTGGGTGACCAAGGTGGAGCCTGAAAAATAAGAACTTTGTTTTAGGTGTTTAGTGAGGTCGTGCTAAGGTGGTAGGACAGGGACCCTGGAGCCAATCAGGGGGTGCCACGTGGCAGAGCATGAAAAGAGAGATCAAGCAGATCAAGGAAGATCAGACGATCAAGATAGCTATTGGTTGTCTTGTCAATGACCCGATGGAAGTACCTTCGATGATCAGAGTATCTTTAGAAGATCGGACCAATGCATTTGTGGTTTTTTTCGATGGTCGATGGAGTAGAGACTGACTACGGGTGTGCGCTCGAACCAGAGTCCAAAGATAAACACTTGACATTGAAGATGGTCTTGTCAGTGTATATGAATATGAACTGACCCGACTTCATGGGGCATGTGGGATATTGTGTTTCTCATGAATGTAGACTGACGCAGATGGTTAGTCTTCAAACTGTTGGTGCAGTTTCTTAGATGAACTATCGACAATCTTAGATATGAAGCCATTGGATAACTATGGTGAATGTACTAATATCCGGGATCCGATTGTAGTGTCTAGTTCATGAGAATCTGAGAATGAATACCTATAGTTGTAGACTAAAACTTTATTGTAAATTCATTTACTGGAAATAAAGTGTTTCAACTATTGGTGGTGGGTTTTTTCTTGAAAGGGTTTCTCATGTAATTCTGGTGTTCTATCTCTGTATTGATTCTATTTGTTTGTCTATATGTTATTCTTAACATTTTGTAACAGTTTTAAACTACATTCTTGCATGATCTTCCTTGTTAATTGACATTAGGAAGGCGTTTACGCACTATGCTTTCCTTACAGTCTCTGGTTCATGTTCTTTGCAAAAATTTGTGGGTAGATACAAGAATATATCTTTTAAAATCCACTTCTCTTCAATCTTGGTTGATTGGTTGTATAAGAACATATTTACTTCCTCTCTCTTTAGGCAGTTCACTTCTTTTTTGAGTTTAACTCTTGTGGGACCCTCAGACTCTCAATTCCAGGAAATTTTTCTTTCACAGAATGCAAAGGATAACCTAATTCATAGCTTGATTTTTAATTGCCAACCTTTCCATGTGGTTGGTCGCAATCTTCCCACTATTGGATCCTCATCGAATGCTCCAAATATTGAATTAATGGCACATGATATCCTTATCTCTGTCACATCAGACTTGATTGATAAAATTGCTCTTGAGGAATTCCCAGAAATTAAGGATGACCCTTCTATTGATGTTATGCCTCTCGCTCTTAATACTTCACCACCCACTTTTTCACCCCTATTGGAATCTAGTCATGCTGATCACCTTGTGGCTGAAGATAATTCATATCTGCCCTTTCAACCTCCCACATAGCTTGACTTCAATTTTTATCAACATCTCTCTCTTGCTCAATTAGTCTCTTGATCTCCTCTGTTATCTAAAACACCTAAAAAAAGAGGTGGGAAGCCCAAAATTCTTAAAATCCAAGAAGAGATTGCAACTGGTATCCAGTCTACAATTGTAGACAAGTTTTCACCCCATTCAAGACCGAGAAGAACATGTTATTCTCGAGTGCAATGAGGATCATATCTTGGAATGTCAATGTTTGAATGCCTCTGACAAGAGGGGGTAGATCAAGCAGCAGTTGGATTCCTCCCAAGCAGATATCATTTTATTACAAGAAACAAATATTTCTAATGAAGCCTCTCAAAATGTTTTAAAAAAATGGACTTTATGGGATTTCATACATGTCTCTACAGTAAGGGCTTTTGGTGGTATTCTGACCTTGTGGAATCCCAAGACAATCAAATCAAAAACCTTGAACCAAGGGACAATTTGGCATCTTATTCTTATTGAAAATTTTGATTTATCCTTTCTCCTCTTTAATATTTATGTTCCAATAGCTCCTCGTGAGAAACATGCTCTTTGGAATACTTTATCTTGTCAGATCCATCAGCAGGGAGTTCAGAAAATCATCTTAGGAGGTGATTTTAATGCCATTATGTCTCAGGGTGAGAAACAGGGAGGCAACCCTACTGCTTCTAAGGTGATTGATTACTTTAGATATTTTGTGTCTAATAACACCCTTTCTGACATTTCACCTTCTAATGGTCAATTTACATGGACAACCCAGAGAACTTCCCTTTAAATTGCAAGCAAATTGGACAGGTTTTTCAATTCATATGAATGGATTCTTCAGAAATATACTTTCAGCTCTAATATTCTATCTTTCTCTAGATCTGACCATTTTCCTATCTCATTATGCTTGGATAAACATGAAGTTTCTCATCATATACCTTCTTTTAAATTTGAAATAATGTGGTTTCAACACCCACACTTTCATGCTTTGCTTCGTCAATGGTGGGTAAGTGCCCCCTTCTATAGGGGGAACAAAATATTTCAACTCTATATGAAAATGCAGTTTGTAAAAGAAAATATCAAAGTCTGGAATAGGGAAGTATTCAAAAACATCTTTGTAGAGAAATCATATGTAGAGAAGGAATTAAAGGACATCAACGAACTTATCTTTTCTAATGGGATTATTCATGAATTCTTCCCAAGGCAGAAGCATTTACAAAGTGACTGGGAAGAATTGTGCTCTAGAGAGGAGGAGTATTGGAGACAAAAATCAAGGGAGCTATGGCTAAAAGATGGGGATAAAAATACTAAGTTCTTTCAGGCATCTGCAAAGAGTAAGCAAGCTGCATCTACTATCTTTTCTATCAATGCCTCTTTTTCGGGTGTAAAATTAAATAATGAACAAGAAATTAGGGAAGAGGGTGAAATCTTCTTTAAAAATCTTCTTGCTCCCTCTCCTCCTTTTGTTTATGAGGAGTCCAGTGTCAAGGTATTATTATATTCCACCCCTTGTCTAATTTTACAGCGTGATAATGATTATCTGATGCAACCTTTCTCTCTTACTGAACTCCAAGAGGTGGTAGTTTCGATGGCTCCTGACAAGTCTCCAAGTCCTGACAGTTTCACCATGCTATTTTTTCAAAAGTGTTGGGACATTTTAAGTTTTGATCTTTTAATGGCTTTGGAGGAGTCAAGACAAAAATCTTTTATTTTCAAGAACTTTAATTTAACTCATCTTGCTCTTATCCCCAAATCCAACAACCCTCAATCTTTTGCAGACTTTAGGCCTATCTCCTTGTGTGATACAGTTTACAAGATCTTCACAAAAGCTATGTATCTCTAGTTAAAATCCTTGATTCCTAAATTAATATCTCCTCAACAAGGAGGTTTTGTTCCTAGTAGGGAAACATCAGAAGGTGCACTTGTGGCCCATGAAGCTTTGCACTCAATTAACTCTTCACAGTCCCCTACTTTCATAGTTAAATTAGACATGTTGAAAGCATATGATAAAGTATGTTGGTCTTTTCTTTTGAGAGTGCTTAAGAAGTTTGTCTTTTCGGATAAGTGGTGCAAATGGATCAGAAATTGTCTCTTTGGTGCACATTTCTTAGTTATTATTAATGGTAATCCTTCAGGTTTTTTTCAAGCCACTCAAGGAGTTAGACAAGGTGACCCACTATCACCTTTTCTCTTCATTATCATGGCAGAAGCTTTTAGCAGATTGGTCAATGTGCAGCTGACTCTTGGTCTTTGGAAGGGGGTATGCATCCCTAACACTTCAATTTTCATCACCCACACTTTATTTGCAGATGATACACTTTTATTTGGTTGTTCCAATATTCAAGAAGCAAGGCATATTAAGAAAATGTTGGACATATATACTTCCAGATTTGGGTAGAAAATCAATGCCCAACAATCTAAATTATTCATATTTAATACTTCTGAAATGATGTCTAATAGCATTATCCAAACCTTGGGCTTTCCAGTGGATTCTCTTCCATCTTCGTACTTGGGTATCCCTTTCTTTATGGGAGCATGTGAACCTTATTTTTGGAATTCTGTGATTGACAGATTAAAAAGAAGAATTTCTGTGTGGAAAGCTAGATGGTTATCTCTGTCAGGCAAAATCCTTCTTGTCAAAATTATTTTGGCTACAATCCCAAACTACTACATTTATGTCCTTCAAGCCCTAAAATCTATTGTTTCCCATATCAAGAAAATTATTCAAAATTTTATTTGGAAAGGTAATCTTTCAGAAGATAAAAATATCTCACTTGTGTCTCTCAAAAAAATGACTCTCAGTAAATCTATAGGTGGGGTTGGTCTACACGGTCTTTCAAAAAGGAATAAGGCCTTTCGGGGAAAGTTGGTTTGGAATATTTATGTAAAACCACATGCTTTGTGTTGTCAAATTATGCAAGAAAAGTATTTAAATACTCCTACCCCATCACGTATTTTTACTATCCTTGATCCTCCATCAGGGTCTGTAGTTTGGAACTTCATGATGGCTTCTAGGAATGCGATTACTAGATATTTATCTTGGCAAGTACATAATGGTAAAGATGTCAACTTTTGGAATGATTCATGGAGTGGTCTCCCCTCTCTTAATCTTGAGGAATCTCTAGTAGATGTGATCCCTGTATTTATTACTCAATGGGGATCTTACCTTTATGATTACATAGATGACATTGAGAAGCCTTCTAACCATGTCATTTGGAAGAATCTAGCTTCACTTACAATCTCCTTGAATCAAAAGGCAAAGTTTTATTTGATTCTCAAGAACCTCAATAGTTTTATCTCTAATGGTTTGGACAAATTGATATGGTGCCCTGCGAAGAATGAAAATTACTCTATCAAGGAAGGGTATAAGGTAATTCATCAGATGTTTGTTCAATCCTATTCACAAAGAGCTTATAACTTTTGTTGGAACAATAGTATTCTTCCCAAGGAAGGGATGTTTGCTTGGCTTGCTCTACACAAGAGAATACTTACCAATGAGAGACTTGATAAATTGAATATTGCACCTCCATTTGCCTATTTACTTTGTGGTGAGCATAATGAAATGTTAGATCATCTTCTCCTCCAATGTGATTTTGCTCATTATTGTTGGATGTTTGTGCTTGATAAACTTTCCTTTAGCATCCCTCTTCCAAATAATGTATGGGATTTGTTCTAGTCATGGCCAGTCTTATACTCATCCTCTCTTTTTGCATGCATTTGGAAAGTGATTCCATCCACAGTAGTATGGTCACTTTGGTGGGAAAGAAATAAGCATATTTTTAGAAAGCAGACATCTCCTCTTTCTGATGTTCTTAATTACATTGAAAAATCAGTATCAAAATTAGTTAATGCTCATGTTTCGAATCAGTTCAATCCAAATAGGGAATTTATCTCTTGGGATTGCCAAGTTATTAATTGTTGGAAGGGCATTTCTATTCCTGTATCACCTCGTTTTCCAAGAGTGAGAATTAGTAAAATTGATAGAAATAAAGTGAAATGGTGTCCTCCAGATTTGACGCATTTCAAATTGAATTTTGATGGCTCCTCTAAAGGGAACCCGGGTGATGCAAGAGTAGGAGTATGCATAAGGGACCATATAGGGTGTGTTTTTTCTTTAGAATTTGTTTCCATTCCACCGGGTACTAACAACTTCACAGAGGCATATGCTTTTCTTGAAGGCATTCTACTAGTTAAAAAATTGAACATCTCTTATATTCACATCGAAGGCGACTCAGCTATTATTATCAACACTTGCATGAAGAGAAATATTGATAATTGGCAGATAAGATATTTGCTTGAACAAGCATGGGCACTTATTGATACATTTGTAAACTTTACCATTTCACATGTGTATAGAGAAGGGAACTAGGTTACAGATCATTTGGCAAATATGGGAAGTTCCAAGGTGGAACTTAATATGATGGGTCCGAATTATGATCTCGATTCTTTTCCAACTCTTAGAAAAATAATTTTGGAGGACATGTGTAAAGGATAATATTGCACATGGCTATAATGATAAAAATTTTGTATGTGAGGTATTATAATTGCAGGGTTTCATGGTTTTGTTGTATCTGAATGATGTGAATGCATGTCGATTTGGGCATCTATGAAGCCTGTTGGACTTCAAGCTGCATAAATGCATAAGTTAGGCAGTCTGTGGGCTGCTATGTAAATGTGTACAACTTTCATGATGTTTTGGTTTAGACTTCATCTTGCTGAACATACTCCAGGAAGCATTCGATTCTTGGGGATGATCTGTGGCATTTGGTATTCTGGACATTACGAGATATATTGTACCTTTTTGGCATATTAGGGATGTAAGTTTCACAATCTTTCTATGTATTATTGAGCAAGGATCGAAGTTTTTCTTTTTGTTTATTTTCTCTGGGAGCTCTTTGAATCAACTTTTGTAAAGAAATATATAAATAAAATATATTAAGTGGCATTGCCACCTTTTTTAAAAAAAGAGAGAGAGAGAAAGTAATAATATAATAACCAATAATAATAAATCAAAGCCCAATAAAATAAATCAAAGGCAATATAAATAAATTCTCTAATTAAACAAATAAACAAATAATTAAATAATAATATCCTCACAATCACAACTCCCAAGAGGGCCAATCATAACAAGGGGTAGGTACATAAATAATAACAAACAAACAAATAAATAAACAATAAAGCAGATAACTATATAAATGTACAGACACGCATAAATACCTATCCAGTAATTAAACAATAAATAAATAAATGTACAGATACATATAGAATATAGCAAATGAATAAATAATAAATGAATGAATGTACAAATATGCATAAGTATTCAACCAATAGTTAATAAATTAATAAATAATAATCCAATAAATCAAAAGCTCAAATAATAAATATTCAATTAAATGTTAGACCATAAAATAATAATAATAATATAAAATCATCAATTAAATACAAATTCATGAAATAAACATCAATAAATAATAAATCTCTAATAATAATAATTCACACATTAATATCAAATATTAATGTCATCCATTAAAATACTAAATAAACTATCTAAATTGATTAATTTTTAATTAATAAATAATCACAAACTCACAAGGCAACTCGACATAGGATTGAACAACATACCACATGACATAGACCAACGAATCAAGCCAAGACACTAAATGACAAGGGTATCAACTTAAGCCTAAAGTATCAAAGGGAAACACATGCCATCTCCGAAAACTTGCCATTGGAATAAGACATGCTCAGACCTATGGAACCAGGTGGAGTCGATGTCTAGTACCTACAAACCTACATCCACCACTAAGTGCAATACAACATATACAATATTATATCATAAATAATCAAGCAAGTGATAGAGAATCACAACATCATATCATGCTTGCAATGAGTGATATGATATCATCTCTAATCACGAAGAGGCTAGAAGACAATCACAAACATTGTAGTATCAATTCAAACATCACAATCATAGAGTAGAGTTAGCATAATCATAATGTCACCAAAATCCCACAAGCAATATGATCCATCATGAACACATATAAATCATCAAATCATCATAAGGTAGACTAAGCTTGTCATGCCTCGCCATGAGGCCCAGAGGACATAACAACCAAGAACTTGAAAATGCGAATAATTTTTTTTTAAATCAATAAATATAACATATACAATGCTATAAGATAGTTAAACAAAATACATAATGAATCAATTAACAAACATCCTCAAGGCCCCATAACGATGTTACACAAGATAATACACTAACTCAAATAATAACAAGGAACTGCTATGAATTACATTACCGAATAATACATGGATACAAGATTCTCGTTTCATTGCTCAAGAATTTATATAAGAATTTACAAATACAAAATAATAGATCCTCAATATGCAAATCTCCCAGAAGTCCAATGTAGGGAAGTACACATAAATCTTGTACATCAATGATAGTCTTCAAATCTTCTCCAAGCCAACATGAACATGAAGCTGGAAGGGCCAAACCCAATGGGTGCGAAAAGCACTCCACCCAACCATGTGGTGCCAAAATAGGTCCACCCCCCGTGCTAGGAGGTACCAGTTAGACCCACTAGGTGGAAGCAAGATAAACAAGAGTACCAACATGACTCACCGGAGAAACACATATCCATACTATCAAGGAAATAATTAAACTTTACATGTGAGAGGCTCACAAGAGAACACCATAGAAGCACATGAATAATAACAACACACCAAAGGCTAAAAAACATTAACAAAGGTAACAAGCATGAGCAAGCCAACCACTTCGGGGAACTCAAGCGATATACGGAAGGAAAAGATACGGGTTACCACTAGGTTGTAAAGGAAGAGTGTCATCACTAGGATGCCATGGGTTACCCTGGTAGATCTTCACTAGGTCTCGGTCCCCATCTTGGGTTACTCTAGTGACCTCTCCCAACCCTCGGCCCCCATACATGCACTAGCGAACCACACCAACCTTTTGAGGAGACAAGATTGGTGGAAGCCATTCTAGGCCCTTCTCCACTTACCCCAAACCTATACAAGAATTTGTGGGCAAGGAGGCATTAGAGAATTATCTTAATTAATGTGTACTAACTACCCACCAAAGTTTATTAATTAGGTTATCACTTGATTACAAAACTTCCATTGAGTTACCCAGACGACCACTTTGGGTCTCGGCCCCCAATAGAAGCCACTCCCTCTACTTGCACCTAGGAATCAAAATAACCACAAGGCCATGATATCCAAAATACAAGGTGACAGGATTTCAACCATAACATGGCTTAGTTCACATGCTAGAATAGATCCCCAAAAAAGAATAATAACATCAATAGGCTAGGAATGACCATCTAGCACACAAAAATACACTGAAACAAAATATCAAGAGAAACAATATATGGATGATCAACAATGAAGGCTTGACTAACAAGGAGGTCTAGCATGACACCAATCTCACAATATTCATGGACAAAACACAAAGTAACTCTAACACTGACTAAGCCTCTAGAAGCTAAATACATTTGAAGCATGATAATCGAGTATCCAACAAAGATGGACAAACAAACCAATACCTTGAACTCAAAAAACCAAACACAATGAGTACAATTCTACTATTAAGCCAAGGAGTTCAAGATAATCATCTATAACTTCATTAATTCAAATTTAACATTAAGTTTCTAATTTTCCAAATTCAAAACACTAAATTCATTCGATTTTGATTTCCACAATAAGACTAACTTTTCATTGATCATTCCTTAACGATAACTAAATACATTTCTATCAATCCACAATCATGATGTGATCACTTAATCATTACAAGAAGGTATATATTCTATTTCAATACATTTATAAGACAACACTAATATTTCTTCTACAACCTTATAGAAAACGTCATATACAATTTTCCTATAGCAATCATGAATTTGTCAATAACAATTACAAAGAAGGATTTTGAATTCGAAGGGAAAGATAGAAGTAAAAAATACTCCTGCATGACACTTATTTGCATGACTAATCAATTATATAAGAGACTAATCTAACAACATTTAATTCCAAAATATATTTATTTTATAAAATACATATTTATAAATCACAAACATAACTCCATAACCAAATTTAATAAAATTAACATAATTATATCTGATTATAGCGTTAGAAGCTATCTTTATCTATTCCTATCTATATTTACCCAAATACATATCTATTTATTCAATTATACTATCTTATCAATAGTCTAATTTAATCCTACATTCTATTTTATCCAAAATAAGCTACACATTTTCCAAAAATGAACATACAAAATATTTGTTTCTTGATATAAACTGATGCATTTGCATTTCAAATGAAAGATCTGATATATATATATATATATATATATTTAAAACAATTAACAAAACCATTTAATACCCCTACAGTTTGAAATGAGACTCAGGTCGAAACAAAACATTGCAAGTGTGTACGGGAAAGGAAGGGGGGGTGTTGTGAGGATCTCCCATGGCTCCTCATGGCTATGGGGATGGTTCCCCCCCACAGCTATGGGTCTCCCCATGATTGTGGATGGAGCCACCCACAGTGTGGGGGTTTCCCTTGACCTTCCAAAGGCTCCGCAAAAACCAACCACAGAGTCAATACAACAACCAATAAATCAAAAAGAATAAATAACGCAAGCCAAATGATGATAACATGCCATTAAATATCAAAGGCCATAACAATATTCAGAAAGCCATGCGGGTATATATATATTCTTTCATATGTTAGATAAATACATACAAAAATACAAATAGGAAATGATAAATTCTAGAGATTAAAACTCCAATTTTGAATACCCAAATTGATGAATGAAAATAAAGAGCCATCTAATACTTTTTAGATTCAGAGCCACAAATTACTTCTTTTGAAATGAGAAATTTCAAAATGTAAAATAAATTATGAATACATCTGTTTGATATCCATTCAAATCAAGAGAAATTTTTTTAACATGCAGGGGAAACAACCCAAAATTCCTACCTCTTTCACTTTCTAGGAAGGAGAGCAGAGGCAGGAGCTGTATGCACGAAATACCAGCCCAAGAGCTCCAATCCCTTTCAAATTTCGTTTACCCAAAGGACAAAAAAAAATTCCCCAATTTTTTTTGAAAACCCCTAAAAGCTAAGAAACACGAATTGCAAAGAGAAGGAAAATTCATGGCAAAAACTCTTCTTCCCCCCCCACCCCCACAAAAAAATAAAATAAAAAAAAAACAAAAAACAAAGAAAGCCAAATAAAATATCTTCTCCAAAATGTAACTCCCGACATGCACATTCCTCTATTAATTAATCATTAATTATTTTATTTATTACTCCCACTCACATGCAAAAATAATTTTTAATTAAATATTAATTATTTTCTTTAAATTTATTGATTTATTTTTTAAACAATTAAGTGATAAATGTATTTTGATTAGATTAAGAGTAACAAAATACTTAATTAATTATTTGCAATCTTCTATTTAATTAATCCTGCTAAATTGGATAATTAATTTAAGCCCTAAAGCTTCTCAATTAAATGAGTAAAATAAGGCAATTATAATACATTTATTAATTAATTAATCTTAAGACACACAACTAGATGTTATTATTAATTCCCTTAGTAAATACTCTTTTCAAATTAATTAAATTAATTTAAATAATTTAAATCTTTAAATTCCACAATTCAATTTATTAAAACCAAACAACGAACCCCAAATATCATTAAATATAATGCTAATCTTTTTCACAAAATATTAGATAATTATCATATTACACATAGGAACAACAAAAATACAACAACTCAACACATGAAGGCCCAACCAAGCTAACGACTGACAAGACTAGACAAGTACTTTACAAGGATACCTGACAGGAAACTTGTTCCATAGGAATGGTGATACTATGGGGTCTAACTAATAACTCTAATTTCCACATTTTCATTGGGTAAAAAAAAGCATGCTCAGACTTGAAGATTTAGGTGGAGTTGATGCTCGGTACTTGTAGTCCTGCATCACCAAGAAACATACATACATACATACATACATACATACATACATACGTACATACATATATACATCTAACATATACATGCACACCAGTGAAGGATTGTCATGATAGTCAGTGTCCCTCTGAAGTGGGTGACGAAAGATCATTCCCTTGCACCCCATACAAACTCATACTCATACAAGAAGACGGACACAAAATATTTCATACATAAAAAAGATATGTCAGTCCAAGCTTAGTACTTAATCATATAATCTAACATCAAACATCCACAAAGATATAATGCACAATTAATATTTATTTAATCCAAACATCATATCAAAGAGCAAGTATCATCCAATCACATGAACACAGAAAAAGTCAACCAGAGTCAACAGGGTTAAGTAGAGCCCGATCGAGGGAGGGGTATTACAAAGCTAGATCAATATAATCATTTGATGTACAGAGAGACAAGATGAATCAGGGAGGAGCACTACAAAACACACATCTTTATCATTCATTTTCTTGGTTTTTAATGGAGATTGAAAGACCAACATGAGGGATTGACCGAGGAGAACCCCTAAAAAAACTAACATTTTTTCTTGTTTAGTCTTCCTGTAGGTCTAGATGATTTTATATTCCAAACCAAGTACTCTAGTGCTTTCTAAAGTGAGTGGTGAAGGATAACAAGCCAACACAAAGGACATCCATGCAACACAAAATTTGTTCCTTAGATAGAGAGCTTCATCTTCTATTTCTAAGTTTATCTTGACCTTCATTTCCACTTTTTGATGAGATAGAATTTTAATATTTTCTACATGCTACAAATTAAAATTTTCTTTGTTTCTGTAGAATTTTATATTTCAAAAATAGATTATACTTTCATTTTTAAATTCTTTGTTTGTTCATGTTTAATAGATCTTTTACTTTTGTTGGTAGATGCAAATATTTTATTTTGTATGAGGTGGAATATAGATTTGGTTATTAAAAAAAATGTATTTTGATTAACACCAAATTTTTCTCTATTTTACAAATGTAGAACTTAGAGCTAGGATTGTTGGTGTGAACAAATCCCTAGAAAATAAATATAGAAAGTTATAATTAGTTTTGAAATATGTATCAAAAATATTAAATAATTTAAAATAGAGAGAATTATAATATATGAGAAAAAGAAATCGGCTAAGAATATGAATATTGAAAAAGGAAGAGGAGAGTTAAAAGAAAAATAATTGTTTACATAATAGAATAGTGCAAAGGGTAGTGGCGTAAAAAATAGCGAGGATATGTGATAGGAGATGCAACATTAGGGAGGATGGGAAAACAACTTAATTGTAGGCAACGAGTGACTTAATAAAGATTTTGTTTATAAAATCTCTTTCTTGACAAATTATTAGATAATGAGGACAAAGTACGAAGTCATGAGGTCAAATTAGATCGAGATAAATAAGAGGGAGATATAGAAGTGGACTTATTAGAGGAAGGAAAGATAGAAGAAGATCAAGATAAAATGAAAAATAGCAAGTGACATGGATCTAAGAATTAGAAGTTATAATTTATGAGTAGTTTAGTATTAGTTTTGAGGATCATAATAGGCTTAAGATTTTAATGGTCAATAATAGATAGGAATGAAAATAATGCTAGGTAGATATAGATAGAAAATTTATGGAGTTGATAAATTGTAATTCGATAAGTGATGATATTATTCAATTAGAAGGAAAATAAAAAAACTTTAGGATTGACAAACATGAAAAAAAAGAAGTAGATATATGATCTTATAAATACATTGAAATCATGGCCTAGAGACTATAATGGAAGTGGTAGAAATAAGGATTTTCACGATGAAATTTGTGAAGTTAATAGAATAATGAAAAACATAAAAAATGTGGCAAATGACATAAAAGATAGTGTAGTAATTTAGGAAGTAATAATAAGATAGGTGAAAATTCAAAATTAATTGTCACAATACAAAATGAGAATCCAAAGTTATGATGATAAAAATAATTTGAAGGCAAAAAAGAAGAGCCACATTTGGTACTTTAATTGTTTTTTATGAGGGACAAAATGAAACTAAGAAGAAGATAACTATGGACAAAGAGGTGAGAATATTACAAGAAATTACTAGAAGAGAAGGAAGTGTTAAATAATTTAGAGGATGAAATAAAAAACGATAGGAAAAGTATGTATAAAGACATAGTGGATAAAGGAATTTTGTTTTTATAATAAAATAGAGATTATGGATGAAGTAGGATTAGACAAGTTTAGAATAGTTTGTGAAGAGTATATATTTAATAGAAGGTATGAATGATGGAGTTCCTAAGATAATAACATAAATTATTGTTGATTTAAAAGAGATAAAGGGTTTCTAGTGGAATAATTCTATGATGAGCCACAATAATTATACTTAATAATGATGATTTTAAGGTTTATAGTAGCACAAATTAATTATGCTAAGTGAAATAGAAGAGAAAATGTGGACAAACATGTAGAAGGTAGAAGGTATAAGTTTGAAGTTGTTTTTGATATAATGCAAATCACTATAGATGAGTTAAGGAATGATATGAGAAAGAAATGAGTAGTCAATAGTTGAGATTGGTTATAGAAAGTGGTTACAAAAAAGAAGTATAGACAATCACAATGAAACAAACATGTGACTCATCATATTAAGTGGTAAATGAATCCAATATTAGGAGTTTTATTAAGAAGGAATAGTGGAAAAGGAAACAAAATGCACCATACAAATTCAATATTGAATTTTGGGGATATGAAATTGATAGGGATATTATCTATAGTAAAATGAAGTGGAGGAAAGTTGTGGAATATTAAAAAGGTAGTAACAAAGAAACTGGTGATAACAAACTTGGAAGATAATGAGTCAATAAGAGAGGAGAAGACACATTAGAAGTTGTGAAAGATATGATAACAAGATGGAGATGAATTAAGTTGAATTTAATAATACGTCTTGGAGTTAAGTTAAATTATATAGTATATAAAAATTGTAAAGTTCTTAAGGGTTGTTTGGAAAAGATCAAACATAATTGTAGGATGTTGATGATAGATGAATACATGAAGAGTGTGTAAGAAAGAAATTTTGAAGTGTCATATATATTTATGTGAATACATAAGTTGGTTGATATAAAAGTCCTAGTAGGAGTTGGGTTATCAAAAAAATGAAGATATAACTAGGATATTTTTCTTTTAAAATGAGAAACAACATTAGATAGTACATAATTGAAGAGGTAGATAGTAGCACATATCATGGAGGAAAAGATGATGGTTTGTTAATAAAGATGGATAATAACATATTTTTATGGTGGTAGAAGCCAAAGATGTATAGATGAAAATGAAGGTTGAAAGTTGATGGTAGATATAGAGATGATAGGGTTGGGACAATCATTTAAAATAAATAAAGAGTGTGAATTGAATAGGGACAACACACAAAAGAGGATAAGCAAAGAAGTAAGAAGATATAATTTGAACAATGCAACTAATCAAGGTATGAATATTTAATCATAGATAGATGAAAAGGTCTTTTGGATAAATTAGAAAGTTTATTGAAATGGTAAAAGAAAATGGAGGAATAATGCTGAGATAAGATAATAGTTTGATAACAATTGTAAATATGAGTAGTGTAGAAGACGGTGTAATAGATCAAGTCATGTATTGAAGTTGTGTGGTAGCAAAGAAGAAAGTGTAGAAGGTATAACTTGGAGAACAAGTGAGCGAATTAAAAGAAAGCAAGCTAGAAGTGGTTAGAAAGTTAAAAAGGTGTTGGTTCATACTATAATAGTAGAGAGTATGCATACAAAGGTAATAATGATGAATTATACTAATAAGGATGGAGTAACTAAGTGTATCATGTTTCTAAGATCCCAAGGAGATGCCAACAAACAAATAGAAGAGGATGTAAAAGTTTCAATTAGGATAACATTAAAAGTGTAGATTTAGACATTACAAAGAGTCAAGGATGTTTATATGATAAACTATTCTGGTACAAGAGTAACAGTGGAAGTTGATATTAATCTCTTGAAAAGTGTGATAGAAGTAAAGAGAAGAAAGTTGAGAACCAAAAAATGACGAAAGTGATAAGGACTATAGAAGTGATGCAGAGAGAAATCAATTTGAGAGAACTAGAAGGATTTTTTTTTCAATTGATTTCTCTCTTCATCACTTCTATAGTCCTTATCACTTCCATCATTTTTGGTGCTCAACTTTCTTCTCTTTACTTCTATCACACTTTTCAATAAATTAATATCAACTTCCACTATTACTCTTGTACTAAAATATTTTATCACGTTAACATCCTTGACTCTTTGTAATGTCTAAATCTACACTTTTTTATGTTATCCTAATTGAGACTTTTACATCCCCTTCTATTTGTTTGTTGGCATCTCCTTGAGATCTTACAAACATCATACACTTAGCTACTCCATTCCTATTATTATAATTCATCATCATTACCTTTGTATGCATACTCTCTACTATTGTAGTATGAACCAACACCTTTTTAACTTTCTAACCACTTCTAGCTTGCTTTCTTTTAATTCGCTCACTTGTTCTCCAAGTTATACCTTCTACACTTTCTTCTTTGCTACCACACAACTTCAATACATCAGTTGATCTATTACACCATCTTCTACACTATTCATCTTTATAATTAAATTATCACTCTCTTATCTTATTTCAACATTATTCCTCCTCATGCATTTACCATCTCAATAACTTTGTAATTTTAAGGAATTTAAATGGTTGTATTTATTTTAATGACAAAGACTTAAATCATGAGAAGAATAAGTTGATTGAGAAGTGGAGATTGGAGATGAATATTTATAAAGTTGTGAAGCCAAAATATGTAGAATAAATAAAGAATGCTACAATAGAAGAGTAGTAGACGTAGTTGTGAAATATTTATTGGGAAGTAGAGTAGATATGTTGTACACTATTATAGTTAAGAGACTTGGATGTTGCAAATGGAGAGGATGGAAATAAGCAAAGAAGAGAGAAGTAGAACATAGGATAAATTTTATAATAAGATGATTAAAGTAGGGGTTGAAAGTCGTATAACAAAGAGGTTGGGTTAGTGGATGAGGACATGTTGTAGAAAAGTGAATGAAAAATAAAACTAAAGGAGATTTATGAGTTAGGAAAAATGGGGCCATTCAACAATTAGATTGTGAAGATGAGAAAAAAGAGAGGAGTTAAAAAATAGGCAGTAAGAGTTAGAAGGTGTCCCATTTCCTTGTTTTGAAATTGGTGTAGAGGTGAAAGTAATATCATAAAATTTATTTTGGAATCCTATTCATGTGCTAAGAGTACACAATGACACAATAACTATTTTACTAAGCTAAAGAGTGTTTTAATCACTCAAGACTTTAATTGTGAACTTTATGATCATAAATCACTTGTAGGAGCATCCCAAGCCCAGGAAACATCTTAATCAACCAAAAATATTTTCTTTAGTTTGATTTATTTTGGTGTTTTCATTTCCCATCAATTTAGTATGTTATAATTATTTTTTTTGGTATAATTTCCAATTAAGAATTTAGTCTAACATAATAAAATCTTCTAGGTGACATTACATTTTTCTTAGAATGACTTCCAATTTTACTTAGAGTATTGACAAAGGACCACACACATGTTCATGTGTTTATTTCATGTTATTGAAAAAATTTCTTGGGAGGTGTCTTGGATTAGTCTAAGGAAGTCCAAATATAGTTAAGATATCTATAATATCCTTCTTGAGATGCCTATTCCACTTATATATCATAAAATCTTAGAAAAAAAGGTGTCTTGAAAGCGAAATGACCATGCAGTCCATAGGATGCACCAACACATAGTTATGGTGTATGAGGGTAACTTATGCATTGTTGCATCCTAGGGGCTTGTTAATACGAAAATCAAGGGTATCCCACAAATCTTTCACACAATATGTAGTACCCCTCCTCGTTTGAACTCATTAGACTCATATTTTATTATTGTTCTTTCAGTGGATACATTACCATGATGTGTTATTCAAACTTATATGACATTATTTCATGCTTTATCGGGATATGAGATGCATAATTTATTTGCAGTATTTCAGTACTTGTGATTTATGGCATTTTATGGATTATTGCTATGTACTGACACTTTATCTTATCTATGCAATGTGAAATTATATGTTGCGTGTCTGCGAGTATATTCGATGCAAGGGGGCAATTTTCCTTCACTCATTCCGATGAGACATGGAATGTCGTGATTCTCCTTCATCGGTGTGCATGTCATGTTTTCTATATTGTATATATGCATGTTTGATTTGGTGATGCGGGATATTACAGGTACAAGTACCGGGTAGGTACGAGGTATCATCTCCACCCGGCTTCATAGGTCTAAGCGTGCCTTATATTTGTCCGATGGAAGTGAAGGAGGTAGTAGTTGACCCTATTTTACCCAGTTACACACTTGTGAGTGTCGTCAGTTGGTCGTCCTCTTAGTTTGTTCGACCTTCGTATTTTGTCATTTGATCTTTTTATGAATCTTTGCTTGGGGTTTGCTCAGTTTGTGTTTTTATTGATTTTAATTAATTAATTAAATTTATGGAGTTATCTCATAGTTGGTATTTTTGAATTATGTATTTTATGCATTGAGATTATAAATTTAATTATTTAAAAGAAGTTATTAAATTAAGTTGCAAGTTGCATTATATTAGAAATATATCTTATTTAAATTTTAGTGAAAAATAAATTAGATTAATTTCATTTATTGTTTCCTAGAAATTTAAATAAATAAAAGAATAAAAGAATAAATAAATGAATAAAAGAATAAATTAGAATTAAAGTATTGCTTTAATTTCTTTGTTTAGAAAATTAATTAATTTGCATGAGAAAAGAAAAGAAAAAAATGATTTTTCCTTATTGCATGTTAATTTATCCCTTTGTTAGGAATTAGAAAAGAAAATAAAATTGCTTTTATTACTAAAATTAAATATTAGGTTTTGGGGAAAAATATATGCAACCTAAAATTTTAGGTTAAAAAGAATAGATCTTTCTCTTTTTGGTACACAAGAAGGAGGCAGAGATTTTGGGAAGAAAATTATTTTTTGAAGCAATACTTTGTTGAAGAAGAAATTAACATAGGATTGCTGGAAGAGGGATTGGCTTGGATAACCAGTACAGGACTGAGTTCTTCAACGTAAATCTTCCAGGAAAGCTATACAGGTTGGGTGGCCTCTTCTGGTTGTTTTTAAAGAAAATATTTTATTTCTTCCCTCTTTCTGAATGATGTGTGTATAATATTTGTCAAATCCAAAACCCTTTTCTGTTACTTCGTGTTCTTGGCTAAAATTCATTCCTGAAATTAATTTTAGTTTATGGAAATAAGTTATTTCCTGGGTGTTTGTAGATTAAATTTTGTGAGGTTTTGGAAGAATTATTCTGGCAAAATCTTGCCAAGATGTTTTATTGTGCTTAAAAGTTGCAAGTTTTGGTAGAAAATGGGTTTTACCAGAGAAAATATTCCTCTTGTTTGAGTTTGGTTTCAATATTTGGCTATGGTTGTTCTGTCAATAATTGTACATCTCTGTGAAATTATTTAGTTACTATAGAAATAAATTTAATTATTAATTAAATTTTTTGTGTTATTAAAAGTCAAGGGAAATTGTTTTATTATATTATTTTGGAGAAAATATGTATTAATTAAATTCCCTGGAAATAAATTTTATTGGAAATAAATTTTGTTGGAAATAAAATTTACTGTTTTTATGTTATTGAGATTTAAAAAAAAAATTATTAAAAAAAAAATATATAAAAAATGCATGTTTGGGAGGGTCGGTAGTTGCTACGACGGTAGTACAGCTACTGTACGGTAGCAGTACTACCGTACGGTAGCAGTGCTACTGGTGGTAGCATGCTACCGTGCCTGCATTTAAATTACCTAATTAAATGGACAATTGGATTAACCATGGTGTTAATATAATTTGTGAATTAATCTTCGTTGGTAACCCTTAGGAAATCATGTGTTAGTCTTCTGTTGTGTTATTAAACGTGCTATTGTTATAATTAATGCACTTAATCTTTTTTTTTTTTAAATTCACCCTTTAGTTGCCTAGTTGTGTTGTTTTCCTTTAGGGTTCCTGGCGGGGCATTACACAATAATGGTTTCAAAGCTCTATTCACAATTTACAAGACATTTTGTTGTCATGAGCATGTTTTTCCCCCAATTCTCCTTTTTCACTTAAGTATGAACTTTTGGTGCAGATCGGGATTTTAAACCCGATTTACACCTTTCCATTTGTTTTGCCCCTTAGGTGCAAATCAGTTTTTTAAACCCGATTTACATCTTGTAGGTGCAAATCGGATTTGTAAACCCGATTTACACCTTGTTTAATGCACTTTAGTTATTAATTGCTCGTTTGAGAAATTCGAATAGGAGTCTTTTTGTTTGATTTTTAAAGTCTCCCTTTATCATTTTAATCCACATTTGGTTCATTTTGATTTCGCTTAAAGCTGGGAGAGGAAGATTTCAATGAATTCCTATTTGGGTATGTATTTTTCTTCCTTATTTTCAGGGTTTTAGAAACCCTTCTTTAATTTTTGAATTCTTTCTTTGATTTAAGTTTGAATAAATTCAGTGATACCACATGGGATCACTGGCCCAAACGACATCTTATTTAAAGGTGTTGTCCGGGTCCGGAGTTCCAGGCGATATCATTTTTATTTCTGGTTTTTTGACATGACGTTGTAGTGTGTAGTGAGGTTGTAGGCCCGTCAAACATAACATAGTGGTGCATGGCAGGTTTGTGACCTCACCACACACTTTGTTTTAACCCTACATACTATACTTTGTGAAACTACCATTATGATGTGTGTGGCAAGGCTATAGGTCTGTCACACATCACATTATGGTGTGTGGTGGGCTTGCGACCCTGACCACCACCATCCTTATTTCCTTTTTGCTTTTCATTATTATTGTGGTGTTGAACGGGGTCATAGACGCCACACACCATGTTGTGGTGCATGGCGGGTTTGCGGCCCCATCCAACACCACTACTATCTTTCGTTGTTTTGTTTGAGAGTATTGTTGAACATGGTGTGTGACGGGTTTATACCCCTTCCAAGCACGGATTTACCTACCTTTGTTTCTAAGGTGCGAAGTAGGTTTGTATCTCCGCTCTTCACTTGAATTGCACCATTTTTATTCTCTTTGGTGCTTGACAAGTTTATAACCTCGCGCAACACCTACTTTGTATTTACACTTTTTTAAATGTAATTTGGGTTTATAAACCCAAATTACACCTAAAGTTGTTCTTCCCAAGTGCAATTTGGGTTTAGAAACCCGAATTACACCTTTGATCCACACTTTTTGATGAGTGAATTTTTCAAGCTTATAAAATTGAAATACACTTATCGTACACACGTAAATTGAGATTTTATGTCCAATTTACAATGGAGATCAAGTTATAAAAGATGGTTTTGGAAACCCTAATCGCATAAATTATATCATTTTTTGAAGAATGTTCAATTCAGATGAACAAAATGGTTGATCAGTTGTATCATTGCAATACTGATGATTTTAATTTTCTTAGTGTTATTATCATATCAATGATAGAAGCTTCTCCAAACAAGAGGGCAATGAAGTTCAAAAACAAGACCCCCACCTGATCTTTCTGCCTTCTTTTGTCACCTCCAATATTGATCATATTAGAGATACAGAAATAGGTCATGTTGACCTATCTAAGTTTCTAAAGAGAGTTGAGCAGCCTTCTTCCTATCGTCAAATGGAAGCTATCATCAATAGTAGTATTCACTTGGTAGCATCTTTCCCCATGTCTGCTCAGGACTCTAAGTTTGTGATGTCAGTTGCGAATCACTTTGATCTAGTCAGTATAATTGTAAAGAATGAAGCCAAAAATAAATTGATTAGGCTTGATGAGGAATTCTTTGATTCTATCTTTAAGTGTCCCAATATTGAGAAGTATATTGATATCACACTACAATCAGCCATAACCTATTTTGATAGAAATTTTGGCAAATGCAGAAAGAACATGAATGATAATTGGCTGGATACCTCGAGACCGACCATTGCAAGATGGCCAAAAAATCTTCCAAGATGTGGCTTCATTGAAGAAGTCAATGATTTGATAACTCTTTTGAGCAGGGTGAAAGGCCTTCCCACCTCTGATACTTTCTATAAATGGATGTATCAATATATCCATGTGATTAGGAAAAATAAAGAGAATATATTTTGGGGAAAACAAATCAGTGATGCTATCTGTGAGCAACTCACCAAGGTACCTACAACACTCAAGTTCTACATGACTTCATACTTGGTGTACATTGAGCGTTGAATGAGACATTTTCTTGGTTTGTCTACAACTAGTGACCACTTGGTGACAAGAGATAGATTGAGGTACATAAATACTTTTCCAAGTTGGTTCTTCAGAATAGTCATAGTCATTTCTAGAGAGTAAATGATGCATTCTTCAATTATTATATGGTTATGTTGAACAAGAATTTGTATAATAAAAGAGTATCTAATGATGTTTGTGAGGTGGTGAACTAATATGGATGCATGTTCCTCCAATTCCCAACTTTCACATACCTCGGGGTTAGTTGTTTCGTTGGTGAGCCTTTCATGCTCCCTAGGTACCATTTTGATAAGATTGTATTGATGGAGGTAGCTCATCAAATGAATGCAGTACATGAGGTCTAATCAGGTTCTCATAAAATAGGTTTGAAGTTCTCCCTTACCATTAATAGATATTTCATCAATACCATCTATAAAGCCAAAGAAATGGAAGAGAAGATGATAAGAGTCACCATGAGGTTCTTCAAAGCCAGGAAGGACTTCAACAAGAGAGAAATGAGAAATAATCTAAAAAAGGTGTATGTTCATGTGCACCAAATTGAAGATGTTTAGGCTAATTGTAGGTCTGAGCATGATGTAAGAAAACTTGACTATTGTTGGTTAACAGTTGATAAAATTAAAACTTTGGTCTTGTTGATGTTCCCAATGATCTTGAGGAAGATGGAGGCATCTTAGATCCTATGTATGAGAATAAAAAAGTTTCCTCTATCCATTTGCCTCTCATCCAATGGTTGCAAAAGGAATGTACTTCAATCAGGGAGTGGTTTCAAAGTATTCTCATGAATACCAATATTTGGTTGACTCTGCATGGTGTTCCAATGAAACTCTTCTCTTCCACTTTTGATGATGACATTGTTGGCCCAATGGGAAGGAGATAAAAAATTAGAACCAAGAACAAACATGATCCCACTACTCTAGCCAACGCTCCCAAACTGAAGTTTGGAGTTGGAACTAAGAAAGGCAAACACCAAGGAGAACCTTCGAGTTCTAATGTTAATGAGATACAAGAGTTAGAAGTACCAGTTGAACAAGTGCAGGGTGAGCATCTTGATGAAGAACCATTTTAAATTGATCAATTGGAAGAATGAGAAGAAGAAGGTGATCCAAAACATGCTGAATTTGATGAACATGATTTGCCACAAGAAGATAAGACCTTACCCTAGGTACCTCCTTCATCTACATTATAGGTTCATATATCTACTTATGAGTCACATTCTCCAGTGGTTACATGTATTTACCCTCCAAATATTATCCATGTATCTTTCACTAGTGCTAGTGAGTTTGCTCTAGACACACCTCATGACAACATTGAGAATGTCTTGTCAGCTTTTCCCATGTTGTCTAAAGTGTCTGCAAACATTATAGATGATTTTGAAAAGTTCATGAATGAGTCGGCTCCTAGGTCAAATGAACCATCTCTTGAAAACCCCACCAATATAGTCACCATGGCCTCTCCTATTGTAACTGTTACCAAAATTTCACTCACAGCTCATTTTTGGCTTATTGTTTTGTCCTAAGAGATGATGAATTAAAAGAAAAATGCATTTGCAAATAATTTCCATATTACATTCACATGCAAAAATGATTTCATAAAGTATTACAGTACTTCATTTATACACATGCATGAAACATGAAATATATTTGATAAATCTTTTCTGAAAGAGTAATCTTTATTAAAAATATGTATATTTGTTCTCACACAAGCCGTGAGACTAGCCAATACTTGTTCAATGCTAATAAAGAAAAATCTATACATGCATAAGTATATTGGAAAGTAAATGTGCATAGGAATATAGGGACCATTCATTGCCTGAATGACTGGTAGGCTGGTAGGTTGTCATGTTTTGTGTCTTCCTTGAGCTATTGGTAATCTCCTTAGCTCCGTTATTGTCCTAACACTTGCATCTAAGTGATAAATGATGTTAGAACTAGATGAAAGTTCTAAGAAATGAGAGGCCTCTAGCATCATATGTACACTACACCCATACATGCATAAATTTAACTCTATAAGCATTCAAAGAGAAATGCACATCTTAGGTGTGCAAGAATCCATCAGATCATCATGCAGACCCAAGATAGGATTTTTATTTCTAACATGTGTGTGTTATGTGCAGATACATGTGAGTCTTTTCATTTTCAACATGTGAGATAAAATATGGCTCCCACAAGGGTTGAACCCAGTATGTCGGCATAAGAAATGTCAAAATAGTGCAATGGAAGAGAATCAAGGAAATAGGGAGATAGAAAATCATTTGTCACTAAATGATTAGGAAAAAATGATTTAGTCGTTCAAGTTGTCATCCTATTGTCATCGGGATACTTTTCTCTATCGAGTTTGGAAAATGTTGTTTAGCTAACTGTTGAGGGCTATGCCGATAGATGTCAAAATTCCTTGTTCAGTATAGCTATGCCGATAGAATTCCAGCCATAGCCATCCAAAAGATATTGATTTACAAGATTTCAATAAATGGGTAGCATCATGCCTTGTGAAAATCAAAAGCAATGAACATGATAGTGAATGTACAATCGTAATCAAAGCATAAAAACCTTGTCATCTTCCACAAAGAGTTGCAGATCATAGTGAATATCTTAGTAAAAAGGACAAGGATAAAGCTTGTATTTATTAGGCCTCACAATCATGAGGAAAAAGATTGCTCAATCAGGGGTTCATATAGGAGCATTCAAGACAACAATAAAGAGAACAAGAGCCAGGACACCAAAAGTGAGCTACATGATGACTATTGCAGACTTAAGCTAAATAGAGTTGTCACATGCCTGTTAAGTCAACAATGTCTATACAATCCTAATCATTGAAAGTATGGTCAGATCCAAAGCACCAAGGGTTGAATTATCAAAACTCGGAGGGAAAAGGATGGTTGCAAGTCATTAATGCACAATGGTCAGGGCAGTCTTTAAGCAGAATATGACTATCAGTCCAAGGTATTGCAGCCTCAAGTGAAGTTGCATACATGTAATGAACAATCTATATGAAGGTAGAAATGATAAGTTTTAATCAAAATCATTGTCAGAGCAAAGAAAGTGTATTGGTCAAATAGCAGGGTTTGATATAGCTAGAAGAGTCTACTATCATGATTAGAAAATAATGAGAAACAAACATTTGTAGCCTTATGAATCCATGATAGTGTATGCATGAAAAGAATATTAAGGACTAAGTGACAACCCTATGTAAAGAGATCTATAGGACCCTCAACATAGTCTCAACCCAAGATCAAGACATTGTTAGAGCAACAATAAAAGATAATTTCTAGTCAAGGATTGTAATATCATCTCCATATAAGTAGCGGCTTTCATCATTCGAAGGATGAATAAATATAGTGAATAAAATGGAGTAGCATATAGAAAGCACAAAATTCCAATGTATTGATAGTCATTTTGACAATGAACTTTCAATATTAAATACCTATTATAAAAAAAAAAACCTTCATATGACTATGAGACAGTCTTCATAAGTTTGCATTACAATCTAAATCAAATGCTATAGTCATCTCAGGATGATTGAGAAAGCAGTAATCTCAAGAATCGTCAGTATTCACTTGGACTAGTATTAAGAAGTAAACGAATGCAATTTGTATTTGTTGGTTAATGGATTGGATTTCTCAAAATTTATAAATAAATACTCCTGTTGCCCAAATAGAAAACCAACAAGAACCAGTAGTTGGGTAAATAATTATTGTTTTTACCCTCTGCATTAAGGTACAACTCCCTATATGATATTCAATGATTTTTGAATAATATATTTTTTTTATGTGATTCACTTTTAACCAGAAAGTAAACAAAAGGCTTCAACATTCACTAGTCAACACAATATGAATGCTTAATGATGGATAATGAAATTCATAACAAGACATTTGATCTCAAATGGAAATTAACTCATAGGATGATAAAAAGAATATTTGAACTCTGATTGATACTCGCTCATGTCTCACAGAACAAGGGGAAAGAGAAAATTCAAATGCTTTCAGCTAGTTTCATTTACCAAATTGATTCGCAGACTTCAAATGAAAAATCAGAGAAAAGAAACTGATACATGAACACATAATCGTTCCAACAGAAATTTTACACATTCAAAACACACAGGTTTCTCAAGCTGTATCATATATTTCATTACACTCAAAGATGGGTATTCCACTGAAATTACAAGTGAGATCAGTCTATTCCTCCCAATTTTTACACAAAAATTCTATATCGCGCAAAAACATCCTTACTAATATATATAGCTGCCAGGCTTAATTGTCTTTTTTTAAAACAAAATGAAATTATGAAATTCAAGAGACAACTGCCTATAACTGAAATTAACTAAACGGCTACAAGCCGTAAATAGAGCCATAATGAAAAGAACAGAAAATGGCCTAAATTGTCTCTGGGGTGTGCCTGGTGCCACGTATATTTCGCCACTCCATATGAGCCACGGAGAAGTTATGAACAACTTGGTAATGTGGGAGCCCAATGTGCAGGATGCGTTGCTTCCAAACTTCTTTATCCATACCCACTTGCATGACTTTAGTTTTGTGCACTTCTAAGTGATCTGAACAGACAACCAACATGGATTCAGTGCGAGCTACTCTGGTGAAGTCATCTCGGGTGTAAGATTTTGATTCTTTAATAGAATTTATTTTCCCTTTGAAACTTTGCACCATATCTACTACCTGCTCAATAGTCTATTTGTCTTCCTTCAGAAGTTGTACATCGATGCACTTCAAGTCTTTCTGCATCATGGCAATGAGTTCTTTCAATTCTTTTAACAACTTAATGGACTCTTCGTGACCTTGTTTTATGATTGAATTTCTCCATTCAATGTTTTCCTTGGCCACATGCAGTACCTTGTCATCCAAATCATTTACTACCTTTTCTGTAAGGAAGTTCATGACACCATACTTCTATACATCTTTCATTTGAACAAGTACTGCAGCCCATTTTTTCCTTTCCTTTTCCCACACCGACACCTATGTTTCAAGCTCTTGAGTTATAGTCACAGCATCCTCGTACACCTTGACCAGATTAGCAATATACTCTGTTCCTTGCTGAATTATGAACTCAAGCCACTCCTCAGAGGTTTTTGCCAGCACATGATTTATTTGAACCTTATCCAACAAATTCTGGTTCATGGGAGATTTAGGATCAAAATTTTGAGGAACCTGTGACGGGGGCTATGGGCTGGGATGATGAATGGCATTAATGTACTCCGGCATCTGCTTCATAGTCTATTTCAACTCCCGTTTGTCTTTCTCATCCTTCCATGTTTTGGACAACATTTGTTTAGCAGAGGACTCTAGGTGTTTTGCATCAGCATCCCTTGAAGCAGTTCCTAAATCAAGCTTTTCAACAATAAAATCCTGCTCAGTTGCATTCTCTGGATCTTTGTCTAAAATCGGCCTAGCCACTTTAGCTACCTAGTGCCCTGTATTCTCATCCACCTCCAACATAGCCTCTTCTTTTAGCTTTTTAGACTTAGGTGTTTTCCCGAGGCATTTACCCAACATATCCTCCATTTGTACACTGATAGGGACTACGTTGCGTTTCTTACTTATTGATGCTCCCAACCACCTTGAAACGTTTGAGGATATCTTTGCTGGTGGCATTTGATATTCAGATGAATCCATGGTAGCCAAAGTAGTTACTTGATTGGGGCTTTCCCCAGGCTACTCCTTTTCTTTACCTGCATCTTGAGCTACAGGGATGTTTGCTTCCAGTTTACCCATAATCACTTGCGCCTCCTTAGTATCAAGAACTATGATAGTTTCTTTTCCTGTAATGTCTGCACATTTCCTTTTACTTTTGGAACAGTTGACTCAAACCGTTGAGGGGCCAAACAGTGGTTCTTTAAGTCTTCTAGTTTGAACCTTCTCACCTTGAGTACCAATGACACCTGCAATATCAACAATAATGTTAGAAGAAGAAATTGGTACAACAACATGAGATTGCTCAACTGATTTCTTGACTGAGGCAGCGATCAGTCTTATTCCAGGCCTACGATCTCTTAACCATTTCTCCGTTCTCCTTATTACATTAAAGGTCCTAGACTAAATATTTTCTTCTTCTCTCCTATCCCAATCAATTTTAGGAATAGGTTGGTCATGAACTCTTTCATTGAACTCCGGGTCCAATACATCTTCACCTTCCGCTTCCTGTATTCTTGCAATGTTCATTGGCAATTTCAAAGTAATGATTTGTCGTAAAGTGAACCTCGACCATAATCTTCTCTGGACTTCAAATTCATCACAACGATCCTCCCAATAGTCTTCTAACTGGGGTATATGTGAAAAGTTGACATCAACATTCAGGTGCTTCACTACATATTCTTTGTTGTCGAACCCCTGCCGAGAAACATATGGCGGCAAATTCATCTTCTTGAGTTCCAATTCTAAGTTCAATGCATCAGAAATAGTTTGGCAACTATAATGTCTGAGTTCAACTGGGAAAATTGCTTCAGATTCACTTTTCATCCCTAATCTCTTATCCACATGAGCTAACTGTCTGCTTACTTCTAAAAGTACATAACTATCGAGAGCATATCTGGGTAATCTGAAAGGTTCATCTTCAAAGCCTCCAATTCTAATATAAGTAAATCTAGGAAATTGAATAAAACAACTCCCATATGTGGTGACCAACTTTAATGCCTCAGGTGACATTCTATTATTCAAATTTCCTTGCAGTTCAAAAGTTAATCTTCCCACAAAGACATCATTCCATATCAAGAAATTTTCTGTGTACCTCTGTATTTGCAAATGTGGATAGTACTCGTAGACCTTCATTCCATTAACCCAAGGTTCTTGATGTAATCCTAGCCATTCTCTGATACAACCTAAAATATAGAACAAGTATGAAGTCATGTGAAAATTAGTTGTTCCAACAAAATTACTCAACCCTTCATGCAATCTCTCAGCAATTACTTGCGCCCAGTCTAGGTATTTTTCACCAGCTAATAATACCTGAATGTAAAAATACATCTAGTCCTCCCAATAGAAGGAATGTGAATTCCCCTTAAGCCTGTTCAAAAGGATCACGATGTCTCTAACTTCTGTGATGAAATGCTCTCTTGTTAAGGGTTTGGGCAACCTAGAACCTCCCTTCTGTATTTTAAGGAGCTAGTTTCTAGCAATGATGCTCTGATAAACACTTCTCTTCTTAGAGAAAAATGCATATGAGGTTCCTATGGACCAATCTTCATACGTCTCTTTGTGAGGAATTCCAATTGCAGCCATTACTGTTTCTCTATCAATCCACACTAGCATGTCTCCATTGTTGGCTCTAATACACCTATTACTAGCATCATATCTATTCATGCATGCATATACTAATTCTGGGCAAGGAGCAGCAATTGGGAATGCAAAGGCCTCAACAAGACCACTGTGAACTATCTTTTCCATCATGGAATTGGCTATTGGGTTCTTGGCCCTCTCTAGAAAATTATCTAACTCATCCTGAATGAAGGCTGTATCATCTAACTCTGGAAGGGTACTAACCAAGCATGATGTTTGACCCAATTTAGGCAGAGTCGGTCTCATTTTTGCTTTAAATTGCGTCAATCAGACAACATTCAATTCCGAAGCAAAGAATTACACTTTCCAATTTTCAGAACTAAAACAGAGCAGGGGAAAATAAGCAATTGAACTCACCTATCTTCAACATCAAACTATGAAACCCTCGGAAGAACTGAGCTAAATTACCTTCTGTGTCTCCACTCTTCGCCAACGACAACAATAATTATCTTACCTGAGACACCCCATATTTAAAGACAGAAAAGACTGAAATGAACCAACACATCCTTCAGCCCAGCTCATTCATCCATGTAAAATCACTTGTGATTTGATATAATTCTGACATGCTTATTAATTAGAAATCAACTCCACACAGTTGACATGCCTTCTCATGATTGTTTCCATAAATGCAATTTGAAAACATGAAAACCGAGGAAAATTCTGTTTTGATTGCGCCGCCTTTTCTTCCAAGACACCATCGGGCTGATTTGAAAACACCGCTTTGAACCTTGAACTTATTTTAAAAGAAGTTAATTGGTTCAAAGTTCAATGACAACAAGTCGCATTTGCAAACAAGCAGAAAGAGACAAAAGGAACATTCAATAACACAGGAATGAACCTTGAACCTTGAACCATTTCAAAACAAAAGTTTAATGGTTCAAGTTCAAAGCGACCACAAGACTAGTACTAAAGAGACAGCCGCAAAACACAAAACAAAAGACCGATTGAACCTTGAACCTTGAACTGGAAAGGTTCAAAGTTCAAGTTCAACGACTATGCTAATGACGACATAAAACTTTATGGATCGCATTTCGCTTGAACTTGAATTGTGAACTTTATTAAAGGTTCAACGAATGAGTACGAAACTCATTTGATGAAGACTTAAGTCCTATGAAAATAATTACCCCTTTTTTTGATAGGCTATAAGCGAAAAATAAAAAGGGGGCAACAATTGGCTCTGACTGGGGAATAGGACTGTGAAGGACTAGGAAGGAACTTAGGATCTCTGGTTTCGCACTAAAACAAGGACGAGGATGCAAAATAGGAACGACCTGACACAACGAAATTGACACAACAAAACTGACACAACAAAACTGAGCTATGTACAGAAAATGCGAGGAACACTCGCTTACAATTTGTAGAGCTTGAGATCCTGTCCATTATAAGACAAGGGGAAGAACAGTACCATCCATATACACAAGCTTGAAAGAATTCGGTCCCTTCACCTCATGAATTAGAAACAGACCTTTCCATAAGAACTCAAATTTTCCATGTGCTCCTCTCGGCTCTCTTCTTTTGTCCCAGAGTAGAACTTGATCTCCCTGCATAAATTTCCTCGGCTTGGCTTTACGGTCAAAAATCTGTTTAACCCGCTGCTGATGTTCCGTAATGTGGTCAACCAACTTTTCCCTTTCCTCTTCTATTCTAGCCAGATGCATAATCCTCCTTTCTAGTGCATTTTGAAAATGTGAATCTTCAATAACTGTCTGTAACTTGGAAGCTGCCAATTCAAGAGGAAGTGAGAGCTGAGCCCCAACACCATACACTAGTTCAAAAGGTGACATACCAATTGCTCATTTTGGTGATGTCTTGTCTGCCCACAGGGCCTCATATAACCTTTTATGCCAATCCTTAGCATTTTCGCTAACCAATTTCTTCATGATATTTATCAGATTTTTGTTACTGGATTCTGCCTGACCATTACCTTGTGGATAATAGTCAGAGGAATGCACCAAGGAAATACCATGATCATAACAAAACATGGATATTTTTGTAGAAGAAAAACTTGCAGCATTGTCAGTCACTATCTTCAATGGTACCCCAAAATGAACTAGAATATTTTCCTTTAAGAATTCACATATTATTTCTGAGGTCGTTCTCCTAACAGGCACTGCTTCTACCCACTTAGTAAAGTAATCTGTAGCTATGAGAATATGTGTATGTCCAGCGCTGGAAGAAGGTGTCAGTGGACCAATGAAATCTAGTCCCCATTGCTTGAAAGGTTCTTCCACAACTACTGGCCTGAGAGGTAAAGCAGCTAGTTGTGGTTTCCCTGTAAAGAATTTACATTTATCACACTTTGCAACCCAAACATAAGCATCTTTAAACATATCGGGCCAATAATAGCAATTTCTTAATATTTTGTATGTGGTGACTGTAGAGGAGAAATGACCTCCACAAGCATCATCATGAAATGACTTCAGCAAGGACTCACATTGTGCTTTATCCACACACCTCAGGAAGGTTCCATCCAGACCTTTCTTATATAATATGTCACCAAAAATAACATATTTAGCCGCTTTTAATTTCAAGTTTCTCTTTTCTCTGGGGGACAAATGTGTAGGACATTCTCCATATTTCAATAAAAAGGCTACATCAGTGAACCATTCATCTTGTAGGCTAACAAAAAGAGCTAAAGGCAAACTTTCTTCTTATTCTTTATTTTCTGCCATTAGGCGACACAATCCCTGTCCATGAACTAACTTCGTTGGCCTGATATACAAGTCAAATTCTTGAACCTTTGAAACCCAAGTTGCTCTATTATTCATTCCCACCTCTTGCTGAGTCAAGATACTTTTAATAGCAGAATTAGGCACAAAAACAATTGAATGAGAATGCAATATGTAATACCTAAAATGTTTAACTTTAACAACTGCGAAAGCCTGCTTCTCGTTCAATGAATAGTTTAATTCATGCTTTTTAAGTAGAATGCTCATAAACGCAATAGGAAACTCTTCACCAAGTTCATTCTTCTGTAGGAGAATACCAGACATTGTGTGTTCTGAAGCATTATAGTAAATGATAAAATTTTCTTGTAGTCAGGATTAATTAATGTTGGAGCATGAGCAATGGCCTTTTTAACTTCTTCAAAATCTTTCCTTGCATCCTCTTTCCATTTAAAGATCTGTTTCTCACTCATCATTCCTACAATATGCTTAGTGATTTCAGTGAAATCCGGCACAAATCTCCTAAGAAAGCTCACCTGACCAAAGAATGATTTGACACCACTCCTATTTGATGGAAAACTTAACTGTTGAATAGCTTTAACATGATCAAGATCGATCTTGATACCATCTTGTGAAACTATATGTCCTAAAATCTTTCCTTCAGTAACACAAAAAACTGATTTCTTTGGGTTAAGGGAAATACCATGATCTCGGCACCTTTGCAACACAGTTTCTAAATCCTTAAAATGATCTTCCCTTTTCTTGGAGAAAACTGTCAAATCATCTAGATACACAACAATGATTTTACCAATCAGATGACCAAAAGAAAGGTTCATTGCCCTTTGGAAAGTAGCTCCAGCGTTTATTAGATCGAAAGGCATACGGTTATAGGCAAAAGTTCCCCATGGTGTTGTAAAGGCGGTTTTGTGTTAATCTTCTTTTGCCATGCTTACCTGATTATATCCAGAGAAACCATCAAGTATCAACATCATTTCAGATCCGACAACAGTTTGGAGAATGTGATCCATTGCAGGTAAAGGATAATTATCTTTTAAGCTAGCCTGATTCAGATTCCGAAAATCAACACAAATTCTTATCTCTCCATTTTTCTTGTGAACCGAAACAATGTTAGCCACCCATGTTGAATGATGAATTGGATAGATTATCCTTGCCTGAAGCATTTTATCTATTTCTCTAAAAATTGCATCTGCAACTTTTGGGTTATAATTCCTTAATTTCTGCCTGAAAGGAGTCGCTTCTAGTTTAAGGGGAATATGATACTGAAATTGACCATCTCTGAAATCTTTCAAATCTTCATAGGACCAGGCAAAAACATCAAGAAACTTTCTCAACAGTTTGATGTACAAATGCCTTTCTTTCAGAGTGCAACATTTACCCAAATTAACCATTTTTGGATTCTTTTCCTCACCAATATTAATCTTCTCATATTCACCTGATGTATAAGCATCGTGGGAATCAGTTCTTCTTACAAACTTGTCATTGCAATCGAACAGGCTCTCTAAAGTCACCAATCCTTTTGGAATTCAATTTCCCTTAAGCTTAACTACTCCCTCTTTGAAGCTTCCCTTCTCATCTGGACAAAATTCATTACATTGGTTTCCCGAACCTTCAAAATAAGAAGAAGCAAACATAGCAGCATTTTGTAAGAACTTATCAATATGCTTATCATCTTCAAACACTTGCTAGAAATCTGAATTATCAGGGATGTTTGGGCGATAAACTACTTCAATTCTGTAGACATCTATACCAAAATCTGGATGTGGAAGTAGTAATGATGCCGATACTGCTAGGGAATCTGCACGAGAATTTTGACTTCTAGGAATAGCTTCTATTGAAAATGCATCAAAATACTCAATTTCATCCCAAATTCTATTTCTATAATGCTTGAGCCTCTCATTTTTCACAGAATAACGATTGCGTACCTGATTAACAATCAATTCTGCATCACCTTTAGCACACATTAGTTTAATCCCTTTCTTCCTGGCTTGTTCAATTCCTAGCAACAGTGCCTCATATTCTGCAGTATTATTTGCATTTTTAAACTCCATCTTAAATGAAAAAGGAAAATTCTCACCCTATGGAGAAATAAGCACCACTCCAGCGCCGAATCTAGCAAATGCACAACTCCCATCAAATTCCATTGTCCACAACCCTGCAGTGTGATCATCCACATCTTCTGACATATTTTTAGTGTCATCAGAGAAAAGCAAATAGTTACCAAATTCACATTCCTGATACAATATTTGTGATTTTGGATCCTCTGAAGGAAACATTGTAAATTTGGATTTTGGTTCTGGTATGAGAGTGATCTTCTATCTTCCTATAGGAATCGTTGCCTCAGACCAATCCATTTTAATCTCACCACCTAGGTCTTTACAAAAAGTTCTACTCAGCAACATTCCATAACTTGCTGGAATATCAGCAACCAATATTGTGAGCTTTACTCTTTTATTGGGATGAACTGCTAAAGCCACTTGAGCATCTTTAATTTGACCAAGTAAAGGAATTTGTTTAGAATCCATTGAGAAGCATTCACCAAAGGTTTTAGTAAGTGTGAGACCTAATGCTTTGGCCATTGTGGAAGACATTATATTAACTGAAGCTCCCGAATCAATAATATAGTTATTAAGTTTATAACCATTGATAAATAGGGAGACATAGAAAGGCTCAAGTTTTTGGTCAAGCACATGTGATGGTCCTATAGATTCATTCACTGACATTTTTGATGTAAAAGCATTCATTTGTTCTGTTAACTAGGCTTCAGTATTGAATGGTAAAGACTCAAAATTTGTCAATACATCTGAGGGCTGCAACTGAAAGTTTTCCCTCTGCACATACTTAATCAACTTTTCCAGCTCTTTGGGATTCATCCTGAGGTATTCATCAGGAGAGATTTGAATTTTTGATGTTTTACAAAACTCAACAATATCAAAAGGGATATCAGACTCAGGTTACTTCAATAATTGAACCTCTTGAACCTTTGAACTTACTTCTGAATTTCAGTTCATAGGTTCCTTACCCTTAGTTGAATTTTCATAGGATGATGGAGTGCTTGTATTTTTAAATTGATGCTAGTTTCTAGTGAAAATGACACAAGAGGGATCTTCAAGGGTTACCAATATATCTCCTCCTCTATTTGTTTCAGATTCATATTCAAGGAAGTGTATTCCAGAGTCACCAAGTTGTCCATGGATTTCCTCTATTGAGATGGGTTCATTTAGAACTTCTCTTGTACTAAGCATCTATGCATGTCTCACTATTTCTAGACAAAAGTTACCATCGTGGTCATCTGTTAAATGAAAGACGCACATATTTCTCCTGAGAGAGGGGGTGCTTCAATGGCTAGTCTTTGCTGAGTTGGGGGCAATTGTAAAGCTTTATTTCTTGTTCCGATAGGCTGATTATTAGGCCATCTTGGAATGTCTTGATAAGGCCGAGGATATGATGTATTAGCCTTGGGGAGCTATCTCTTGAGAGTGATCACATCATTAACCAACCTCTGGATTACGGGATCAGAGGGAGTTGTGGAAGTTGATGGCTGTGAGTTTGCAGCTTGAACTTCTCTTCTCCATTTGCCTGCATTGATCAAATCATCTTCTATTTCTAATGCAGTGGTTTTGGCAGTGGCTAAGTCCTGGACCCTTTGTCTACGAATAAAGAAACTTATTTCTGTAGGCATTGCATTAATGAAGAAACATTTCAAATTATCATCAGAAGGACTCCGATTAAATGGAATCTTATGAACAATCTTGTCAAACCTTGCCACAAAGTCTCTCATGGATTTAGGTATTTCCTTTCTCAATTGAGCTAATTGGGCTAAAAGAGAATGGTCATCTTCTACCACTTTAAATCTATCCTCGAACCTAGTTTTCAAATCCTGCCAGTTTGTTATTACACCATTTGGCAAATGGTAAAACCAGTCGGCTGCTATTCTAGTCAATGTCTGAATAAACAACCTTATTGCTACATCTTCATGCTGAACCACCAACATGCCACATGCAACATTAAAAGCATTAAAATGCTCATCAACTGTAAATTTTCCATCACCATTAAACTTAGGTAAATTTTCTCTAGAACCTTTAGGTAAGGGATTCAAATTTGCTCCAAGGGCAAGTGGTCCTACTGTTGGACCCCAGGGATTATTTGCAGCCATAGGAAGGATAATATTCAAAGGGGTGGGATTAATCATAGTGGGAAAGACAACACCATGTAAAGTCAAGGAATGGAAAATAGAAGATTGGGAAGGAACAAAAGGAGATCTTGGGGGCCAACTTCTTGCCCTTCTTTGAGGTATAAAGGAAGGGAAGGAATTTAGGTTTTACAATTCTTCAAAAGCTGAATCAACTAATCCTTCTCGCCTTTGGGATCTAGTATATCTTCTGGTCTCCAGTGTGCTCCCACCCTATAGACTTCAAAATAAACTACGAACCAATTCAAAGTAACTTATGGCTATAAAACTAATCTTATTATTCGACTCCCCAGCAAAGTCGCCAAAAATCTGTTGGTTAATGGACTGGATTTCTCAAAATTTATAAATAAATACTCCTGTTGCCCAAATAGAAAACCAACGAGAACCAGTAGTTGGGTAAATAATTATTGTTTTTACCCTCTTTATTAAGGTACATCTCCCTATATGATATAAAATGAATTTTGAATAATATATATTTTTTTATGTGATTCACTTTTAACCAGAAAGTAAACAAAAGGCTTCAACATTCACTAGTCAACACAATATAAATGCTTAATGATGGATAATGAAATTCATAACAAGACATTTGATCTCAAATGGAAATTAACTCATAGGATGATAAAAAGAATATTTGAACTCTGATTGATACTCGCTCATGTCTCATAGGACAAGGGGAATCAAAAAATTCAAATGCTTTCAGCTAGTTTCATTTACCAAATTGATTCGCAAACTTCAAATGAAAAATCAGAGAAAAGAAATTGATACATGAACACATAATCGTTCCAACATAAATTTTACACATTCAAAACACACAGGTTTCTCAAGCTGTATCATATATTTCATTCCACTCAAAGATGGGTATTCCACTGAAATTACAAGTGAGATCAGTTTGTTCCTCCCAATTTTTACACAAAAATTCTATATCGCGCAAAAACATCCTTACTAATATATATAGCCACCAGGCTTAATTGTCTTTTTTTTAAACAAAATGAAATTATGAAATTCAAGAGACAACCGCCTATAACTGAAATTAACTAAACAACTACAAGCTGTAAATAGAGCCATAACGAAAAGAATAGAAAATGGCCTAAATTGTCTTTGGGGTGTGCGTGGTGCCACGTATATTTCACCACTCCATATGAGCCACGGAGAAGTTATGAACAACTTGGTAATGTGGGAGCCCAATGTGCAGGATGCGTTTCTTCCAAACTTCTTTATCCATACCCACTTGCGTGACTTTAGTTTTGTGCACTTCTAAGCTACTCTGGTGAAATCATCTTGGGTGAAAGATTTTGATTCTTTAACAGAATTTATTTTCCCTTTGAAACTCTGCACCATATCTACTACCTACTCAATAGTCTATTCGTCTTCCTTCAGAAGTTGTACATCGATGTACTTCAAGTCTTCTTGCATCACGACAATGAGTTCTTTCAATTCTTTTAACAACTTAATGGACTCTTCGTGACCTTGTTTTATGATTGAATTTCTCCATTCAATGTTTTCCTTGGCCACATGCAGTACCTTGTTATCCAAATCATTTACTACCTTTTCTATAAGGAAGTTCATGACACCATACTTCTATACATCTTTCATTTGAACCAGTACTGCAGCCCATTTTTTCCTTTCCTTTTCCCATGCCAACACCTCTGTTTCAAGCTCTTGAGTTATAGTCACATCATCCTTGTACACCTTGACCAGATTAGCAATATACTCTGTTCCTTGCTGAATTTTGAACTCAAGCCACTCCTTGAAGGTTTCTACCAGCACATGATTTCTCTCTGAACCTTATCCAACAAATTCTGGTTCATGGGAGATTTAGGATCAAAATTCTGAGGAACCTGTGACAGGGGCTATGGGCTGGGATGATGAATGGCATTAATGTACTTTGCCATCTACTTCACGATCTATTTCAACTCTCGTTTGTCTTTCTCATCCTTCCATGTTCTAGACAACATTCGTTTAGCAAAGGACTCTAGGTGTTTTGCATCAGCAACCCTTGAAGCAGTTCCTAAATCAAGCTTTTCAACAACAAAATCTTTCTCAGTTGCATTCCTAGATCTTTGTCTAAAATCGGCCTAGCCACTTCAGCTACCCAATGCCCTGTATTCTCATCCACCTCCAGCATAGCCTTTGCTTTTAGCTTTTTAAACTTAGGTTGTTTCCCAAGGCATTTACTCACCATATCCTCCATGGGTACACTAATAGGGACTACATTGCGTTTCTTACTTATTGATGCTCCCAACCACCTTGAAATGTTTGAGGATATCTTTGCTGGCAGTGTTTGATATTCAGATGAATCCATGGTAGCCAAAGTAGTTACTTGATTGGGGCTTTCCCCGGGCTGCTCCTTTTCTTTACCTGCATCTTGAGCTGCAGGGATGTTTGCTTCCGATTCACCCATAATCACTTGCGCCTCCTCAGTATCAACAACTAGGATAATTTCTTTTCCTGTAATGTCTGCACCTTTCCTTTTACTTCTGGAATGGGTGACTCGAACCGTTGAGGGGCCAAACAGTGGTTCTTTAAGTCTTCTGGTTTGAACCTTCTCACCTTGACTACTAGTGACACCTGCAATATCAACAATAATGTTAGAAGAAGAAATTGGCACAACAGCATGAGTTTGGTCAACTGATTTCTTGACTGAGGCAGCGGTCAGTCTTATTCCAGGCCTACAATCTCTTAACCATTTCTCCATTCTCCTTATTACATTCAAGGTCCTAGAAAAAATATTTTCTTCTTCTCTCCTATCCCAATCAATTTCAGGAATAGGTTGGTCATGAACTCTTTCATTGAACTCCGGGTCCAATACATCTTCACCTTCCGCTTCCTGTATTCCTGCAATGTTCATTGGCAATTTCAAAGTAATGATTTTCCGTAAAGTGAACCTCGACCATAATCTTCTCCGAACTTCAAATTCATCACAACAATCCTCCCTATAGTCTTCTAACTGGGGTATATGTGAAAATTTCACATCAACATTCAGGTGCTTCACTGCATATTCTTTATTGTCGAACCCCTGCCGAGCAACATATGGCGGCAAATTCATCTTCTTGAGTTCCAATTCTAAGTTCAATGCATCAGAAATAGTTTGGCAACTATAATGTCCGAGTTCAACTGGGAAAATTGCTTCAGATTCACTTTTCATCCCTAATCTCTTATCCACATGAGCTAATTGTCTGCTTACTTCTAAAAGTACATAACTATCGAGAGCATATCTGGGTAATCTGAAAGGTTCATCTTCGAAGCCTCCAGTTCTAATATAAGTAAATCTAGGAAATTGAATAAAACAACTCCCATATGTGGTGACCAACTTTAATGCCTCAGGTGACATTCTATTATTCAAATTTCCTTGCAGTTCAAAAGTTAATCTTCCCACAAAGACATCATTCCATCTCAAGAAATTTTCTGTGTACCTCTGTATTTGCAAATGTGGATAGTACTCGTAGACCTTCATTCCATTAACCCAACGTTCTTGATGTAATCCTAGCCATTCTCTGATACAGCCTAAAATATAGAACAAGTATGAAGTCATGTGAAAATTAGTTGTTCCAACAAAATTACTCAACCCTTCATGCAATCTCTCAGCAATTACTTGCGCCCAGTCTAGGTATTTTTCACCAGCTAATAATACCTGAATGTAAAATACATCCAGTCCTCCCAATAGAAGGCATGTGAATTCCCCTTTAGCCTGTTCAAAAGGATCATGATGTCTCTAACTTCTGTGATGAAATGCTCTCTTGTTAAGGGTTTGGGCAACCTAGAACCTCCCTTCTGTATTTTAAGGAGCCAGTTTCTAGCAATGATGCTCTGATAAACACTTCTCTTCTCAAAGAAAAATGCGTATGAAGTTCCTATGGACCAATCTTCATATGACTCTTTGTGAGGAATTCCAATTGCAGCCATTACTGTTTCTCTGTCAATCCGCACTAGCATGTCTCCATTATTGACTCTAATACACCTATTACTTGCATCATATATGTTCATGCATGCATATACTAATTCTGGGCAAGGACCAGCAATTGGGAATGCAATGACCTCAAAAAGACCATTGTGAACTATCTTTTCCATCATGGAATTGGCTGTTGGGTTCTTGGCCCTCTCTAGAAAATTATCTAACTCATCCTGAATGAAGGATGCATCATCTAACTCTGGAAGGGTACTAACCAAGCATGATGTTCGACCCAATTTAGGTAGTGTTGGTCTCATTTTTGCTTTAAATTGCGTCAATCAGACAACATTCAACTCTGAAGCAAAGAATTACACTTTCCAATTTTCAGAACTAAAACAAAGCAGGGGAAAATAAGCAATTGAACTCACCTGTCTTCAACATCAAACTATGAAACCCTTGAAAGAACTGAGCTAAATTACCTTCTGCGTCTCCACTGTTCACCAATGACAACAATAATTATCTTACCTGAGATGCCCCATATTTAAAGACGGAAAAGACTGAAATGAACCAACACATGCTTCGGCCCAGCTCATTCATCCGTGTAAAATCACTTGTGATTTGATATAATTCTGACATGCTTATTAATTAGAAATCAACTCCACACAGTTGACATGCCTTCTCATGATTGTTTCCATAATTGCAATTTGAAAACACGAAAACCAAGGAAAATTCTGTTTTGATTGTGCTGCCTTTTCTTCCAAGACATCATCGGGCTGATTTGAAAACACCGCTTTGAACCTTGAACTTATTTTAAAAGAAGTTCATTGGTTCAAAGTTCAATGACAACAAGTCATGTTTGCGAACAAGCAGAAAGAGACAAAAGGAACGTTCAATAACATGGGAATGAACCTTGAACCTTGAACCATTTCAAAACAAAAGTTCAATGGTTCAAGTTCAAAGCGACCACAAGACTAGTACTAAAGAGACAGCCACAAAAGACTGATTGAACCTTGAACCTTGAACCTTGAACCGAAAAGGTTCAAATTTCAAGTTCAACGACTATGCTAATGACGACATAAAACTTTATGGATAGCATTTCACTTGAACTCGAATTGTGAACTTTATTAAAGGTTCGACGAATGAGTACGAAACTTGTTTGATGAAGACTTAAGTCCTATGAAAATAATTACCCCTTTTTTTGATAGGCTATAAGCAAAAAATAAAAAGGGGGCAACAGTATCAACTAGAGTTTGGTGATTCAAATCACAAAGATCAACTCGTAATGAAGAGTAGTTCCAATGAGCCCAAATACAGTGAATAGTGATTGTAATGATTGTATAAAAGTAGCAAGGAGTCAGCCAAAGTGCAAGCCTAGAACATAGTAGTTACAACATGAGAATACGACCAAATCACAACCAAATGCACAAAGCTAATAAGTAAAGTGGGTAGGGTATCACAAAGATTGATATAAATTGCTCATGGTAGAAACAATTTTGTGAATACCAAAGAACAAAGATGAATTTAAAAATAAGTGAGATCAAGGCACGACAATCTTGCTTATTGTTAGTCTTAGCAACAAATGAAGAAAGCCATAGTGAAAGTAGTGATACATCATTGTCAAAACAGGGGTATTATGCATTGTTATAACAACAAACTGGTGAACATGACCTTATAACTCAAGGTCAAAATAGTTGTTTTGACTAAATATATGTTTTGTCTCAGTCCAAAATAAAGAGCAGTGCAATGAAGAAAATAACATCAGTCAATGGTTTTCAAGATCTTTTAGATCTTAATAATGAAATTGTTGTCATAATAGGGAAGGTGATATCATTTGTAAGTGAAAGTTGTAGTGTTTATGTTCCCACCATAGCCTCATGAAAATAACAATTCATTAAATGGATACACGGGCACCTTAAGCATACACAAATATCATCACATGAGTAAACCCTCATTTGCCGTCTAAGGACACATGGAAAACCTTACTCCAACTTGTTCATTGTCATAAAGTAGAATAAACGCAATCTTTGTGATGCTCACATATAAAATCCATTAATTGTACATGGATAAACCCTAGAGTTGCAATCATATTCAAAGGGTAAAGGAAAGAAAGATATATTTTTGCAATGATTTAAGTCATTCACAGTAAAATATAAGCAATCATAACCTGAAATGAAAATAGCATATTACAAAATGTGAAAGAAAATGTTTAGAAGATGGCTTATATTCACTTTCCCTAAGAAATCTTCAAAACAACAACAATTTTGAGCTCTTAACTGTAGGTTCAAGCTTCAATATCTTCTTCATGGTAGCTAGGGTTTCCTAGTTGGTGGCAGAGCTTCCTCAAGAAGCTTCATGAATATTAAAGAATGAATGATATCTTTTGAACTTTTAGGGTTTTCTTAACCCTAAATCCTTCTAACAATCATTTTAGTGGGATATTTTTAAAAAATAATCTTCAAAACTAATGTCAGTCAGGGACCCCTTTATGCCTTTTAGGCATTTTGTTAAGTGCTAGTTGGGGTCAACATTCATATGTTTGACTAGATGATTGCTTGTAGTGTTGTCATAACTTGTATGCCATATCACCTTGAAGATGAGGTCCCTTATGCTTGGTACGTACTATTGAGGTTGTGGGCTAGGTTTTATTTGCATAAGTATCTTTGTAAAACAAATGAGTTAATAGGTGTGGTTATAAACTTGTAACTCTTCTTGATAATCTTTAATGCAAAATGAGAGCATATAGATCTTGTTAAGAGTCAATTACCAACATATGGAGGGTATATAGGCAATTTTTATTTGCCTTTTGAGAGTTTTTAGGGGTTTTTTGGGTGTCTTTATGTTTGAGAAAATTAGACTTGACTTTTTGACCCATTTGGAGACCTTTTGGATGGAATACAGGTCCTATTTTTTGGGCTTTTTGAGGACATCTAAGCTGAGACAGTTGGGGTTCCTATCTTCTTAGGATTTTGGAGGAAGTTTGTAGTGACTCCATATAGTCATCTTTTTGACTTATTGTATTCAGTTCTTGATTATGCAGAGTAGAGGCAGTGATTTTTGGGAATCCTTTGTTCATACTAGCATATTTCTTGTAACTAATGTTATATGATATATATAGAGACTACCTTTGAGGCTACTTTTGGATAGTATCATCACCTTCTTATCACTTGCATAGTTGTGTATTTTTGTGATTTATCAAATTATAAGTGGAGTGCTTTATTTCCTTATAATTTTATCTCACTATTTTCATACCCTCTTTGTGATAGTGTAATGTGCAGGTTGCAGTTTGTGTTAAAGTGCATGTTATGAGCTCTTTACTGTGAATTTTCTTTTTCCTTTATAGAGAGAGTATACATTTAGACCTATCTATGAAATATTGATGCAAGTGCATGATTAGGATAAGTTGAGTGAATTTATCAATGTCATTTCAGTGTTCAAGTGTCATAGATTTCCTGAATGCCATAAGTTATCAATTGATGTATCACCTAGTTAGTTTCAATTTTTCAATATAGTTGTTAAGTTTATTGGTTTTAGTTTCATCTCCACTCCTTTTCCTCATAATTCAATAGTTTTAGGGTGATAACCATCTAAGAGCCGGCCTCATCTAGAGATTCACTCCAATTTTTAGGTGACCCATAGCCTAGGAGTGTTACCATGTTTCTCTGAAGTACCAAGTTCTGCATCTGGGTGAGGGTGCAATTTCAGGAGTTAACAACAACCACCACCGTTTAGGATTATATCAATCCTTCTCAAGATGTGGTAGCAAGTGAGAATGATGATTTAACTTTACCACCTTGGTTTATGTCCATTGCACCAAAGAGAAAGAAGTAAGTTGTGTATCCTGAAGCCTTTGATTTCAACCAACTTGTTCCTACCAAACCCATGACTGTCAAAAAAGATAAAACATTGTCATGGGTAAAGGTTGACAATAATAAGAAAAATTATGTCGAGTTTGTTGTTCCTCCTCCAAATGCAATTATTGGCAAGGTCCAAGATTCAAATTATGTGATTCATAGGATCGATCTAGGAAAGAAAACTCATGATTCTGTAGTGCAAGATGCTCAGTTGTCTTTGGAAGCCCTAGTTTCAAGATATGATGAAGAAAAGGCCATGAAAGATCAACTCAAGGCATGAATTGAGAAACTCACCTCAATTTTGGTCAAGGTTACTATGTCCTCAGAGGTTGTTGAACCAATAACCTCATCTCTAGATGAGCAGGTTGTCAAAAGAGCTGAACAAGCAACATCTTGGAGCAAAGTTGTAAGAGAATGGATGGATTAGATGTTGAGCCAAGACACGTGACTCATAATTTCAACTAGCAAAATTGCTAGCAATCTTGATGCTATAAGGTCAAAGGTAGATAACACCATAGAGGTCTTCTCCTAGGAACTTGAAACACAAGAGAATGATTTTGAAGCCTAGTTGAAGTTTAACGACTATGATTATGATGATCTCATTTAAAATGGAATTAATATCCCTTTGTGGTGAATGTATATTGAGCAATGAGAGGCATTGGAGTAGCAGATGAATATTCTAGAGTGCCTAGTCAAGGATATAAAAAAATCTCTAAAATAATGTGCAGATAAGAAGAAAGAGATTGTTGCAAAAATATCTAAGATTCCATGTGCTTTCCTCAATGAGAATGAAAAGGTGCTTGATGTGGATGAAATAATCAAAGAATTCATCTTGCTTGTGAGTACTGAATTTAATAGGGAGGACTTCTCTTTGTCCTCAATTGATAGGTTACTGGATCTTCAGTTCATCTTGGATTTTGTAGATTCGCTTCTAAAGAAACATAAGAAGTATTGCACCAACTTAGAAGATTCCATCAATAGGGTCAAATTCATCATCGACAATACTCAGGGACCCAATGGAATTCAAATGAAGAATGCTTTGCAGAAGTTTGAGGAATTCTAGAAGTGAGATTCAGCTTGAGGAAAATAACACTTAGTTATTTTCATATTTTTCCCAATGGCCTTTCATTTTATCCATCAACACCTCAGGTGTCATTTTGCAATTGCTCATGTGCACCTGTTGAGTGCACAAGTCCTAAGTCAAATTGACCACTTCTTTTGACTTAGTCTTAGAATTAGTTATAATTTCCTATTTTCATGTTGCACCCCTTTTCTATATATATGAGGGTTATTATTGTAATAAGGATCTTTTTTTTTTTCCATACTTGTTTATGCAACAAAACTCTGCCAAAGTGAAGAACCAATTGAGACTTGGTGTTCATTTTATAAATTTACATCTTAATCAAGAAAAAGAAGAGCTTGGCATTCAAACTTCGTTTTGAGTTCAATATTTAATGTTGTATGAATGTTCTTATGTCATCGGTATAATATGTTCTTGAATGATTAAAGTTGGAAATTGTCATTAGTGTTGAATATTGAGGAACTTTTGAGTCTTTATAAGTAATCTTTGAGTTACTTTGGAAATTTAGAAATTGGAAATTAGTTGAGGGAGAATTGCTTTAAGTATTTGAGCTTTTACAAGTTATCTTTATAAATTGTATTTGAAAGATATAAAGTAAAGTATTTGTGCTATACGAACTATCTGGTTAGAGTATAATATCTTTCAATATATTTGTGAGTCTTTGAGCTAATAATATATTTGGGTTACAGTGGTTGATAGGAGTTTTAATACATAGAAATAATCTTTGAGTTCTTAGTTGTGCAAATTCTCATCCCTAGGTCATTTTCAGAAAAAACGGAAGTAACAAAAGACTTTGTTCTTTCACAGACACTTTACTTTCTAAGTAAATTAGTTTAATATTACTACAAGTTTCAAATTGTTTAAAGGAAAATCTATTCCTAAAAGAGAATTGGATGTAACTGGTTCTGAAAGAAGAGGACTAAGTTTTTATTGTAGGTTGGATTATTGTAAAGTTAGCAGGTAGGTAAAATAGAAAGTAATTATAATAGAAAGGGGGAGCCTTCCCTTATAATTTGGAGGGGTTATATCTTGCCTTCTAAAAGATATCATCCCCTGTGCTATCGTGAAACACACATTTTGTGAACCTTCATCAATTTACAAAATTTTCACCCAATAGGGCTAGATAGCTATTTCCCCTTGAAAGTATCTCTCGACATATTTTGCATAATTCTATGTAAGATAACGAGGCTAGTAACATCTACAAACACTATTATTTTAATGAACCACTCCTTTTTGTTTAAGTATTAATAGCATCCTAACTTTATGAAAAATAAAATAACTCTTACGTAAATAAATATGACTCTTAAAATAAAAATAAACAATATAATTAGATTTCTAAATGTTACCTATTTTCACTACTACCTCAATCAGTTAGAGATTTTGTGTGTTATAAACAAAGGTGCATTTTTTATTTTGTTTTATTACATTCATGAACATTTAAAAGGAGAAGAGAAAAGATTTCTATGCATTGAATAAAATGTAGATGCATAAGAGAGAGAACACAGTATTTTGAAAAAAGTAATTTTTATTAATATGAATGTACAATGTCTCACACAAGCCGTGAGACTAACTAGTGGTGTAGATAAGGAAAACACTATACATTTGCAGATCCAAAGTAAATGTAAAATGCACATAAGGGAGGGTGACTTGTCATTGCTTGAATGACGAGTCCTAATTGAGTTGTCCCGTTTGAATGGCTTTGAGTCATCTTTGGTCTTTCGCCCAACTTGCATCCAATCGTACCTCCTTGCTGCTCTTGAGTACCCACATTTGAGTAAATAAAGTGTTAGAGAAATGAGAGTCATCATTCGTTATCTGCGCATGCATCTAAAAATATACAATCTATCCATGTGCATCATAATAGCTAGAATCTCATTAGGTCCAGGAGACAAATGCCAAATCAAATCAACAGGAAGAAATCAATATGTGCTATTTTTATCTAGCTTGTTTGTCATTGTGGAAATATAGGGAAGTAATGTTTCTATTCATCGAATTACAACATGTGGGGTAAAATGTGGCTCCCACAAGAGTTGAGCCCAACATGCTGACATATGAGAAGTCAAACAATGCAATGACAAAGTGATACAAAGAGCTACAGAGTATAAATCCTTACAAGTTCACCATTCGAGCCTCGTAACACAGTTACAATGTATTATCTTTAAAATGTGATTACCGAGTATCTCTATCAATGTGAACAAATACATATCAGAGAAGCCCCAACAACAAGTGAGTGTAGACACTTAAATTAATTATTTGAATTAATTTATTTAACTTCCTCGCATAATTAATTTATTAATTATGCCAAACCCTATTCTTTCTCAATATTAATTAAATATAATTAATATTGTCACTATAGTCTAGTGATTGATTTATTTAATAAATCAATCTACCTTTATTCTTCTAAAATCCCTAAAATTAATTCTCTCCAAATCCCCCCTTTAATTAATTAGCCTCAATTAATTAATTGATCTATGTGATTCCTACAAATCACCTTTTCCTAATCCATCATTAACCCAATGAATTCTTCTAGAAGCACCCCTAATCTCACTTATCATTATTCTTCTATTTTTTAATTCCCTCCACTCATTCTCTCTCCTAGTCAAATCCTCCTACAAATCCCTTTTGTCCTAATCCCACCTAATCATTCGTCTAATCTATCCTCTAATGAGTTTCTAGTGGTTAATCCTCATGATTAGCCACAACGTCAACTCCTTGTCCCCTCACTCACTCACCTCCCTTAAATTCCCTTTTCCTAGGTGAATGCGAGATTTTCATTCATCTAGGTATCCCTTCACCCAAGGAATTTTTAATTCCTTCTCCTCATCACTCAAGGCATATTTTATTTCTTTTCTCTTTGCTAGGTGCATTGGGAAGCCTTCCCAATGAACCTTGAGGAGTGTGGAGACAAGAAATGCCTTTAAGGCATATCTCTTGGACTCCACACTTGTCTTGTCATCTCCTCTTGGGCCATGCGTGGGCTCACACGCAATCCTGACCCTCCATCTTGGATCAATCCTAGCCCTTAATTTCCTCCCCTCTTCTCCTATAAATTGGAGGCTCCAGTCCTTCATTTGACATCTCCAAGTTATCTAAGTTTATGCTGTCAATTTGAGCCTAGAAAACCATCCAAGTATCCAAACTCTAGCCAAAATTACATTCACCTATCACTTAGCCAATTTCCCATCCATTTCATCTCATCATCCAATACCTTATGCACAATCTTGGAGAGCCATCGACATCAAACAACAGTGCCAATCCAATCAAGCCAAGAAGGGGTGCATCTTTGGCTTCATCAAAGGCTCAATTCGAAGCAGAAGGAGAAGATTGCAAAGGTATAATGGTTTCTTAGGTGTTTTTGTGTCATTGTTGCATATTTTATTATATTTGATCATTGTATCTTCCTTCCAATCTTTCCCGCTCTTCATTTTGGCATGCTTGGTGGGACCCACGTCCCTAAATTTAACCTTTTTTTGGAGTTTTTGTAAAAAAAATTTATCGCAGGTATCGTAATAGCATGAGCAACTGCAAACAAGAACAACCACCTCAAGATCAGCATGAGCGATTTTTACTTCAGCACGTGCACATGCACTTCAGTGCGAGCAGTTTGAAATTTGAAAAACTAACCCTCCTTTTGCATGATCCTGGAACAACATGAGCACTACCAAAACAACGTGTTCGAAAGCATCTTTAGTATATTTTCTATCTTATTACTTAATTAGCAGTAAAAAAACACTAAAAAATAAAAAAAGATAGAAAAATCAAAAAATTCCTTAGTTAGCATAATCTAACTGTATTTCGTTTCAAAATTTGTGGTTCAGCGTGAACGCTTTGCTAATAGCACGAGCGCTTTGATAGAGTTCCCACCTGTTTTCAAATTTTCAAATTTGCGAATTTTATTATGTTTTCTGTATTAACTTGTTTCAACACGTACGTCTGCGTTTCAGTGCCTTTGAAAACCTATCAACGCAACCACAATGTATATTCTGCAGTTTTTTAATTTTCTATACGATTCTATTTTTTTTTTGCCCCCTTTAGCGCGTACGCATGCACTTTAGCGCGTGTGTCTATAGAACAACACAAGCGCTAATTCTGTAGACCCGTCTTTACTAATCACAATTTTGTGATTTTTGCAGGTCTATCCGATTGTCCAAGGCTTAAAATAAAACTACTAATCAGATTTTTTGCAGGTTGCCTATGGAAATCCAACCAAACTTTGTGCTTGCTTAATTTTTCTAGGCACTTAGTTTTAATTAGGGGGTAAAATAACTAAAGTGATTGATCTTGTTTGAGAAAAGTGTGAAAGTAGGAGAGTTTGCTCTTGTCTATCTAGACAATCAGAAATCCATACCTTGGGCACTTTTCTAGCTTGTTGTGTGCTTTCCCTTAGCGGGCCTGGCCTCTCAATTTTCTTAGGCATTGGTGAGAGGGGAATGACCCAAGTGAGTATAGCCAAACCTGGGCATTCCGACTCACTTTAATAAGTAGGCCTCTTAAGATGAAAGTTTCGGAGGACAAAGCTATTTGAAAGTTCACTCTCATATTGGGCATTTTGTAGGGCCTTTAGGTATCAATCACACTTGCATGACTACACATTTATTGGTACTTTGTAGGGATATAGGCCTCAATCACGCTTGCGCAACTACAAGGAGTAGTCTTCGAACATAAATCCTTATTAAGAACTCTAGGATTAGAGACCACTTGGTTCACCTCCGAAAGGTGGATAATCTTTGTGCAAGGGAGATAGTAACTCCCCCAAGAGACTTGCCATATCGTGCCCCCATTAGCATTTAGAGTCGACTAATATGGCATTGGGAATCCATTGTGTGATGCCCAATGACCATATTCTGATTAGCTTTTGGGTGTCTACCTGAGTCAACAAACAAAGGTTTTCCTCCTCAGCCAATTTCCTAGGGTAGCTTCACATGCTTGATGTGCTTATTTGAATTAATGGCCAATGTGTTTGCTTTGTCTTCTTTCCAAGAGTAGAATTAGTCAACATCCTAGTCATTATCATCAAAATCAAGTTTAGTCCACGTCATATTCAAGTCATTCCCAGATCATGTCCTAGTCATACAAATTTTTTGAACCAACATCAATCAAGTCCAAGTCATAACAAACTCAAGTCTTCCAAACAAGTCCCAAATTACGTCGGGACTCCGTCCATCTCATGTTTCATAAGCCCAAGTTGTATAAGCCTAAGAAGTCAATCTACCGACCAATCAAGAAGAAGAAGCTCACGCAAGCACAACTCGTTAGATATTGGAAGTTTTGGTACACCAATCACAAACTCTTGCTTAAACATAGGACCTTTTTGCACCATTACCACAATTGAATCCATGATCATAGCAATGACTTTGATGCTAGTGTTGAATTAAGAGTCCGTACCCTCCATCAATGTTCAAGTTTGGCTTTTAACACCAACTATCGTCAGAATCAGGGTGGTCACATCCCTTCATATAGCTTGCCACTCGAACCAATCATCTATTGAGTCATGTTCATGCCAAGAATAGCCTAGTCATCAAATTTCTTCTAATCATCACTATCACCTCTCTTTGATCAATCATCCTTAATCTTTCCTAAGGACTTAGCACATGAACCAATCCTCAATCAATCATTTTTAAACAAATCAATCCTCAATCAACCATCTTCAATCAATCATCCTTTAATCCAATTAACCTCACGTTAAGGTTTTAAGTCTTGTGAAGTTTTATTTAGACCTCATCTTTAAGCAATCAACCATTTGGCTTTTGTGCTTGAAGAAGAATCATTTCCAAGTACTTTCGCCCCATCCTTTGAGTCGATCAAGACTCTTATCTCACATCTTTATTTTTCTTAGGATAATTAGTCAGTCCTTAGTATAAGAAAGACTTTGATCATTATCCTAAGGTCTAAATTTTACCCAGCTTGGTCATCACCTTGCTTGTGCTTTCATCAACATCCCCCACCTAAAATACCCATTCAAGGACTAAGGTGCAACCTTAATCAAACCTATGTCCTAATTCAAGGACTTTATCAATCAATCAAATCCAAATTAAATCCAAGATCTCTGCTAAGTCCTTTCATCAAATCTTTTTCTTGTAATCAATCTTTCTAAGACTATTCTTGTATGGTCACAACTCGATCTCAAAAGAAAAATATGGTTGAACAACAATATGGCATGCCAGACATTAGTGTCCTATATCAAGACTCTACATAAGATCTTACACAAAGTGTACAACCCAACATCCAAAATCAATGACAAGAGGACCCTAATATGGTTGATCAAGATGAAATTTCTCTGAACGTGCAAACATTTTTAGAAGACTTATAATCAAGAAATGATGGAGAAATTTATCTGACATAATCCTAGTGCTCTTCTAAAGACTCTTATTGAAAATGGAGCTTGCCTTCGTCCTGATTTTGATAGATCCATTCTTGATCAACAACCACAAGGATACCTTGCTCCTACTCATATCATCACACCTGTTCTTCAACCTCAATCAATTGAACCCCCACCCATCATCCAAACCCAATCAATAGCGCCCACAACATCTGTCCCCGTGGTCTCCATTCCACCTTCTTCCTTCTTGGCATCTATGCCAATATCCAATCCGATCTCATCTATTATCCAACATGCTTCTATACCATCTTCTTCTACCCGACCATACGTTTCTATTCCACAATCCTCCATTCCTCTCAACAATATCACTAACTTCATTCGAGCTTCGCTTCCTCCTGTCACAACAATTTTTGGGTCGCAACCAATTGTCACTCAAGTCCCCGTGACATCGATCATCACATCTCACATCCCTGATTCCTCATCATATCAATACATTATTGGTGGTGGTACACCTTCATGACTCATCCAATTCTAGGGGCAAACACAATTCATCATGTCCAAAATCCACAACAAGACATCCTTAAGGAAATCCAGGACATGAAAAACATTATAAAAAACATTAAGGAAGGGACTACAAAAATAAAACCTTACTCACTTGAGGAATTTTGTCATTGTCCTTATGACCCGTCTATATCAGTTGCACCATACATGCCAGGGTTGAGATGCCTAAGTTCATGAAGTATGAGGGAAAAGGGGACCCCCGAGACCATGTTTGTGAGTTTCACATCTTATGTCAAGAAGTCTCCTATAGTGAATTATACCTTCAAAGTCTCTTCCCTCAGAGTCTCATGGGAGATGTTCTTGCATGGTTCTCATCCTTACCTCGAGGTTCTATCACTTCCTTTCTGGACTTAGCAGAAAATTTCGTGGCCCACTATGCCTACAACATTGTTAATGATGTTTCCATGATGGACCTTTGTAACACAAAACAAAGTCCTGGAGAGACTTTCTCTAACTTCTTTCAAATATGGCGACATCTCATCAAGAAATTCTAATGGGACATGCTAGAACAACACCAGATCGAATTATTTCAAAAGAATTTGGTGCCCAAACTATCAAGACTCTTGAAATCTCAATATATCAAATCTTTCCAAAAATTGACTGACAAGGGCCTAGATTTTGAACATGTATTGTTAGAGGAAGGAAACTTAAAACATTACCAAAAATCAAGTCAAAATTATTCCTCTTACCATAATGATAAACCAAAATTTTGGTCCAAAAACAAGAATGTAGTCAATGATGGTGTAACTGATGCAAAACAGGTCCAGACCGTGGCCGCTCCTCCAAAGCCCACCACCACCAATTGCCAATTCAACAATCAAAACAATCAAAATCAATCTCAAAATCCTCATAACAATGTCTCAGTTCAGGGGTGACCACCCCAATCTAACAAGAGTACTCCAAGAGATTTCACTCCTCTTGTCAAGCCCATTGAGGTTGTGTTCCAGAAGTTTGTGCAAGCAGGTGTGGTAGTCTTTCCAATAAGTCGCTCGTTTGATCCTAATCAACCCAAGCCTAGGTGGTACAATGAGAATGAGTATTGTGAATATCATCCTATCAATGGTCATGATACACGAAAGTGTATGAACTTGAAAATATACATACAAGACCTCATTGATAAGGGTGATATTGAAGTAGCAACAACCAAACCTGGTAACAACAATGACAAACTTAAGATGTACCAGGAACCTTTCCCAAAACATGATAAAGGTAAAGGCTCATCATCTAACACTGTGAACTGTGATTACACCAATCATATAATGGGCTTTGACTTTTTAGTGGATTGCATTGATCTTGCAGACAACCATGACAATGTCATAACTATCCAAGGAGCTAACCCTCCCCCATCCTTTTCCCTTCGGATGAATCCTTCCCTCGCTTGATAGTTTGATCTTCCATCCTAATCCTACTCTTGTCAAGAGACATCAGTTGGTCATGTATGGGTGACTTGTTTGATTTCTCAGATTTTCATTTTGACTTGCATCTTTTTTCCTACGACTGCCTGGATCTTCCATATCTGGGTATGTCTACAATAGGTGCATACTGAGGCATATTTTCATGGCATGGCATGTTTTGGATCTCTCTTGTATGAGCTAGCGACCTGGTACTAGTGGTTATCAATACTTACCTTGTCGTGTACAAGAGGTATCGGTGTGCTTGAGGGTTTTTTTCCACATACTCACAACTTTGTACTAGTGTTCTTCAACACTTACATAGCTATGTGTAAGGAATTCCCACTTGAATGAGTCAGTCCACGCCTTGGGTTTCTCATGGCATCCTAGTTCCTATAATCAATGGTGTGGGTTACCTAGGGCAAATTTAAACTAGGTTGGCTCTCCACATCTTTTGTGCACAACTCTCCCCATCATTCCATAAATTCCCAATTCCCCCCATCTAATAACCCCGTGGAGTCTTTAATTTTTCCCTCCTATTCTTCTATTTTTATCTAAGATCATTCTATCATTACAGGCATATTCACAAACACATTTTCCAATACTCATTTACATTGCATTATCCATTCATTTCATTATCCACTTAGGTGGCATCATTAATTTAGATTGCACTATACATTAATTTTATTATTCATCTAGATTGCATTATCTATTCATTTAGGTTATATTATCCATTCATTTCATTGCATTATTCACTTAGATTACATTACCCATTAATCATTTCCACAAGCATTAACCACTTAGATTGCATTGCATTTTACATTCATCTTGCATACGTCATTTAGGTTACATTATCCATTCATATTATATTATCCATTTATATTACAATCATTCACTTAGATTACATTCATCGTTCATCTTACATTTACATTGCATTATTCATTCATTTCATCATTCATTTAGATTGCATTATTTGCATAGCATTAATCATTTGCATTGCATTATCTGTGTAGGTGGCATTACATTTATCATTCATTTCTCATTTAGGTTGCATTTATTACTCATTTAAACTAATTTATCATTAATAATTAATCATTTGTATCCGCATTTATTATTACAGTACATATTCATTTTCTCACATCATCATATCCATTATACATTAAACATCCTCATATACAATATATATACACATTAAAACATCTCAAAAACATGTGCACCCACATAATCACTCTTCCTGCATCCACAACATATCATACACACATGCACATGCATCCATCCTACATCCATGAACTTGTCAATAACACATCATAAGCATAGATATATAAGCATCCCTCCTGCATCACAAATAGGTCAGCGGAATACATCCATAATCATCATCCATGCATCACATCATAAAATAATAAATAGAGTCCATCATAATAAGATACGTGTATCACCGCCGCCAAAAATCATATATATATAAGCTCAAAAGATGAAAATGTTTGTCATAATACAATGATCACCCCAAGGGTCAAAATATAACACATAAGCCAAAATGGAGCTAGCTCTCTCCACTTGTCTCCCCAGCCCCCTCCTCATCACCTCCTCCCTTGGATTCTCTTGCTCCCCCTGCTCTAGGTGGCCTAAAACCCACGGATCCACCCATTTGTTGGCTCTATGTGGGCCACTGGTTGTGTGTCATGTGAGATCACACTCTCAGTGTACGAGGCTACTCACTGCACTGCAGGTACCACTTCGTCATATAACCCTCTATAATAGGTTGCCTCCCTTACTTCCCTCTTTGCCCTCTCTCTCTATTGCATTATATCATAATACATCTGCCCAAGCCCTGTGGGGACCAACATCTGATGTGTTGTATCCCTTTCCCCCAGCAAGTGTGTAGCATCTACCTTTTCCCTATGCACCCTCACCCACAACCCCTCCAACTCCTCATCTTGTAGTCGAAGAGCGTCTTGTAATGTGCCAATGGCGGTCCTTGACCTAGCCTCCTCTGGCATTCTCTTTGACTCTTCCCTATCCATCCTAAATTCATCCACCTCTATCCTTGTTGTCTAGAGGCTCTCTGTCAAATCTGTCACCTCCCATCACAACCGCTCAGATTCTACCTCCAGTCTTTGTCCCCTAGCTCTCTCAATTTGTAGCTCATCCTCAAGCAAGTGTAGCCTCGCCCAGGTGGCATATATGCTACTGGGGTCTGTCAAAATCATCCTGTGACACTCCTCCTCCAACCCCTAGCCCTGCACCCTGTACCTGTGCCTCTGGAATGTCCATAGGTACCGCCTCCTCTGCCCCACCATCCCCTCCCTTGGCTGCCTCCCCTATTGCTGGTGCTACTGTCTGTCCCTATCCCGCCTTAGACTCTCTCCTCCATACTACCCTAACCCCCATTTTCTGTCTACCAGCACCCCTCCTTGCTCCCACTAGAACCCTATCACTAGGTGCATCATCCTCTCCGTCGACTACCTCATCTATTGCTGGCTGCAACTCATCATCCTCCAAAACTCCAGGGAAGGTAAGGTGCACTAGAAAATATCCCTCATACCAACTCTTGTATCCTCCAGTGGTCCCTGGATCCTCTCCCTCTCCCTTCTGCTCATCCCAAACTAGGTATGGTGTTGTCTGGAAGCTGGTCCTCCCCTCCAATGGACTCACTGTCGGGCCCCAAAACCTCACCTCTCATGTCATTTGAGGATATAGCGTTATGTCCCTCACTATATCCTGTACAATGTCAAACTGTCTAGCCACTTTGAAAGGGGCATAATACTCCATAATGTACACGAACCTACCAAATAGCCACATCTCCACTCTGACTGAGTGCAACTTCCAATCCCCCCTCCATGCCTCACTGTCCAAAAATGGCCACCATGTGAATTGCAAAAGCTCGTAAAAAATATGGTGCTAAAACCATATCAACCCTATCCATGTATAATGTAAGAGGCCCCTATATGGCCATTGAACCTGCCTATCCTGTACACCTAATGACCATGTAACTGCAATATGCTCACAAACCCATATGTGAAGAAGAGTCACCCCTGCAGATAGGCTAGCATACTCCCAGTATACTACAAGATGCATATCATGGTGCAACTAAGCCAACATCGCAGCTCCCCAAGCATACTCTGCACAATCATGAATCATGTAATAAACACATTTGCTCCATCCAATGGGAAGCCCATGTCCTCCTAGATCAGGCATGATCCATCTGCTCAGAAATGCGCATATCACAAGTACTAGACGAGGAATGTGTCGGATACCCATCACCCTGCCCAAATGCATCCTGCTCCTGTCTAGCATCAATAGTGCATCATACTCACAAACCTCTTAGAGGTAGAAATTTGCTACATCTAACTGATGCTCTGGGATCTTGCCACAAATGGGGATCTTCAATATCCTCCATATATCCAGTAAAGTCACTGTCGCCTTGCTGGTAGGTAGGTGAAAGATGTTATACCTACTATCCCATCTCTCTACTAAGGTTGTCATCATCGCAATGTGAGCTTGAATCCTCAGCCACCTACCAACGAAATGCAATCCCACAACAACTAGGATCTCCAACTCATCTGACCGCAACTGTCAATATAGTCTCATGGTCGCCGACAAGTGCTCCCTTGACGCTAATGGTCCCAAATCCACCTACATCCAAGCAAACCACTTTGTCATCTCATATTCTTGGTCGTATCCTATTCTCGATGCATTTATGATGCCCCCCAAGCCATCTTCTATACCAAATCTCCCATTTTCTTCTCCCTTAGCGTACATGCTGATTTTCTTAGCACTCACGCCAAACCCATGGCACTCACGCTATGCCATAGTCGCACACACTAACCGACTCCGATTTTGGGTCCTCTGACCTAATTAGCGCAAGTGCGAGCGCTGCGCGACCTTTCTGCCCTCCCCAACCTAACCCTAACTTACCCTAGCGCGAGCGCCTACATCATGCTACCCTTTCTCCCTCCCTGACCCAACCCTAACCTGCCCTAGCGTGAATACTTGCATCATGCTGCCCTTCCCTAACCCTAAACCTAATCCTAATTGTCCCTAGCGCGAGTGTGAGCATCCACACCAAACGCGATTTCTCCCCTTTGACCCACGAGCGCTAAAATGATGATCAATGCGTCAGACTCATTAGACTTCTAAGCCTATTCTAAACCCTAATTCTAGCCTAAATCTATAGAATCACAAAGAAGGTTAGCCATACATACCGGTGGTCCATAGCACTGAGGTTTGTCATACCGTCAAACCCTCTCAGCACTATGATCACGTGTTGGCATGCAATCCATCTCTCCTTCTCTTCTTCTAGGCTCTAAAATGCTCCAATGCTTATGTGTGACAATGACCCTTCATTGGGCCCTGTGTGGCTTATATGGACCCCCTTGTGGGCCCACTCCCTTCGTGTTCTCCCTTCTTCTATCTCCTCTTCTATTTTCTCAATCCCCTCTATCTTTCTTTCTCATTCACTCGTCTCCCCTTCCCCTTCCTTCTTCATTTCGATAATTTTTTGTCAATTTTCCAAAAATTTGCGAAAAAATTCTCGAGGGGGCATACACCACTCGCACAAAATTTCCGTTGCGTAAAAGAGGGGCAAAATGTAGACACTTAAATTAATTATTTTAATTTATTTATTTTACTTCTTTAATTATGCCAATCCCTATTCTTTCTCAATATTAATTAAATGTCACTATAGTCTAGGGATTTATTATTAATAAATCAATCTCCTTTTATTCTTCTAAAATCCCTAAAATTAATTCTCTCCAGCTCCCCCCTTTAATTAATTAATCTCAATTAATTAATTGATCTAGGTGATTCCTATAAATCACCTTTTCCTAATCCATCATTAACCTAATGAATTCTTCTAGAAGCGCCCATAATCTCACTTATCATTATTCTTCTAATTTTTAATTCCCTCCACTCATTCTCTCTCCTAGTCAAATCCTCCAACAAATCTCATTTGTCCTAATCCCACCTAATCATTCTTCTAATCTATCATCTAATGAGTTGCTAGTAGTTAATCCTCATGATTAGCCACAAAATCAACTCCTTGTCCCCTCACTCACCCACCTTCCTTAAATTTCCTTTTCCTAGGTGAATGTGAAGTTTTCATTCCTCTAGGCATCCCTTGAACATTCCAAAGTTTGAAGTCATTGAAACAATGGACATTATTGATCATAGACCTTCAAAGCATAGATAAAGCTATTCATCTGTCAAAGGACAGTGATACAATCATTGCACATGCCACAATAGTGCAACACAAAGAAGACAATGATAAGGCATAAAGGCCTTTAAAACAATATGAGATATTAGTCAACACAACAAGCATTGCAATAACATTGGAAGGCCTTCAAATGGTAGGAATAGCCCAAGAGCAGCCCAAGAGGGATACAAGGAAAAAGAGTTTGAAAAGGTTAGCATGAAGTTGCAGGGATCAATCATGGCCTTAGCTTCTTTTGTTTGTCATTACTTCAATCTTTAGGGCCATAAGACAAAATGATGGACTCACTATTAAAATACAATGTTTAGGTAATTTTTATACGGTGAATCACAATCAAAGTAGACAATTTTGCAATCACAAAGATTAAACAACTATGTAATCTATGTTACAATGAATGAACAAGTCTAGAATAGTGATCTTACAAGTTACATGCCATAAGGTTAGAGCACTGTCAAGAAGACTAAGGAGGCCATCATTTTTAGACATGTAGAAGATAAATAGAGTAGCCACTGTCATGAGTTGAAGATAGGTTCAGTGACAAAAGACAAAGATTCATACACAGTGAAGTGTTTGATAGATCATTCATTACCAGCATAGTAAAGAGATTCAAAATCCACAACTACAACACCAGTCATACTAAATAAGATTTTAAGGTGTTCGTGAATCAACAAATCCCAGCCAATATTTATCAGAAACACTTTCAAAATAACAGATAATACATTACGATGAAGATCACAGTCATCCTCAGGGACATATCACCCAAAAGATAAAGGTGTAGTTCAAAAAAGATAGTCACATCTCATATTCATTGATTCAAAGAATTAATACACGGCCAGAGTATCAAAAATGGGTATGAGATATGTAATGCCCCGCCAGGAACCCTAAAGGATTGCAACACTACAAGGCAACTAAAGGGTGAAATAATTTTTTTTTTCTAAAGATTAAGTGTATTAATTATAACTTTGCACAAATAATAACACAAGCGGATGTCTATCATTGACATCCTAAAGGGTTACCAATGAAGATTACTTCTAATTAAAACTACATCACAATGTTAATCCAATGATCCATCTAAATAGGGAAGGTCGCTTACGATTAAATAACTCAAACTCATAAATTGATTTCCAATAAGATAGATTTAAAGAGTTACAACATATATACTTCCAATGATTCATTTATACATAAGATGAAAGATAATTGAAACAACGTACATCCAATGAACTTTAAATTACATGGCTTCCATAGAACAATAAAGTACAAAGGTTACAAAGTTGCTGATACAATGACCACACGGGCCTCAAAGGTACAATATCAAGAACATGAGTTGTTACACGAAGCAAGAACCAAGATACACTGGCGAAGCCAATCCTTGCATGAAGGTAAGAACAAGATATCCGATGGAAAGTGGCACTACCACCAGACCATGTGATCCCATAATGGAACCACCCTACCGTGCTAGGAGATAGCAGAAGACCCTCAAGCAAGCAATAAGATAAGTACAATAGTACACAAGACTCCGCAGTACACAAGTGACTCAACTCACAAAACACTAGTGACCCTAAAGAGAGAGTGTCATCACATGGCTTAAGATGGTTACCCTAGGTAGGTCTCCATAGGTCCCGGCCCCCATCTTGGGTTATCCTGGTAACCTCTCCCGAACCCCCGGCTCCATCTAAGCATCATGCGGACCCTACCAACCTTTCGTGAGGACAAGGTGGTAGGTTTGCCATTCCAGGCCTTCCCAAACACCTTGAGCCTATACAAGCACTCAATCGTGTGTGGGGTACATTATCTTAATTAATTTAATAACTACCCACCCTCTAATCAAATTACTAGGTTATCACTTAATAGTTGACTTTCAAGGGGTTATCCTACCATCCCCTTTGGGTGCGGGCCCTGCCCGAAAGCCACTCTCTCTACTAGGACACTAACTGGATAAGACTCTCTATGATAACTCTATGGTGGGAATGATAGCCATATCTAATCCAGACATAACACAGGTGAAGGACTCACAATCACAAACCCAGGGTTGACCATTAGGAACATAACACATAATGGCTCACATCCTCAAGGTTTAAACATCGACACCTGACTAAGGGGTAAACATCAACGACATAATGACAATTTTAACAATATTGCAACGACATTTAAACAACTAGAGTGCAAATATTATTAACACAAGATCCTACACAAGCAATCTTTCTTTTAAGCAGTCAACAACATAAAATACTTGCAATAAAGATTTCTGGAAATAAAGAAATCGCATCTATTTAACATAAAGAAACGGTGAAGTCACATGTCTAGTAAGGTTGAATTGGAACCACATTTAAAATTTTAAACCCCCAATCAATTGATTATGATAAAATTATAATTTACCCAAATCGACTATAACCAAGTCAACATTTAAATCAAATTTAAATATATATATAGTAATATAAAATAACCTCAATAATAATATATATTCATTAAATATATTATTATATGATTGTATTATATTACATATATATAACAAAAAAAAAAATATAATATTTAATTTAACCAATTTCACCTTTATTCCAAAAGTTAATAATAACTTCCATTTCATTTTTTTTTTATATTTACTTCCTTTAAAATAAAAAGAAAAGTAAAACTAGTAACTTAAATAAAATTAATATTAATTAACATTAATATTATCATTAATAATAAATAACATTAATATTATTATTTAATGTTTAAATAATATTAATATCATTATTATTTTAAAATAACATTAATATTTATTAATTTTTTTAACTTTTATATTCTTCTAACATTTATATTATATTATTATTTTAATGTTTATATTTTTTTTTTTAAAACTAAAAAAAATATTAAAAAAAAAATTTTAAATTACAAAACACGTGGGGCCCAAGGCCTCCACGGCAGCAAGTGCTATTGCCCCAAGCATGAGGAAGGCAGCAAGCTACTAGGGAGGGGGGGTGCGTGGGCTGGGTTGAGCCCAGGTCCCCGCCACCGCCCCCAATCAAATTTTTCTTTAATTTTTTTTTTCTATTAAAATTTTTTTAATAAAAAACTCTGTTAATTACAATGAGTAAAAAAATAAAATTGAAATATAGGGATTTTTATCTCTGTTAAAATATTAACCTAATCCCCAATTTAATTTTGAAACAAAATTTAGAACAAGAAGAAATATTAAATTTAATCACTGGTAATACAATTTTTTTTTTTTTACCAGCAAGGAAATCTTTGAGACAAAACAAAGATAGGAAATAATTTCCCAAAACAAACAAACTCATTCCTAAATACAAATTAGCTGAGAAATAAAACCATTGCCATCCCCCAATTGGGATTTTGCCCAAACTAGAATGAAACAAGAAGAATTTAATTCAAAATTTTTCCCCAATTGGAAATTACCAGGAAGAATTTATTTATTTATTTTTCAAGCTTGAGGGGAATTCTCTTGGCAAAAGTTTGTCAGCATAACACTACTCAAAAACACAAAAAAAAAAATACTCAAACTACAACCAGCAGGAACAATGAATTTCTTGCATAAACAAAATGAAGAACATAAATTAAATTATGAAATTACTTTGGGAGAGTTTGAGATTGAAATTTGATAACCAAATTGATGGGATTCTTCTTCAACAATCTCATGGCAAACAAAAACTCATAACCCAATACTCATAAACCAAACTTTTAACAACAATCAGAAATTGGAAGAAAGCATGGATTTTTAAAAATAAACAAAAAGAATTCAACCAACCTCTGGAGTTCCCAAGAAGAAATTGTGAGTTTCAGCAGAATTCCAAGCCAAATCAAAACCCAAAATCTTCCTTCCAAGAAATTTTTTCCAAAATTTGTTTTCTCCTCCCAAACAAGCATATGCTTCCAAAAATATTTACAAGGGTAAATAGGAAAAATATTTTAACCTAATCTTTTAGGTTGAAATATTTTTCTATTTAAAAACATTTAAATAAAAACAATTGACTTTTTTTCCATATTCCTCCCAAAAATAAATGGGAATTTCTTTTTTTTGAAAAATACATTTCTCACATTTAGAAATTTAATCAACTTTTCAACTAAAATAGAAATCAATAATTTAACTTTATTTTGTATTTATTAAAGGCAATCAACTTTATTTATTTTACTTCTTCCATTTGATTTAAACATGATTACTTTTCCAAAATAAAACAACTATAGATTTAAATCTAATAAATTAACCAATTAAGCTAGGTTCAAGACATAAAGGCATAATAATGAATATGTTGCTTATACCAACAATGAATGACAACTTAAACTTAAATAAATAACCGAACCACTATGGCACGCAAATCGAGGAAATGCAAGAAGACTCGAAAGTCGAACAAAAGGGATGGACGACCGACTAACAACACTCACAAGAGTAGACTGAGGGTAAGAACTAGGGTCAATAGCTATCTCCTCCACTCCCATCGGATATATAAGGCACACTCAGACCTGTGAAGCCAGGTGGAGACGATACCCGGTACCTACCTGGTACTTGTACCTACAATATCCTGCATCATCGAATCACACATGCATGCATATAAATATAGAATACACGGCATGCACACCGATGAAGGATAATTGCAACGTTCCCTGTCTCACCGAAATGAGTGAAGGAAAATCATCCCCTTGCATCTAATACAATTGCAGACACGCAACATATATATGACACATCGCCTAGATAAAGTAAGATGTCAGTACAAAGCAATAATCCATGAAATACTACAAATCACTCATACTGAAATACTGAAAATAACTCATGCATCTAATATCCAGATAAACATGAAATAATATCAAATACGTCTGAATAATGTCGAGCAATAAAGTGTCAATTGAATAGTAAACTGCAACATAATATCAGTCTAATAAGTCCGATCGAGAAGGGGTACTACAAGATACAGTGAGAAAGGCATCATAGATAAAGAAGCAGAGTATATATTCCAGAAAATAAAATTATCGCGCTTCTTCCTGTGATTATATTTCGCAAAATTCATCAATAGAGGAGATCTTCGAGTTGAAAACCCTAGATCTCGTGGCAACACATAATGAAAATGCCAAGTGATAAGTGAAAATGAAATGATTTAGGGTTTCTTATCCTTAAATATGCCTGATGAGTAAAAAAAAATTCTCATTTCATTAATACCCGTGGGTATTGCTTCAATAGCCACTTTGCAAATGTATATAATGTTCATTAAGTGACTTGTTGTATATCATTAGGTGGTTATATTAGCATTGTAAAAGAGTATTTGTTTAAGTGTTGTTTTATAAAATACTTAATGAATACTTCTTGTAAATCTTTATGCCAAATGTAATAAGATGCTAAGTAAAATGGGGGTAATTGAAAGAGTTAGGCCAAATGTATAGGTCTAGATGGATGTGTCAACATGTGGGAGTAAAATTAGGTGTTTTAGGCACCTATTTGTTAGTTTGACTTCAGTTAGAGAGTCCAAGAAGTTGAAGCTTCAGTCAAGGAGCATTTTTAGTGGTTGGGACTCTTTGTTTTACTCAGTTACATCCGAGTCAAGGAGGTTGTTTTCATTTTGACAACTCCTTATGCAGTTTGAGAGGAGTTTTACTTTCAGTTCCATGCCTGATTTTGAGGAGAGATGACAACTCATTATTTTTTAGAGCCAAAATTCAAATTATTGGGAGTTCTGAGTTTTGTACCTGCAGTGGCAACAATGATTTCATGCTTTGTAACTCATTCCTTATGAGTTTTTTCAGATTTGTAATGCAGATAGCTCCTGTTTATCAATAAAGAAGCTTCATTCCTTCTCCATTATTCTATTTTTGAGCATTGTTTTTGGGTAATTTGTTAAAGATATTATGGTTTTATCTTGAAATCCTTTATTTTTGCTTCATTCCTTATATGCTTGATTCATGAATAACATGTTTTAGTGCAAGTTTGTGATTGAGTTTGTTTTTCTGTTGCATTAAAATTGTGAAAACTTCATTGTTCTCATTTTTTGTATACATCAAAAAGTCAGAGCCTTTCATAAGAATTGTTTTTGCAAGCATGTGCATGTGAGTTGTGAGTCAAAATAGCTTCGTTATTTGAAGTATCTTGTGAGAGTGTAAGCAGTTTGCAGGTCTTTTATCCATTGGTGCATCACCTTAAGCAATAGTTTTTTTTCCAATTTATGCATATCTTTCTATCCCTTTTCCAATCAGAGTTTCAGTTAGTTTTAGGTGATCAAATAGGAAGCTGACCTATAATCCAGAGGTCTACTCTCATAATAGGATACCCACAACCTAAGAGTAGTCCCATGTGTCACTGGATTGCAGGTTTCTCACACTTGGGTCAGGTGCAAATCCCCGCGATAACACTAAACTTGTAAACAAGTATAGCTAATATGTTAAAATGGTAAAAATGATTTTAATATTAAAACTAATAAAATATTTTAATTATATTTTAAGAGGATTGTGAGCCTAATTTACTAAAAATATTTTGTACATGGTTTGTTGTAGCTAATGGTGAAGAAGTAGATCTAATGGACTCTAGAGATATAGTAGAGTTGGGTGTAGTATATATGTATAAATTTTAAATGTGTAAGGTATAGATCAATAAATTCTATAAGCAAGTAGTGAAAGCTCCTAATTTTTTCCTCAAATGATGACAATGTTATATATTCATAAATTCATGTATATAAATGATTTAATAAATTTGTACAGAGTAAACTCTTTATTTGATTTATTTTATGTCTATAGTTTTATCTATATTTATGTATTATATCTTAGTTTTGTGTGACAACTGTAAATTATTTTACATTATATTTTTAACACTATTGGTCATATAATTTAAAAAATAAAACATAAATTGACACCCTCACATGGAGCTTTGTGATGCCCCTCAAGAATATTCTTTAGTTTAAGATTAATATAATTTCACTATAGAACACTCTTTAGTTTGGGTTTTGCATAGGTTTATCTAAGACAAGGTGTAATCTATTAACAAAACTTTTGAAAAAATATCTTAAAAATATGTTATATAAACTTAAAATTAAAAACTCATTTATAATAACATCTTGAATTATATTTTTAACACTATTGGTCATATAATTTAAAAAATAAAACATAAATTAACACCCTCACAACATGGAGCTTTGTGATGCCCCTCAAGAATATTCTTTAGTTTAAGATTAATATAATTTCATTGTAGAACACTCTTTAGTTTGAGTTTTACATAGGTTTATTTAAGATAAGGTCTAATCTTTTAAAAAAATCTTTTGAAAAAATGTCTTAAAAATATGTTATATAAACTTAAAATTAAAAACTCATTTATAATAACATCTTGAATTATATTTTTAACACTATTGGTCATATAATTTAAAAAAATAAAACATAAATTAACACCCTCACAACATGGAGCTTTGTGATGCCCCTCAAGAATATTCTTTAGTTTAAGATTAATATAATTTCATTGTAGAACACTCTTTAGTTTGAGTTTTACATAGGTTTATTTAAGATAAAGGTGTAATCTATTAAAAAAAACTTTTGAAAAAATATCTTAAAAATATGTTATATAAACTTAAAATTAAAAACTCATTTATAATAACATCTTGAAAAATATAAGTTTATACTTTTGAGAAAAAAGGTAATTTATAGAACAATAAATAAAATTTATATAATTTTTAAATTATTCAAAATGTTGAAAACATTAATGAAATTTGAAAGATCTAATCATTATGTATCAAGTTTTCTTGATAGCAAAAATGATGTTAGTGTAGAAGAAGAAGAAGAAATAATTTTAATGTCCACGAGACTTAACAAAGTCTATGGGACAACACATTAGATCTAATTGACTCCCAACTTCTCAACAAAATCCTTGCTAAAAACATCATACCAAGAGCCAGTAGTCAAGAGTTTACTACACTTGTCCCTAACATCCTTGAAAGCATCACACTCTAAAATGAAGTGTTTTTTAGTTTCTATTTTCCGAGATGTGCAAAAAATACACTCTTTCCTCCCAAGTTTCTTTTGGTCTTTTCCAACCACCAGTTTCACTACAAATATGATGGGAGTTAGTTCTTAATTGTGCAATAATACATTTAGCTTTCCACGAATTTTTAGCCCTTATATAAGTTTTTTGATGGTGATCATAAGTGAGATTGAATTCCATGATATAATATTTTTTCTTTCTCGCTAGCTCTTTACCTTAGGCCCACTTGTGAAACTTATCTCTTTACTATTCGTGGGGCACAAATTTAGGTAGATATTCCAATTACTCAACAATTTGATGTTTTGTTACATCCGAGTCTTCTTTCTTTTGTACATAGTGTCATTGAAAATAGCCTTAGGTCATCTGCTTTCCTCCATTGGCCCAATTCTTGTAAGATATCTAATGAGATGGGCCATAGCAATGGCTTCAATAGGTGCAACCCCAGTTTCATTCAACATGATATCATAAGGAATTATGTTTTTAATTTTGAACTTGCTTGTTATCAAGCGCTTTTGGATTTGCTCAATCTGCTTCCACTATGAACTTGAAGTGCTGCTGGCCCATAGTTCACAACCATAGAGAATAACCGGAGTACTAAAAGACAAAAAAATCTTGGGTAGTTTTTCAGTCCCATAACTCCACTTCTCTACACTTGTTCTGAATAGAATAAAAAGCTTTCCAACCTCCTAGAATTCTCTTCTTCCTGCACCTTTTCCAATTTAGATTTTTGTTGAAGTCAATCTCAAGATATTTGTAATCTGAAAATTCTTCAAGAATACTGCCATAAAAGTAGAACTTATGCTGGTTTTGTTTCTTCTTATTAAGAAAAACCATGACTTTTGTCTTGCTGATATTGACGTGCATCCCCACCACTCTACAAAAGTGTTCAAGAGCAAACAAATGCTCTTGTAGACCAAAAGCCGTTTTTAACAATCAAAATGAAGTCATCCATATAAAGAAGAAGCCTTATCACAAACTCACCCAAACATACACCATCACTATCATGAAAATTTAACCACTCTTGTGTATGAGAAAGGAGGAAAGAAACACACCTAATAACAAATGAATAGCGATGTTCATTTATTTATTTATTTAAATTCAATAAATGCTAAAGTACACCAACTTGCAGCGACTCACAGTTCTCGTACAGTGGCCAGACCTCTTCTCTCATGCATAGATTAAACAAGATTCCCAATCTGCTGAAATGGCAGTATAATTTCAAACGAACTGCAACTGAAAACTGCCTCAAGTCTTCAATAAGTCAGCCCAGATCGGTAGAGGGAGATTATGAGGCCTCAGTTTATATTGTTTGGCGACTCAATTACAGAGTGATCGTTTGGAAAGGGAGGATGGGGTGCATCCCTCGCTCAACTTTACTCTTGCAAGGTAGTGCAAATTCCTGCTCGAATTACATTTGAATGAATGAACGAACGAATGAAGGTTATGGTATTTATGAAATTTGACTGACAGGCTGATGTTATTCTGCGGGGTTATGATGGTTACAACACACGATGGGCCTTGTTCCTGCTCCCTTACATCTTTCCTCTGGTAAGAATCATGTCCTATTTACAGTTATACTCCCGCCATATTTTACATATCAAAATTCACCCAGTTAGAAATGCCACTGAGCTCGAGGTCGTTTCTGTTAATGGTATTGTTTCACATGCTTGGATTGATTAAATTTCTTTCGGTTTATGCAAATGGTAAAGAGATCCAGTTTTGACTTACTTGAAGACTCCTTTATTTTGAAAATACAGTAATGTAGCTAAGAAAGAGTAGTTGTGGGTGGATGAGTTTCCATTCCCCTTTAGCTGAAATTTAGTGTAAGTGACCAGAGGGTTATGGTGAAATTTATTAAACGTACCAATGTGTCTCAATGCTAGCCACAAGAATTTCACAGTTAACGATATGTTCTCATGTGGTTGCTTAGCTTATTTTTGCTAGCAGCCGCTGCTCAACTTTTTTTTAAGAAATATCTGTGGAGCTGGTGGCCCATGAGTATTTATTTTTCTACTTATTTTTTAAGGGAAATCTTAAAATTGGTATTAATAATATTAGTAATAATTTGTGCACAATAAAAAATATAAATAAAATGTTAAAAAAAAGAGGGAAACAAGTTTGGGGAGCCACGTGGTATTTTTAGCAATATGCTACAAGACCCTCATCAATGAAATTATGTGTGCTTCCACTATCAACCAAACAAGTAGCACGCCATCTTGTAGAACTCATCTTACTCTGAAAGGGTAGTGTTGACGTGTTTTTTATGACCGTGTCTAAAACAGAATAAAGTCACCAACGGTCACCTTGTCCTCTCTTGATCAAGATTAGTTCGTATGCTAGGATTGCTTAAAGTTCAAAATGACTAATCCAAAGGTTCCTTCAGTGCGTGGACGTGACTTAGATGTTTGATGGGTTTGATGATAACCCAAGGGGCCTTACGTGTGTTCAATTGGAGAAAACTCATGCAAGCTCAAAGATTTCTGCATGGATGATTTGCAATGAAATCTCTAGTTATGGATCTTTTGGATTTTTCAAATTATGCGGAAAGTAAATGAGAATAGGGTAGAGAGAACTATGCTAAAGCTAATCTAATCCTAAGAATAGGAGACGGGTTAACTCATGCAAAATCAAACTACGCTTTGTTTTGCCAGCAGAGTACAACTACACGAAGGCGGTGCAATCTTCAAAGGGTGCATAGAGGTTTTTTAGATCATCAATATGGACCATCGGATCAAACAATCTCTACTGATGATCAAATTTAAGCATATACACATCAAAAGGCTCAGGCTAACTTTGCACGGTATACAACAATCAACTGCACACCAAAAGTATGAACTCAGATTCTGCAACAAGTAATCCTATCAAATCCAATTCTCCTAACAACATATAAGCAAATCTAATCTAATTGAAGAGAGCAAGACCATGCAAATTGCCAAAGTAGAACAAGAATACACCATCAAAATCGAACAACGCATTAAGTTGGCTACTTCACAATCCTAATGCAACAATCTCAGATAATTTGTCCTCCTTTTACAAATGAGGGGGGTCACCCCTTTATATAGGCCTTAGGCCATGCAAACCCTAATTAGGGCTTCACCCACAAGATTCTCCACTCAAGATGCAACAAGGTGGGAATCGGCAATAAATAACCCATCATGCCCATGTACAATTAATTCAAAAGCCTAAAATAGCACCCACTAGTGCATTAAATACGCCCCATGATGTTGATAATGCCCAAAATATAACGAACACCTTTATGCAAGGAATAAATGTCCATCATTCTCCATATGACGACGACATGCATGGAGAATATGTCATAAAACCATAAATGAGGTTGCATGCAAGAAGATCCCTCATCCGACAACGATATGCATTGATTGGACCCACACTCAGTCAAAATACCCCCAGCAGTAAATATGCCACTACTATTCAACCAAAAGATTCTCGTCCAAGAATGGATGACCATTATCCTGCTCATTTATGGCGTATGCAATGAATCTGCTGATGACGGCTTCTAGCTCTCCGATGGAGATACTTGGCACATTCTCAATGTCAAATTCCATCAAAGCAATTTCTTCCTCGCTGTTGGAAAAGAATCTCTCCCACTCCATCATGACTTCATGTGTCTTCTTCATTATACCGGAGAATGAAGAAACATTTGCAAAATGCTCCTTGGGGAATGAACCTACAAAGAAGAAATCGTGCAACTGAGATTTCAGGGAGTTCACTGTTATTCCACCATCATTGAGTTTCCTCATGAACAATGCTTCAATTGCACTGATGATTTCCTCTTGCACCCCTTTGATGGACTCTTTCAAAGTAAAGGAATCTACACTAAATTTATCGAAGGTGTTCTTTCCTGAGCAGATGGCGTGGAACCATCGGGGAAAGTCATAAGCTTCATTTTCCTGAATCACTTTCCCGTCAACTAGAATTTGCCCTGGAACCTTCGTCAGAGCCCTGAGTCGTGGAATGGTTAAGTCCTGGTAAATGTGCACATCCTCCCATAATCAATCTGTTGTCTCTAATCTGCTCAAGAGGGCCACGAACTTTGAATGAAGCTGAGCTAGGTCTTCAATGAATTTTCCTGCTTTGGTATAAACATCCTCTATCCATTCCCTGGAATTTTGCGCCATCGCTCTAATAACCTCTACATCAACAAACAACTTCCTTAGGAAGGGAGGAAGGAGGAGTGAATGAAGGACCTACCTCCCTAAGGGGTCTTTTGAAACTTCTAACGTACTCGCATAGGGCTCTATTTTCTTCCCTCAGTCGCTTACATTTCGCCTTTGATTTTAGCATCTTCTCCTTCATGGTCAAGGAAGATTCTTCAAAGTCTCCCATTACTTGACTTGTGGAAGCATGGCCAAGATCAATCTGTCTGATAACATAATCCTCCTGCCTGATTTTGTTTCTATCTTTATCCACTGCAAGCTCAACAATGTGCAAGGTCTGGGATACAGATTCTTTCCTAACAACCTTGGAAAATTTTCGGGGAGCCTTCCTTTCTGCTGGCTAATCCATCCTTTTCAATAATTCTTCTAACTCCCAAGCAAGATCGGTTTCCCTTTCTGATTCCCTTGTCAGCCTTCCCACCAACCAATCTGGAATGGGGATGGAGTGACTATGATCCTCTACGTACTCTTGTTCCTGTGACTCTTCCTCCATTTCACCAAGGATAGCTTCCACGAAGCTATCCTGGCGAGCCTCTTCCTGATGTGGGGGACTTTCTTTCCTTTGACCTCTTGGCCGATGGTGTCCCTGTGAAGTATTAATGCTGAGTATATCTTCACTGGAATGCTCTCTGGAAGTGGACCTCTAGTATGTGGAAACATCTCTACCTCCTACACACTTGAGGAACTTGCTGGTGAATGCTCTCTTTCCGTCCTTGCTTTCTTTTGTGGAGGTCCTTCCTATTGGACTTCACGTTGAACCTTGATTTCTTGTTGGATATCCTTCTTCTTCACTGTCCTTAGTCTCTTTTGGGCATTTTTTTTTTTATCCATCCGAACTTCCCTTCTTGCCTGAATCTGCGAAGAACCTTCAGTTGCCTCACTATGGGAATCTAGACTTCCCATTAGCTAATATGTTAGATGAACATTCCCTTCCACCAACTTCCTTATCTGCCTGTCAATCCAGTGCTTGGTGAATTTCAGCACCGGTATAGCTAAGATACTCAAATCATCCATCTCGGGCTCTGACCAATGTGGCAACTGAATAGGCTGATCCTTTACTTTCTCAAATTTAGGTTGTAACAAATCTGCATCTTCCTTCACCTGATCTGGCACTTGATAAATTTTACTTATCCTGATGGTGTCGAGGGGCAATCTGAAATGCATTCTCTTCCGGACCTCAAGGTCATCCTCGACACCTGCCCAATAATCTTCTAAGTGAAACTTGTGTATGAATTTGACGCCAACGACCTTTCTGATTTGGCAATAAGGATCATATTGGGCCCTGGATTTATAAAATGGCAGACAGTAGAATGTCGATTCCCCTACTACACTTTCAACAGCTTCCAAGCCTGGGCATATTTCCATGAAGTCACCCAAGCCAATTGGAAATTCAATTGATTGTTTTTTCTTCTTCTTCTGCAACTGATCATAGGCAGTTAACTGTCTCATGAGCTCCAGCAATACAAGCTTGTCTGATGGATATCTTGGCAACTTGTATGACTGGAATGAGAATCCTTGCATCCTGATGTAGGTGAATTTAGGAAATGGCAAGAACGCAGCTCCATTTTCTAGACCAAGGCATTCGCTTGTGGCGACACCCTTATGTGCAACTTCTTTTGCATAAGTCATGTCAAGTACATGGTGAAGGTGTCATTTGCCAACTTGTAAGAATTGACATTGTGAAGATGCAGCTGGGGATAACACTCATGTACTTTCTGTTGAGCTGGTCCACAACCCATCAAATCCTCCCCTTCGCACAAGCATATAGAACAGGTAGGAGCTCATGAAAAAGGACTAGGACCTTTTTTCTTTTAAGTTTTTCAACTGCTCGTGCAAGTAGTAATTGATCAATTTGGCCCAGTCAATTAGCCCATTTGAATTCATGATCTCACCTATGTAGAAGAACATCCAGGTCTCAAAGTTCATAGAATGTGAACACCCCATTACTCTACTCAGCATCTTTATCAAGTCCACATACTCCTGCTTGAACTTGAAGATAGTGAGAGTTTTTGGCATCTTGGAGGCATGCACCCTAGGCTTCAGCAACCACTGCTTATTAATCAAATCAGCACACCTGGTAGGACCTACTTCATATACTGCCTGAGCTCCGCTACTGGTCCTGTATGTCATGGAATAGTGCAAAGGAATTCCGAAAGCCTCACCAATTGACTTTGGAGTCAATGTTGCCAACAACTTGCCATCAGGTGTTGAGATTGTCTTTTGCTCTAAATTATAATGTGCTGCACATTCCTAGACCAAGTCTGGGCACTGAATAGCAGGAAGAAAACCAGCTGCTGCAACGATTCCGCTTTTGACAATTTTGACCGTTGTTGGTGATGGACTGTGCCCTACTGTCCCAAACATTCTGATCTTGAATGCAACCAAATTGAATGTGCCTAAATTAGTATTGCTGATTTCTTCCCATCTTGAATTCAGTCGGGAATGGGGAAGGAAACCTTTCATTTCTGCCTTGATCAATGCTTGCCTGGGGAGGGTAGTTGCCTTGCTTGATTCCGCCATCTGGGAAGCACCTTGCAGATGATGAAAATAGAGACTAAGTATGACCACCCTTCACTTCTCCAGCTCTTCTTTCTTGAATCCTACACGTGAGAAATGAAATACCTTTCCAAACTTATATAGAATTCTTCAAAACGTCTTGCTAAGTTAGGAGGCATTTAAATTAGCAATTGCATTCATGATGCATCATACTTTCCCCAATTACTACGCCATGCAAAAGAAGCTTCCCATGCGAGTGAGTTTGAATTTAGAAATTTCCTCAAATGCACTAAGTCATGCGTCATACTTGGAAGATTCTCTTCGCGAACTCATTGATTTCCACTCTTTCCAATTTTAGAGGAAAATTGAAGGATTTTCTCAGGATTTGCTTGATTCCATTCTAACTTGTTGTCTTCCGCTTTTGAAGGAATTTCACTTTTCTTTTCAACATCCCTATTTTTTAGGGATCCCCCTAAAATTTAGGAGCTAGGTTCATTGGGTAGAGAATTTCACCATGATTCTGAATCTATAAAATTTTCCATATTCTAGCGAGATTCAGTGTCTAAAAAAATAGCAAATTCAAAAATTTGCTCGAGGGGAATTTTGCTTTTTGATTCCTCCTTGACCCCTTGGCTTCCATGCCTTAGGCAAAATTTCAATTTTTTAAACTTGAGCGTGGATTTTCACTGGAGGGGGAATTTCGTCAAATTCGTGAATCTTCCATGGATGTTTGATTTTGGCACCCAGCTAGAGAGTAGGGCAGAATTTTGACCAAGTGGTGGAATTCATGACTTCTTATCCATCTGTGCACATTGCATTTTGGCGCTTCTCATTACCTTTGGGTGCTATTTCATTAAGAGGGAGGAATTTCATCATGTTTGGACGTTCCTCCATTAGCTCCATTTGGCGCCCTAGCTCATCCTTGGGTGCTATTTCCAACAAGGCAAGGAATTCATGTCTTTTCTTGTTATCCTTGGCAACTCAACTTTGGCACCCAGCTTCTCCTTTGGGCGTTATTCTTCACCAGGCGTGGAATTCCCACTTTTTCATTCTCTCCATGTCTTCTCCTGTTTCGCACCCTCCTAAGGAGTAGGGCGAAGTTTCCACTTAGACATGGATTCTTGCAATTTGTGTATTTTTCCACGCATACTCCATTTTGGCGCCCTCCACAAGGTTGGGGTGGAATTCTGCATAAGTGATGGATTTCCTCGTTACTCCTTGCTCTCCATGGGATGATGAGTTTAGCGCCCTCCCTAGCACTAGGGCACATTTTTGACTTGAGGAAGGAATTTCTTGTTTTGTCCTTTTCTCCTTGAGCATGCCATTTTGGCGTCCAATTACTTCCTTGGGCGTGATTTTGCCTTGGTCATGGATTCTTAGAATTTCCATTCTATCCCTGGACAGTTGGATTTAGCGCCCAACTGCATACCTGGGCAGAATTTTCACCCTGGCATGGATTCATGGAATTCATCATTCAATCTTCCAGACTTAGAATATTTTGATCTCCTTGTGATTTTGAAGTGCCTTCCTTGACTTGGGTGAATTTCTAAGCTTTCTATTTTGGGCATGGGGTTCCAGCACTTAACCATTTTCTAGCTTTCTTTGTCTTCTTTTTGACTTTCCGAAATTAGAAATAGCTGCAAATTTCTGATCTTTGTCACCTTGCTCGAATGGTCCTGTTAGTGCCGACTTTCCAAAAATAGAAACCTTCAAAGTGTTAGCATTAGACCCCTAGATAGGGTACATGAATGACTTACTATAAATACAAACTTACTAAAAATAGAAATTACTAAAAATAGTAAGTTTGATTTTTAGCAAAATGACAAGATTCTAAAACTCAAAAAAATCCCTAAAAAATAGGAACTTTCTAAAAATAGAAAGTTGCTCCGTTTTGTCTCAAATTTTACTGGGAGGTTCCTTGAAGGGTCCTCTGATTCCAGTCGTATGTTCAGTTTTTCCAAAACCCTAATAGAAACCCCTAAAATCTAGGACAAAAGGCAGAAACCCTAGAAAAGACAGAACAGGCCCTAGACTTCACCAAACTTGCTCAAACGAAAAGCAGACCAACTTCAAATGACCCCCGAACATCCGCAAAGCGGAGAGACTGACGAGACCACCACGAAAACACACAAAAAAAACCAAGACCAAATGACCAAAAGGGCCTAAAAGTTAGGGGGGTCCCTATCTGGGATGGGGTGATGTGTGATTAGGTCACAACAGGTGGTACCTAAGAACTCCCAATAAGGTAGCAATAGTACATTGTGTAGCATCTCCTGTACCACAATGGTCATGCTCTACTTGTTGTACCTCAGGTTCACTCTCAAAATTTGTATTTGTTTCCTCATCCTCAATATCAGAAGTAACCTCGATATAATGTGATTTGCCTTTCCCAAGGCATTTGTGTCAAAGTTCCCATGGTTCCTTGTAGGAGAAACACAATTTCTTCCCATGCAATTCATTCTTGTTTTGAAGTCCATCTTAGTGGGAGTGGTCTTAGGCTGATTAAAAGTCCTTTTGAATGGTGTATTGTTTTTGAAACTCCTCTTTTGGGGCTGCGGATTAGGATGTGAAGTCTCAAGGTCGAGTGCCATTTGAATAGCATCCTATAGAGTATTAAGCTTGAAAGCCTTTACCAATCCTCTCAAATTATGATTCAACCCTTCTTTGAACAACATTACCACTCTCCTCTTTGACATCAGGAACCTTAACTACCACCTTGCAAAAATTCATTGATGTAACTATCCACATCTCCATGCTGTCTGATCAAGGCCAACTCACGGAAATACTCCTCTATATCTTTCTTGTCAAATCGAGCAATCAGTTTGCTACTGAACTCCTCATAGGACTTGATTAGTGCATGATTTTGTGTCACCAATCCATGATGCCACCAATCATATGCTGCACCCTCTAGATGTAGTGTTGCAAACTTAATTGCTTCGATTTCCGACATCGGTTTCAGATTTAGGAAAGTATCCAATTTATGTATCCAGGCATGAGCTCTACCTTTACCACTGCCATCACAATAAGGAAGAGTCAGTTTTGCCAAAGCATGTTGATATTCACTTTGTGGGCCATGCGATCTATGTTCCGGTTGTGACCACCTTCTATCCCTACATTGATTCATATGTTAGTTCAGTGTGATTTCATTTATGATTGCGTGAGGAAGTGAATTATATTCATCAAGACTTCCACAACCTCATCTACCAAGGGCTGTTCTTCTTCAGGCTGTATCGCTTCCCCTTCCTCTCTAGGTGCAAATGTTGTTTGGAAAGGTCTACTAGAGCCTTTTGCACTGGCTCTTCTAGGTATGCCATTACCTGCATTGCTACCTTCTCCTGTAGTGTTCTGGTTTGTCTGGAGAGCATTCATATTTTGAGTCATTTGTCCAATAGTTGTAATTAACTGCTGTTGTGACTGCATAAAATGTTGCATCAACTGCTGATGTCCTTGTGCTAAGTAATTCAACATATTTTGCATGCTATCTAGATCCATTCTCCTCTCAGGTCTAGGTGGTGGACTCTGTGAACCACTCATTGCTCCAACTTCATGTACACCTTTACCTAGCTGCCTTGCTGCTAATGCAGCTGAAAATGTTTCCTCGTTAGAATATGGGTTTGGAATCTGAAATTGTTTTTGTTTGTTCTCTTTGTCATTGTAATGTTTTTGCCCTGTCACTGGTGTACATAACTCTCCAGGCTGGCAGGCCTTGTGGCTTTGATACCCCTGTAATATCCCTTCTTACTTCCACTGTGTTTTGCCCCTAAATTTTTAGTCTTTATGCTTTAGGAGTTGGATCAAACAATTTGTATAAGATGAGATTGACACACCATGTTGTATCTGATTTGTTTGGTATCAGATTTGCAAGTTTGCGATGTTTGAATAACTCAGAAATATATGTGCAAACAATGCCATTCAAACTGAATTAGCTAATAACCATAAATGATGTCATAAGCGCATTTGACTATAACAGCTATTGCAATAAACAACAAAACATACAGGGCATTTCCATCTACTCAAGAAGAGAAAATTACAACATATCACTCTTCTCGTAATAGTAAATTTATCATACCACTGTAATCAACAATTCAGCAAATCAATGACTTACCAGTTTGTGCGTATGCCAAGTTATTACCAGGCGCTGGTGTTGATGTCTTCACGTTCCAAGAAGCAACTCTGGATGCTATTCGACGTTTATCTGTAGCTTTTACGCCCACTTTGGAATGCTCTTCTCCAACAAATATAAACCTTCATATTGCTCCTTCACAATGAGCTCCAATCAGTAATAACTGCAATTTATATTTCATGGCAATTACACCCCGTGACTTCCAATATCCTTAGGCGCCGCCCTTGATAGTGTTTGAATGCCCAACAAAGAAATTTGGTCAAGTTTGGCAGGAAGCTAACTCCATGACCTTGGATTATTTGTATCACAATCAGATAATAGCCTTCTACCTATCGCATGGGAATTATTCTCCTTGCTAAACGATCAATCAGTCCACAATATCATGGTTCAGATTTGACTACGTTGAAGGAAAGTAAGAATAAATAACTTGATCTTCAATTGATTTGCTCAATCACACCATACTCAATAGTCAGCCCCACCAATATTCCTGACCGCCGTGACAGAAGAGGAGTTCGAGCACTTTGTAATATAACTAATAATTTCAACTTCCAAGATGTTGGTCATTTTCTCCCCGTTTTCATAATAGACCCACAAATATAATAATGCTCCACAAATACAAAAACGCTCCACAAATAGAATAAGCAATTCCTTGCCAAACCTGGTCTTTATTCATAAAAATGAATTAAAATTCCTGTAACTATTTATCCTGCAAAATTTGTCTACATTGGAGATTGTCTGAATTTTGGAGAATCTTGAAGATGCAAAGTGAGATGCCCAAGAAGCACCTCCAACTAGGATTCCGAAGGGTTTTTGTCCTTGGGGTTACAAACCCTGTAGAGCGAACTCTTCAACAATATTTTCATTGATCAATTTCCCCAATGAATTTCTCTTCTCTTCTCCGCCACTGTTTTATATTTCACCACCTTTCTCATAGTTTAATAAAATAATATACTTAGTAGTGACTTTATTAATTAATTTATCAACACTTTTATGAAGTTACTTTATAAATTAATTAAATATTCAAAAAGAATACTAAGCTAATTTAATATTTAATTGATTAATTTAATTAATTTCAAGGTAGACTATACGAAAAGTGTGGACACTACAACAAGTAGTACAACGACGAGTCACAATCAAGCTAGAACATGCTTTCAAAGGCAAGGAGATGTTGTAAATCTTGAATTATGACACATTGATGAATCATGAAACAATAATGTGGGAAGACTATAGTGGTCAAGGGGGACAAATTTTGTGTGTAAGGTTTTCCCAAGAAACAACTCAAAACCCTAACGAACAATGAAACAACAAAAAATGGGCAATCAAAAGACACTAGCATTTAGAGAGGACACTGGCACCTAGGCCCTAGTGTCTAGGACTAGTGTTGTAGTCCAGAACTAGTATTGTATTTCCTAGCTAGCACTAGTGTCTTGACTAGTGAGAAATCGCAAGCCAGGGTTTCGCCACCAGGACATGCTAAACCCAAGGTAACTACCAATAAGGACATATGACCAAAAGTTGACTTTGAAAACTACAAAAATGACTTGGACCAAAATTCAATCTCCCAATTGCTCAACACCAAAGACATGCATATGAGAAGGCATGTAGGATCATTATGACCTCTCAAACACTCCCACACGATACCCTAAGCAAGATAGGCAAGGGAAAGTTGGATTCCACACTTTACAGCCACCACAAGACCACACAAGAAGACCCAAAATGGACTCCAAGATGAGCCAAATCCCCAAGAAGGGTCATCAAAACATATACTAACCACTTAGCACTTACAACACCATAATAAATTTTATACTAAACACAATGTTCATTTAAAAACCCAAACGAAGTTTCCTAAGTTTATTTTATCCACTTGCATGAAAAGTCAAAAAGGCAAACATGAAGGCATGTGTGCTTGATACCAACATTGGTACACATAAAAGCATTTATCTTATTGATACCACATATGTGGGACATTTACAATCCATCCAATAAGGAGGTCCAATAATTACATTACAAAATTGTGCAAGGACTCAAATGTCCTTCAATTGCATTTTTCCAACATTATACAAAAGGTGAATGAACGAATTAAAAACTTTACCAATATGGGCATGATCCTGAAGCTCCTTCTAAGAACTTGGAATCCCAATGGTGGTTACCATGCCACCCAACCACATGGTACCAAAATGGTCCGCTCCCTTGTGCTAGGAGATAGTCACACAGGCCACAACCAAACACATTGGGAGAGGGCTTACACACACCATACACGGAGCATACATGCATCACACATGAAGAGTAAGGTAAACCAACAACTAGATGGATAAAAAATAGAAACCTCATTGGACACAACACTAACAGGGTAACAAGGGACTCCCATTGTGCACATTTACCAATGGAGCAAACTAAGGGTCATTGTTGGGCATGATCACCAATGGCATAACCAAACACACTCACATTGAGAACACTCACCGATGGAGGAAACGTCAAGAGCACTTGAGACAATTAGGGACTAGAACCTAGGTTTATCACCTTTACCACAATACAAATGAGGCATGAAAACCAATGTAACAATTTTGGCTCAACAAAAAGTTCAACATAATCTTAAATAGCCTAAAATGAGAATTGAGGAAGGAGACTTAAAATCCCCCTTTCCCAAACATCACGTCACTTCGAAAATCCAAAAGTTACCGCATTTTTTCCAATACAAAAACCAAAAAATTTAACCATCCAACATTAAAATACCTTCAAATTTTACATTTTTCTAAAACTCAATTTTTTTAAAAAGCAAAAGGTGTCCTTCTGGTTTAAATGTGAACAACAATTGATTCATATGATAAAATTTGATTTTTAAGCATTGTGGAAAATTTTGGCATTACGAGGACACATTTTGGGGAAATCGGAATTTTTACAAATTAAATTCTATCCATTCAAATTCAGAAGTTTAACAAGCATATTAGGGAGACCTAATATTTTCCTAATGATAATCCCTACATCAAATAGGAAAAAGAGTGAACAAGGAGGAAGAAATCAACACCTACCTCTTTTTCGTTTGCCCAACCAAATCACACACAATTCATAAAACACAAGGAGAGACAAAGAATCCATGCACACACACAATCCCCTTCCCGTTCCTATCTGATCCAAAACAATTGCCATCCAATTCCATTCCCAATTGCACCCACAATCAAATTTACATAAATTTGCAAGGAGAGGGTTTGAGAGCCATTTTCTTCCAAAAACAAAGAATGAATAAAATGACCTTTCTTTTCTCTTTTATTCTATTTTTCCTTTTCATATTTTCCTAATTTTCTTTATTCTAAATTCCAAAATTTATGTTTAACAAAACAACTCATTTGCCTCCATGTATTAGCAATATATAACCATACAATTAAATCTAATATTAATACACATTCCCACCCCATAAATTTTCTGAAATTAATTAATCTAATTATCTTTTCCTAATTTTATGAAAAGTAACAACATTGGGCATAATTTTCTTTTTTAACTCAACTCTTCTATCGTCAGAAGAGAGTTTAAACTATCATTTAAATATTTTACCTTATATCAATTTCAATTTAAATATGATGAAAACACATATATGCAACCCCATTTCATTTTTCCTTTTTTTTCAGATTCAAATTTCCATTTGAATTTTCTACTGATTCCATTAAACCCCAGGCACAGTAATGCCCCACCATGGAACCCATGGGACATTAGCCAAGAAACATGGGAACAGTTTCTTTTTGAAACAATAATTTAAACATAAGCTACTACTAGCAACTTTATGCTCAAACTACTAACTCAAGACGTCCTATCGCAATGTGACAACACACAAGTGGAAGACTTTGGTTCCACAATGCCTGCCAATTACAGAGGAATGTTGAGAACACCTTACGGATGGCAAATGAAGGGTTTCGACCTTCACAAGACTTCACAAGACAAGCTAAACCATCTCTCCAACCCTAGGTTCGACAATTGGCCAAATTCTAGTGAAGTTATGTATTCATCTATCAAGGTGCTGCCAAGTTATTTGATTTCATTTACTACACTATCAACCTTCTAAAAATAGCTTGTTATATCTTCTCCTTTTTCCATTTTCAAGTTCTCATAGCTGCACTTAGTTGTCAACTTCTTTGATAATTTAACTCTGTCATTTCCTTTATAAATATCCCTTAACTTTTCCCAAACCTCATGAGCAGTATTCAATGAAATAACCTTTGTTAATTTAGTCTTTGATAAAGCACTAGAGATAGCATACCTCACCTTTTCATTTTCTTCAGAGGCTTGAATCTCATCCAGAGTGGTAAGACTATTTGTCAGTTGTACATACTTAGTTTCCACTTCTTTCCAAGTGTTGTAGCCCAAGGAGAATATGTAACCTCTAATCTTTACTTTTGAGAAGCTATAATTAGATCCTTCAATGATAGGGAGAGATAATTTGTGTGCCATCACACTAGGATCTACCTCAAGTGGTTAAGCTCTTTTCCAAGGAACCAAAGCTCTTATACTAATTCTTAAATATTCGGGAAACTGAGAGGGTGTGAATCAGTTGACAATTAAACTTTTCTTCAATCCTTTCACAGATCCAAAATAACCAATAGAATTTATTAAAACAAATATAACATGAAAGCACATACATAGAACAGATCACACAATGAACACCAGATATGATGTGGAAAAACCAAGAAGGGAAAAACCACATAGAATGTTAGTTCTCAATATATAGCACCAATTAAGGTGACACCGGATAAGGTGATTTTTACAAAAGGGTGGCTCACTGCCCAAAAACACTCATTGCTGAAGGAAGAAGAAAGAAAAGAGAATTCAGCACTATGACATAAACTACAATACCCAAACTTCTTCCAGTGCCTCTCAACAACAACACACTTCACATATCAACATCAATCAGATTTATCCTTTGCAGATTCACACATCTTACAATGTCTCAAAAACAATACCTATGGATGAGTTCTAAAATTTCCTAGACTTGTGGGGCCATGACGAACAACTTCTATATATAAAGTTTCTCCGTTAGAGGCTCGAAAACATTTTCTATCCGATGAATGGGAGGACTTCGATGCTCTGGGGAGACTACAATGCCCAACTAGGACATCAACGCCCAGAATAATTGGATACACTTGATGGACTAGTTGGACATATAGGTTGTTTTCCCTTCATTAAGATGGGCTTTTTGTTACCCACATCGAGACATGTGACAAGCATGCAAAAGGTAGGGAGTAGTGCTCGCAAGACAATGGGTACAAGAGTTATCTCACATTATTTTTGTTGTTGCTTGCAATGATGTCTTGATCTCTACAACTATTCTAAAGTTTTTTTCAATTTTTCACCATTTTGCATTTGAAAACAATGTAGTTGACGCTTCAAATGGAGAATTTGATTATGATGTTTGCATTCATATATTGGCTTGAGATGTTCAAAATCCTTTTTGGTAGTTGTGATAGTTTAGATGTGATGCTGAATCTTATTGGAAATGCTGAACAAATTTTTTAATTTGACCTTTTGATTGGCCTTACCATATTGTCTTTACTCATCTCTAGTTTGTGCAGGTTTAGTGATTCCTCTAGAAACCATATCCCACAAATCTTCAAACTCAAGTTGAGTTTGGACCTTGGCTTTCTAAGTGGAATAATTATCACCTCTTGATAGTGTAGATTCAGGAAGCATTATTTTATAAGATGTGGGAGGTCCTTATCTCTCAAAAAAGAAATGTTAACCCTTATTTCTCTTTGATGATTTATAGGGTTGATACCACAGATGGTGTAGCTATTTTAGGTGTTAGATGTGGTAACTCAACACAATGGCATTATTCATGAGGGCGAATTAGAGGCACTATTTTTATTGAACATTGTAATTGTTGTTACAAAATGTAACAAACAAATGGCTGGTATTTTGAAAGTTTAATATATTTTAATAAAAGAAATTACTCTAAAAAAGAATATTTTTAAAAGCAAAAATTAAAATAATATGGTCATTTTAAAATAAATTTCTTTTGTTTTGAAAATATACTATTTGCACCTTTTGGTTTTAAATCCTTTGCGAAAATAAAGTCAAACTTCCTCTAGTTTTTTTGATAAAAAACTCCAAACTTTAGAAAAGTGGGAGTTCAAAAATAAATTGTAACTTTTAATTTTTGTTTCTAAATACTTTCAAATGACATTAGAGAGATTTTGGAGGTCGTTGTGGCTTCCACATAGGCATCAATTGCTCTTTCAAACATTGTTTTGTTGTCTTCATGCCTTTTCAAAGAGTTTTTTTCTATCTTTATGTCAATTGTTCTAATGTTCTTTCTCCTTGACATGTACAGGATGAAGCAGGTATAATGTCTCTAATTTTTTATTTTTTTCAAATTTTTCAAATTTTTCAAATGCTAGTATAAGTGTAAACCTTTGTACTTTTTGATCACCAAAATATCGATGTGGGCAAGAAAAGCATACGGTGATAAGCAAATAACTTATTGGTAGCAAGTTGAACACTTCTACAATGTATGTAGTATGGAAGATTTAAATAATTATCCATGTCTTGATGATATTGCCATTGAGACTTACATTCCAAAGGTAATCTGGTGGTCAACTGCAAACGCATTTACAATATAAATGATAAAACAATGAAATGTTCTTCTAATTTTTATTCTAGAAATTATAGCAAACAATTGTCCAACAATCTATAAAAGGACATTTTGTCAAATAGTTGGAAAGCAAATTGCATAACAAAAAGATTGTAAAATACTCAGAATAGGAGCTAATATGTATGAGAGTACAAATGAAGGATGAACAAGTGCTGCAAACTAAACTACAACTCTTTTTTTTTGGAAAGAAGGGGTAAAAATTTATTGAACTCAAAGAACAAATACTAAGAAATAGAAAAAAGGCCTTAACAAAGGCCACCAAAGAAACTACCCTACCCTATCCTTATCAAGTAATTGATCCAATTCAGCAGAAAGATCTGAAGGCAAAAGACTCTTGTCAACCATATTCCACCCCTCCAACCAAGTAGACGACCACTTAGCCAAATAGTCCTCTACTCCGTTCCATTCCCTAGGAATATAGGAAAAGGAGATAATATAAAAAAAAATCACTCAAGTCGAGAAAATGTCAGAGAATCTTAGCAATCCCCTAGTCAACCCCTTCCAGCCGCCTCTCATTTAACATAGTAATCATAACCTGAGAATCAAAATCGCAAATAACATTATTGGTGTGTAGCCCTTTATACATAGAAAAGAAGAAATGGACTTGACCAGAACTATCTCGACAAATCCCTCCAATTCCTGTTGGACCAGGATTCCCTCTGGAAGAACCATCAGTATTAATCTTGAGCACACCAGGAGGGGGAAGGTGCAAACTACCTTCCCTCACAACTTTCTCCTTTCTGTGCCTATGTCTCTTCCTACCCGGAGCTCCAACTCCAAGGGTAGGAAAACCCAACCTCCTATAAACATTCGAGTGCCTAGGATCCATAGAATCTGAGAGGTCACACTTAGCCTGAAGCATCTCCTAAAGAGCACAAACAATTATCTGCGACAATTTCTTAACAACCAAACTTACTCCCTGAAACATTCATCTATTTCATTCCAACCAAAGATGCCATAAAATGAAAGAGGGTCCCATCTCCCAACCAGCTTGCAGAAAAGGGGTTGAAACAAGCGGCACACCAAGATGAACCCAGAAATCAGCCAAGGACCCCACATGGAAACATGGCTAATTCCAAACTCCCTACCAAAGATGCCACACCTCTCTAGCAAAGGAACACTAAAGAAATAGGTGAGAAGAGCACTCCTCACTATTATGGCACATAACACAAATTGAGGTCCCATGGAAGCCTCTCTTCCTTAAATCATCCCAAGTGAGGCATCTATTCTAAGTCACTAGCCAAAGAAAAAATTTACATTGGGGCCAAGCTAGCTTGTTCCACACTCGCTTCCACCAAGGAATTGCCAAACTACTCACTGTAGATACAAAAAGAAATGGCTAACTATCGGAATGCTCACCGCAATTGAAAGGGTTGAACTAAGAAGGTTTGCATCTCCAAATGCATGAGATCAATTCCAAAATTAATCTCAAATTACAAATCTCATACTTTATAGAAGATCTGATTAGAGATCTCTACACTATTGTTCCGCAGCAGGTTAGGTAAAGGACTACTGCATTGTTGTGACACTGATTACCTTTGTTGTCTACAACTCTCACATACACTACCTCTTTCACTACCAACTATCTTTCACACATCACACACACTCTCTCTTGATCGATGATACACTTCACCACTCATGTACATGTATATATATACCGTAGGATAAATTTATAGAATAGTGTGTCGGCCAAGACCAACATGTTATCAATAAGCTGATGTCAACCTCCACAATACTTCTACACAATTCCTTTGCATACTTCTGATTGCCAATGTATATACTGTGTTTACCATAAAAAGGGAAAGGGTCATCTGGACCCAAGAGAACAGACCTATCATCACAAGATTAAGCTCAATATCACCAAAATGTAGACTCCACATGTACCAAGGAAACCGTAATCACAAAACTCGAAGAGATACTTCTAATAATTACCAAAACTGCTAACACCGAGACACATAACTGATATTGGGATCAACAATAATTCCTAACACCAGGATACTAGGGTTAATGAGAACTCAATGGGACCTAAAAAATTCATCACCCAAAGCTATCCATGTTGCATAATAAAATCTAACAAAAAATTGCAACACTTGAACTGCACATACATATTGACCACATACAATCCTTGCATAACTATTTTCATACAATATCCATAACATCCATGGCATTTGGATTGATATTCGGGTCTACATACACTATCTGGTGAAGAATCGGATGACTTGTTTGACATCAATAACAACATTATTCACACAAGTCTAACACCATACAAACTCCAAAAATGCAAGTCTATCTGATACCAACATAGGTAGAAAATGGGGAGTTTGGGGGCACACATAGACCCTAATAATAGTATTCTCCCCCACATAAAACCAGTCTACAAATTTGTGAGTGGGACCCTTCTAAGGGTCACAAGTTAAGGGCCTTAATACTTTTCTTATTTTAGGTGACAATCTATCAACTAAATGATTGAAAAATTGCTAAAAATAGTGATAACAAAAGAATCATGGAAGACCTTGTAATCTGCATCTCATGTCCCATATATAACACCAAAATTGTATAGGGAGCCTATTTCCTTTTTCATCCATAATTCCCAGTTTCAGCCATTGTGCAAAGGCTTGTTTATTTTGAAACGGGATCAAATAACATAGTAAATAATAGTGACAAAAATTATTGCTTTTCTTCTCCTTCCAAGCCACCAGCTGCTCATGTAACTTTTTCTCAATTTCGGAAACAAAATCAAATTCAAGGTTCACCTCATAATTTTGTATTCTCATCGCCATGTACACTAGAGATATTGGCATTTTAGCCCTAACATCCTCTCCTACTATCAGACATAAGGAAAAGTAGGTGTTCTAGAAGTATCCAAGGAAATCGTCAACAAGGAAAGGCTCAGTTCCTATCACCATTAGAGACTGATTATTTACACCTCTTCTCCTATGGTGTGGAAGCTCATCTTTTCTGAATGTCATGTATAACTTGTTGTAGTCCATTGAAAACTGTTCTAGGTCTACCTTGGTGAGGGCTTGTTTGTTTAACATGAAACAATTAATGATAACAAACTTGGTAATTACCAACAAAGGGTTCCCACTTGTCATCCTCATAGCTTTAGTGATAGGATGGTAATGGTTTGCCAATATCTAAATCAGCTCATTGTTTATAAAAACATTTGGCACAATTAATTTCGCTATATTATATGTCTGTTGGCAAGAATAATGAAGGAAAACTGAGAGGGGCTGGTGAATCAATTTTCATTGGATTAAACAATTAAAGCACATTCTCAGATTTGAACAACTGTAGAAAAAATAAAGATAAACACAATAACAACAACACACATAACACCAAGATTTTAACATGGAAAACCCAGTTAACGGAAAAACCACAGTGGGAACCTACCCACAATAAGATGATACTCTACAGTAGTATTTGTAAATATTACAACGGGGAATGTACATGCATTCAGGCACATTGTCTAGAGCTCACTACTCAAAATACAATGATCTAGAAGGCTACAACCCTCAAGGAAGGTTAACTAACTTACAACAATATTCAAACTACAATCCGATTAAGATGAACTGAAAGAATAGCATCTCCTAATGCTTCATCATAGTTCTGGTTAAGCACAATTGTCTGCCTTGCAACACTATCTGCTCAATACACCACACCAAAATATGAATTCACTTATTCTCACATACACCACTCCCTAATAATGCAAACTCAATACCAATACACAAATTACATGAATATAACACCTATTTATACAAATCATCAACCTTGACTACAAGGTCAGCCAAACCGTCAACACCTAACTACAAAATTGCATCACATGGTACAATGTTATAGAATAAATGTATCATGAACCAAAATCAACTCCTCAAATGCACACCATAACCATAAATCTTGCCAAGATCAACCACAACACATTACACAACCAAAAATACCGCATAACAAGAAGAATATCACCGGACCCATAAGATCTTGAATAACATGTACAAATATCAATGTGGACCATCAAAACAAATAGGACATGATTAAGAAACACCAACAATCATGTCAAAATCATCCACAATAGTTGCACCAACACCACTTAGAAAAATCTTCATTGATCAACACTCAACGACAGTAACTCAGACAAGAAAGATAACTTGCAGAGCACCAAATCATAAACCATCTGAAATGAAGATACATCCAAACATCTCAAACACTCTCCCAGATACACAACACAAGATATAATCATTTCAGAGCACAACGGATCAAACACCAGAACATTGCAACACTGAACATTGAAAACCAATATCCATACCAGAATCCACAACTCAATCAAATCACCACATAAAATCATGAAATCAATAAAGAATGAAGTATCTCTAGTTGATTCAATATATCAAATAGATAAACCAACCAGATCAACTCACTGCAATCATCAGATCACCAAACAACTCTCTACAACAACAAAACACAGGAATATGTTGACATCAATGACAACAACATATCCTAGCAGCGACAATATCCAACAATCTCCGCCTTTGGCATTTATGAAAAAAAATGAATGTGAAAAACAATCAATGCAAAGGAATAAATCAACACCAAAAAAATTCCCCTTAGATTATGCACACAAAGCTTCAAGATAGGGTAGTTTTTCACATGCTTATCTCCCCTTTGACAACAATGCCAAAGTCATAAATTAAATCATGCATCTCTCCCTCTAAGAAGGAAAATATCTCCCCCTTAGGATAAACTCATACATTGACTTCCCTGATTGAGTAGCAACACCAACTCATCAACCTAGATAAGAGGACAAGACTATGAAGTCCACCGGATTGACGCATCTCGATGAATCTAGTTCTCATCAGGAGGGGTAGAGACCCCTAACTTGTCTCAAATATATAAATGTATCTACGGGCAAAGGTTTAGCAAAAATATTTGCAATTTGATCCTTTGTAGATACATACTCCAATTTGAATTCTTCATCACTGACTTTCTCCCTCAAGAAGAGATACTTAATTTATATATGCTTTGTTTTAGAATGCAGTACCAAATTCTTGGAAATATTAATAGCACTTGAATTGTCACAAAATATAACAATAGACTCATCATAAACAAATCTAATGTCCTTCAACATTTGATTCATCCAAACTACCTGAGTATAGTTGCTAGCAGCAACAATGTATTAAGCTTCAACAGTAGATAGAGATATGCCATCTTGTTTCTTACTCACCCATGAAACCAACTTCTTCCCCAAAAAAATGCTCCACCGGTGGTGCTCCTCTGGTCATCAACATCACCTACCTAATCAGCGTCAGTATAAGCACATAACATGAAATCATCTTTCTTTGGATACCGCAACCCATAATCAACAGTCCCCTTCAAGTATTTGAATATCCTGTTCACAGCAGTAACATGACTCTCTTTAGGATCTTCTTGAAATCTGGCACAAAGACAAACAACATGCATAATATCTGGTCTATTCTGAGTTAGGTACAAGAGTCCACCAACCATAGATCTATACAAGGTCTGATTAAATTTCAAAGATTCATCTTGCTTTGACAACTTGCATCTAGTCACCATAGGAGTTCCAATAGGTTTAGAATCATCTAACCCAAATTTCTTCAATAGTTCCTTCACATAATTAGATTGAGAAATGAAAATGCCTTTATCAGTCTGTGTAATATGCAATCCTAAGAATAATTTCATCTCACCTATCATAGACATCTCCAACTCTTTCTGCATATCATCAACAAACTCCATACTCAAATCATCATCTCCTCCAAAAATAATGTCATCAACAAACACTTCAACAATCAAAATATTATAATTATCAACCTTAAACTATAGATTACTATCAACAATACCTTTACAAAATCCCAACTTCATCAAATACTTGTCCAATCTAGCATACCAGGCTCTAGGGGCTTGCTTTAGTCCATACAATGCTTTCTTCAATCTCCATACCATGTCTCCTTCATCTGATAATGAAAATCCATCTGGTTGCTCAATGTAGACTTCCTCTTCCAAATCACCATTCAAAAAGGTTGACTTGACATCCATCTGATATAACTTGAAATTCTTGTAAGAAGCAATCTAACAACTTCAATTCTAGCTACCAGAGCAAAAGTCTCCTCATAATCAATACCTTCCATCTGTGAGCATCCTTTACATACCAATCTTGCTTTGTTTCTTACCACTTCGTCGGATTCATTCAATTTATTATGGAACACCCATTTAGTACCAATCACATTCTTGTCTTTAGGTCTCAAAACAAGTTCCCATGTGTTATTCTTCTTAATTTGATTCACTCTTCTTCCATATCTTTTATTCAATTCTCATCCTTACATGCTTCAACAACATCTTTAGGTTCAATGTTGGAAATCAGGCATATCTCTTCAACAACAATCCTTCTCCTAGTCATCACACCTTTATTTCTGTCACCAATAATCTGATTCTCTGAATGATTCAATTTCACATACCTTGGATTTTTCTTATTCTTCTGATTCTCAGGCTCTTGAACTTCCTCACTGGTAGTAGCAATATCTAGAGTAACTGTTTCTACCAGAGCATTCTGCTTTAAGATCTCATTCTACACAGGCTTTGAAATAAAATCTTGATCATCAAACTCATATCCACATGCTCGGATCTGCTTTCCATGACCTTCATCAACCTTCACATTTGCACTTTCCACTATCTTCTTCAATCTCTTATTGAAACATTGATAGGCCTTTCTCTTAGTATAATATCCCACGAAGATTCCTTCATCACATCTTGCATAGAACTTCCCTACATCCCTATCTCTTTTGATATAACATTTGCTTCCAAAACCTTTGAACTATCTAACTGTAGGAACATGACCAAACCATAACTCATAAGGAGTCTTACTAGAATCACCTATTATATCGACCCGGTTGAATGTGTAAACAAAAGTGCTAACAACTTCTCTCCAAAAGGTTTGTCCAACATTTCCTTCAGTCAACATAGTCCTAGTAGCATCCAAAATCATTTTGTTTCTCCTTTCAACAAATCCATTATGTTGAGGGGTTCTAGGAGTAGATAAATATCTTCTAATTTCATTCCTTTCATAAAATGAATCAAACTCACCGGATGTGAATTATCCTTCTCTATTAGATCTCAGACACTTTAACTTCAACCCTATCTTAGTCTCCACCTTAGCTTTGAATATCTTGAATTTCTTCAATGCTTTTGATTTCTCCCTTAGAGAATTTATCCACATCATTATAGAGTAGTCATCAATCAACAACATGAAATATATATCACCTTGCATGCTTCTCACTCTTGTAGGACCACACAAGTCAGTATGCACAAGATCTAATAATCCATTAGATGTATACAACTTACTCTTAAATGAAAATATTATTTGTTTTCCCAGCTGAAATTCTTTACATACCGGATTAGAAGGCTTCACAATCTTAGGAAAATCTCTAACAACTTGAGTAGAACTTATCCTCATCATGGAGTCAAAATTAACATGACACATCCTTCTATGCCAAAACCAAATTTCATCAATCTGAGAAATCAAACAACTTTTCTCATCAGCATTCAAGTGAAAGATATTACCTTTTGTCTTAGTTCCTGATGCAATATCTATACCGGTGGCATTCAAAATCTTGCATTTACAATTCTTGAATTGAAAATCATATCCCTTATCAACCATCTATCCAACACTCAAAATATTCTGCTTCAAATCTTCAATATATAAGCATCATCAGTATGATGCTTAGCATCAAAAGAGATAGAACCTCTACCATGAATCACACAATCTCTATCATCTCCAAACCTTACTATACCACCATTATACCTCTCCATATTCACAAATTTATTTTTATCATCTATCATATGATGTGAACAACTGATGTCGATTACCCATTCATCTTTCTCTTCAATCTTATTAGCCAAATATTTCTCCTCAACAATGCAACTTGTAGAATTCACTGGTAACTAATCATCTTCCTTGATAGCAATAAATACAAATTCATCTTCTGAATTCTCATTCTCAGATTCCTCATTTGTCACACCTTCATTAGTAGCATAATAACATCTCTTCTGATATATGTACTTCTGTTTAGGATTATAGGGCTTATCATACTTATCATTCTTCTCATATCTATCATGTTTATCAAATCTATCATTACTTTCATGCTTATCATACCTAGACATTCTTTCAAGACACCTAGAAGAAAAATGTCCTATTTTATTACAAGAGAAACATTTCAAAGGTAACTTTCCATCATACATACCAGCTCCCTTAGGCAATCTCTAAGCAATAAGTACTTCAATCTCATCCAACTCTTTCTCTTGTTCTTTCATCTCTCTCATTTCTATTTCATATTTTGAAACCCTCGACAAAATCTCTCCCGGATCGTACTTCAGCTTCTCGGATATAGAGGCTTTAAATGTAGTCTCAAACTTACCATGTGATTCTCCAAATTCACTCAACTCAAATACAACAAGCTCACCAGCCAACATGTCTCTTGTCACTATAGTCACACTTTGGATCTCATCAATAGCAACAACTTTAGATTTGTAAGCAGGAGGTAAGGATCTCAGCACCTTAGCAACAATCTCATCTTCTTCAAGAGTTCCACTAACACATCTAATGTTCATAACAAGTTCATTCACTTTAGCCATAAAGGATGCTATGTTCTCATCTTCTCCCATCTTCAATGTCTCATACTTTCCTTTCAAACTCTGTAACTTAGCAACTTTAACTTGTGCATCTCCTTCATACAAGGTCTCTAACTTTTTCTAGATCTTATGTGCAATTTGTAGACCTGTCACATTAGTCATCTATGAATTGGTCAAGGCACTCAACAATGCTTCCTTAGATCTTATGTTATGTTCAACATCCTTGATCTCAGCAATAGTAACTAGACCATTCTGAGGAACATTGTACACATTATTTGTAATATTCCAATAATCATCTCCAAGACACTTCAATTGAACTTCCATCTAATACTTCTATATAGTATAATTATTTCCATTGAATCTAGGACTCTCTTTCTTGAACACATAGGCTGCCATCTTGAATCTCCTCAAGTGGTCAAGCTTCTTCTAGAGGATCTAGCTCTGATACCAATTGTTGGCAACAACAACGAAGGAAAACTGAGAGGGGGGTGAATTAGTTTTCACTGAATTAAAAAATTTAAGCACAATCTTAGATTTGAACAACTGCAACAAAAATAAAGATAAATACAATAACAACAACACACATAACACTAAGATTTTGATGTGGAAAACTCGATCAAGGGAAAAACCACGATGGGAACCTACCCACAATAAGATGACACTTTGCAGTAGTATGTGTAAATATTACAATGGGGAATGCACATGCATTCAAAAACACTGCCTAGAGAATAATGCTCAAAATACAATGACCTAGAAGGCTACAACCCTCAAGGAAGGTTCACTACCTTACAACAATATTTGGACTATAATTTGTTCAAGATGAACTGAAAGAATAGCATCTCCTAATGCCTAATGACAGTTTCAATTAAGCATAATTGTTTTCCCTGCAGCACTCTCTGCTCAATAAACCACACTAAAAGTTCAATTCACTTATTCGCACATACACCACTCTCTGATAATGCAGACTCAACATCGATACACAAATTACATGAGTATAACACCTATTTATACAAATCATCAACCTTGACTACAAGGTTGACCAAACCCTCAACACTTAATTATAAAAGTATATCACACGATACACAAATCAACCACCAGGCCATTATAGTATCATATAAAACATAGCATGGACCCAAATCAACTCCTCGAATGCGCACCACCACCAGAAATCTTGCGAAGATCAACCGCAACACGTTACACCACTGAAAATACCGCATAACACAAAGAATATTATCAAACTCATAAGATCTTCAATAATGCGCACAAAGATCAATTTAGACCATTAAAACAAATAGGACATGATTAGGAAACACCAACAAGCACATTAAAATCATCTGCAATAGCTTTACCAACACCACTTAGCAAAATTTTCATCGATCAACACGCTAACACTAAAGAACACTCAACAACAACAACTCGAACAAGAAAGATAACTTGCAGAGCACCAAATCATGAACCATATGAAATTAAGATACACACGAACATCCCAAACACTCCCAAATATGCAACACAAGATCTAATCATTCTGGAGCACAACAGATCAAACACCAGAACATTGCAACACTGAAAACCAATCTTCGTACCAGAATCCACAACTCCATCAGAAATCAATACAGAATGAAGTATCTCTAGTTGATTCAGCATATCAAATAGATAAACCAACCAGATCAACTCATTGCAATCATCGGATTACCAAACAACTCTCTACAACACCAAAACATAGGAATATCTTGACATCAATGGCAACAATATATCCTAGTAGCAGCAATATCCAACAATGTCGAGGGGTTCGAGATTGGGATCTTCCCATACTTGTTCTTGTAGAAATAACAAAATAGATCTCTCCATGAAACTGGAATATGGTGTCCCTACAACCTTCCATACTATCTTTAAACACATTTTTGGCCTTGGTATCTATCAAGCCAGGCAATGCATCTAACAGTGTTTTTTGCATAGGCCTTTCAACTGGGTTTATGACCCTAGGTTTTCTATTAAAGCCCTCATCATTTTTAGAGCTTTCTCCCTCCCCAGTTTCACTTTTTCTCTTAGGAATTTTATTTGTACTCCTTATTCAAAATTAAAACACTTATGAAAATGAAGTAGCTCAGAGAGGCAACTGGGTACTTACTTGTGCTTATCGCTCAAGTCTCAACTCCTTCCTCCTCATTGGAAGACTCAAGCAACACAATTCTCAAGCTTGGAATGAAAATTATGAGTTGAACTTAAATCTTAATGGTGACCTTGGGGCTTGTTCTACATTTAATTCCTTCATGCGATTTACCACTTCACCACTTTTTTTCAGAATTGTGATGATGTCATCACCAACTTGCCTTGGCTTATTGTTTTCTCCATTTTGCAAACAAGTGTCACCATCCCTATTTTATTTTTGTGAAATAGCAACAACACCTATCGCTATATCACTATTCTTCCTTTCCCCTAATTTCGACTCCCCGTGATATGGTGAAATCACTTTATGCCACTATTGCTACTGTGCAACATACTTTTTTGTCATTCATGTCCTCTTTATGATATAACGATATTTTATTAAGCTATCACTAAATCGCAACTTTCTAGAATCTTCAATGTTCTTCACTATTGAAATAGTGAAAACGCCACATGAGCTTACCCCTTTTCATTTCCATTTCTCTACCTACCAAATATAAGAAGTTGTTGGGACCCACAAAATGGTGATGTTATAATACATCGTTCACCTCAAATCATTGTTTCGTGGATAATTTATTATGATGTGTCATGAGGCTTGCAAAATAGCAAAATCTGCATACACCTTACTTCATTCTTTGCTATTTTGTGATACATTTTACTTTGTGAGATTTGATTATGTCGAAATAGTGATAATGTTTATTTTGTCACTGCTTCATTGAATGGTTAACATATCAGTGAATAAATCCTGCAAAATAGAGAAAACTGAGAATACAACCTTATGATGGTTTATAGACTACTAAATGGGCATTTTAGGGGGGTAAGGTAATGTTGAATCAAGCATAAGGATTTTGTATAGGCGTATTAATGGTTGATTTACATCATGCTATGGGACGTTAGGCTAGAAAAGATATTGAATTATGCTAGATAGGGAACTTAACATATTAAATTTATCTAATTCAAATGTATTACAGTAGTGAAAAAATTACGAAAGTTCAAAACTTTATGTAGAAAAATCAACTAATTTTTGTAAAGTGCTAACACATGCTAGGATATACTACATTTTATTTAATAATATATTGTCTTATTATCAATAATGTTTGGTACTTCAATGTGTTATACATAATTTATAATAACAAAATGTGATGTACACCAATGTCTTAGTATGAGGGACATAAAGAAGAAACCTTGTTGTTTGAGTATATTTTAAAAAAATTATGTGAGCATATTAGGACAAGACAATAGTAGATGTTATTGACATACAATAGGATAACACATAGTATTATATCATATTACACATGATAACATGTGCTATATTACAAAGTACATAATAACTTCTTGTGTTATGAATAATTTTGTGTGATAATTCAATGCGGTATATAGACAGTTTATAAGAACACAACATTTCATGTAGAGCCGTCACTTGACATGAGAAGAAGAATTAATTAATGTGGCATTACCTCATTGTCTAAGTATATTTAGCAAATTTTGTATGAGAATGACCTCATTTTCCGAGTTCATGATATGCTTAATTACTTTTTGAATTCATTATTAGGCTTATTTTCCTTTTGAGTTCATTATATTCTTATTTACTTTCTGAGTTCATTTTGTGAGTTCAATATATGCTTATCTACTTTCTAAGTTCATTTTGTGAGTTCATGATATGCTTATTTACTTTATGAGTTTATTTTCGGAGTTCATTATATGCTGCACCACTTTCTGAGTTCATTTTCTAAGTAAATTTAGTATGTTTATCTGAGTTCATTATCCAATTTTTTTTTTGTGTGAACCGTTGACTAACTTGATCAAGCATTGCCTCATAGATTTGTGTCTGCATTTGTATAATGTTAAAAATTTCCTTTTGTTCAAATTTTGAGAAAGAGACTTATTAACCTCCATAAGATTGTGCATTTTTTTAGTGTAATACATAACCATTACTAAATTAAGAAACTAGTCAAAAAAAAAGAAAAATTTGTCCACTAGTGTTTGGAAGTGAACTCAAAATTAAGGAACTTCGAAAAGTTAAAAAGACTTGCATTTTTTTTTTATAGATTTCATCTACATCAAACTCTTCATTTTATGATCAACTTCACCAAGGTTATTAATTTCCTTCATCATTGTTTCTAATAGATTTTAAATGTGTAACTTCTAAAACTTGAATCTACTGACATCTACTGAACAAAGTTTATAACACCTTCCAAACATATATTTCAAAGGAAAGAAAATATCAAGTTCCTATCAAAGGCTACTTTTTTTCTCTTCCACAATGCTTTTAAATTGCCTCATCCAAGCATTTTCTCCTTATGTATAAGTTTTTTTGGGGTTTTTTTTTTAAGTGGTAACATGTGAGAAAAAATGTTGCTTGATCCCTGTAAAGACGTAATCTATGATGTAACTTTTACCAACTGCTATCATTTTATTATCCACATTCAAGAACATAAGATATGTACATGTAATCTATTACACTTCATATTAAACTTATTACAAAAAAACATGTATAACCATTCATCATTCATGAAAAACAGTTGAAGGAACCATTCAAGCTATTTAAATGAACTCAATCTGATTTATTGAAAATAACTATTCAACAACCATTCAATTTGTTTTATTAAAAATATCTATTCAATATGTCTTATTGCAAATAGACTGCATCATTGCTAAGGTTTTATTCAGCAGAGGTCATCAATATACTTTTAAATAGCTTCATAATAGAATAAGCTTGTTATGAAGGCAAGCGACAACAACTAATTAAGTCCTTTTTTTCCCCCACTACCCCAAGGGGAGACATGCCCTTTCTATCAACTTCATTGGTAAGAAAACCAATTGCCTCCTGGAACCTTTGTTTCTAGTGTGTAATGTTATCCTCATAGACATCTAGTATACCATTAAAATAGTCAGTTAAAATTTTGTGGTGTTTCATGCTCACCTCACACCCTACCTCTTGTTTCTCAATCAACATCTATTGTCTATGCAATTCCAGCTCAAAGTCTGCATTCTTATCGCTCATCTCCATGACCTTCTTATTCAATTTAGTGCATCTCCTTTGCAACTTAGTAACCATCCCCTTTAGGCTTTCATTTTCAGCCCTCGATCAATTCAACCTTGTCCATTAGCAATTGTACATGCATGGCGTCAAACTTCATTTTGTCCATGCAATAAGGGCTTAGGGAGCCCTTCTGGTTTGTTAAGGAGAGTGGTTCTTTTCTTTCTAACTTTCATAAATCATCAGAGGTGGGAACATTGGAGGCCTCATGCCTAGGTGCAGTCTTAGCAAGCATTCCCTCCCCCTCGAAGGATGTTTCACTATGGCATTTCATGTTGGCTGGTTCAACGCCCTTTCTTTTTCCTATCCCTGCAAGCATTATTGATACAAGAGCACTGGAGTAGTTCAAATTGGCATTTGGATTTGATCCTGGTGAGACATCGATCCTGATTTTAGTCCGATATTGGTATATTCTTACCGGTTGGTTTTCCAGTGTATGGAGCAAAGATGAATCAAGCTGCGGGTGGTTTTCGTAACTTGTGGATCGTTGAGTGATGTTTTTTTGGGCCTTGTCCAATATTCCCAAAGGACCGCATGAAGTTTTATGCATTTGAATATTTTCTTGGTGATTTGGGCTGACATGTTATCATTTACATTTTCATCATGAACCGGTTGGTCTTTGGCCAAATTTATTGAGTTGTTATTACTTGTGGATGGTATAAAGAGAAAGTTTAGAGATTCATTTAGGAGGACATAGATCGGAGGAAGAAGAGATTGAGTGAAGATGTAGTTTTCAGAGAGATTCTAGTCTGGGGGGACTAAAGTTTGGAGGGATTGAGGTCCATATCAGTGCAAAACAATGCAGACTGTTACCAGAGGATTATTCATCGAGCAGAAGATCTGTGGATCTTAGTTTTGTGTTGTATGGATTGTTTTGTAATCCTGGGCTGCGGTCCAGCATGTGTAGCCACTGAAGGCTTATGTAATTTTATAAATGGTTGTAATGACGGATTTATTTGTTACAGGTTATATCTTGCATTTCTTCTACTAGTTAAGGTTTCTTACTGATTATATGATGTGTTTTGTTTACCAATTGAGATTTCTCTTTCTGTTTTACCAGTTATATCTATTGTTGTGTTATCAATTGTCAGTATCTTGCATGGTGTTTTGTGTTATAGGCTGCAAGGCAAGGATTTCCTTCATTGGATCTCCCTACCTTGATTGCATCAATATTGTAGACTAGGAGAAACAGTTACCTGGAAGGAACCAAATCAGATTGATTCATTTTGGATAGTAGGATTGGGCATAGTACTCGGAGCAGTCAGCATAAGGAGTCTCTTGTGAAGTGGAAGGACAGACTAGTTGAAGATTCATCTTGGATTTCCTAGGCAGAGGTAGACCGCCTTGGTTTTTCTTTGACCCCAGCAAAGTGAGAGACTCACTTTTTCAACAACCCCGGATGTCTAATGCAGGAGCATCCCTAGTTCATAGAAATCTTGCATCAACCAAAAATATTACCTTTTTCTTTTGCTTTCTGTTTGCACTTTCAACATTTCTTTCTGTGTTTCCCAGATTTGGCTTAGCAGAATCTATGGAGTTGGATTTTGCTTGAAGACTTGATCATCTTCCTTATTCCCAAACCATGGAGTATTTGGATCAATTTCTGACAAGTTATCACTACCGGTTTCTGAGACAGTTTTTTTGTTACCGGTTGCCTGGACCTATTTGTATTGGTGATCTACCTGATCCTTTCCTTAGCTTGCAGAACCTTGAGCATTTATTCCATTATTCCTTGGTGTGTGGCCGACCTTTCCCCATGATCTACACTTCATCGTTTGGATTTTCTAGAGGAATTTCTTTGGAGGTGGCCGACTTTGTTGGTTTTGCACATTAGGTCTTGTTCTTCAGGTTTTGATCCCTTTTGGCCTGGCTGAATCCTCTTAGATCATATAAATCATTAGAATGTAATAGAGGAAGTTAGTCAAAACATAGAAGATAGTGTTTATGGTGAAAGTGGATAATAACAATATTGAAAGACTAAATGAATTCAACCACAAAACCCTAGCCTAATAATCAACAAAGATCCACCATAACATATGAAGATTACCTAAGACAATGCAAATCAATGAAATCACAAAGATTATACCATCTCATGTCCAATAGGGTTTGGATATCCATTCTTCCTATCTCCATTGATCTTTCTTGATATATTTGTTCTCAGATTTTATGTGTGCACAAGAACTCAACTAAGAATGGAAATGTGGTTGCAAGTAGGCTTGATCGCATATGAAAGTTCAAATGCTAGAAGGCTTCCAAGATTGATTAGTTGAATATAATGATTAGTTGATTAGAATGATTAGGGTTGATAATGAAGGAAGCATCTCCTTATATAGTAGACACTATAAGAAATGGAGGGATAAGATTAAGAGGTGTAAAAGATAAATGGTCGGCTAGGATTAGAGGGTAGGTAGAGAAAATAAGAAAATAATAAGAGGGTGGGTAGTGTATGAATTAAGAGATGAATGACATGTGTCATGGGTAGAAAAGGCTAATGAATTAATTAAATAAATAAATATTTATTTAATTAACAGAAGAAGTGAGATCAATTAAATAAATAAATGTATTTATTTAAATGAGAAATAAGGCTAGAAGAGGATAAATGAATTAATTAAATAAATAAAGATTTATTTAATTAACAAAAGAATTAGGCTTAAATAATTAAATAAATAAAGATATTTATTTAATTAGACAAGACAATTTTAGGTGTCTACATTTTGCCCCTCTTTGAGACAATGCAACTTATCGTGTTGTTTCAAAGAAGATAAGATGAACAAATACAAAGTTGCCCCAAGATGGGAATGATATGCCCCCTCGAGAGATTGGATGAAAATTTCTGAAAAGATCATAGACAATCTCTCGATAAGAAAGAAGGGCTAGAATGGATTGACCGGATAGGATAGAGTGACAGAGTCACGGGATAAAGAAGACTAACTCGGGAAACTAGGGCTAGGGTAGTCTATAAGATAGACTATGAGGGAAAATAATTCTCATTGTCATCCACACACCTAAGAGATCAGAGTGCAAAGAGAAGTCAGCAACGATGGCATTGGTGAACAGATTTGATCGTGTTTGCCGATATCAGAGGCCAGCAGATGTAGGAGAGTCAATAGGTACCACAAAACCTCCTTGTAATTTTCTGCATTAATTATTGTTATAAATGCATGTGATGCAGAGACAGGAAAATCTAATACAAATTTGCAAATAAAAGGTGTATTTTGGACCCAAACCCCTTACACTCCTCAGGTGTCTCAAATGCACTCAATGCCTCAATAGGCTCAAAACCTAACACCACCTAAACTAGGTGTGTCTCCTACCTCCACATACTTCAAAGGACCTCAAAAAACATGATTCAAAGGTTTTCTAAACCCTAAGCCTCTAGCTTCAACACAAACTCAATACATTTATTCAACCAAGCATCTAGCCCTTCAAACCGGGTAATTTCCCTTTAACTCAAAAATTTTCCAAAAACCTTGCCCAAAAAAATTACATATTTAGACACCCATTTGGATGTTACACAACATATCAGAAAACTGATATAGGTTGTTTTGGACGGACCCTTTTCTGTCCTCAAATGTGCCCCTTTTTAGCCTTAAAAACCACCCACTTTACAAAGGAAGTACCAACAAAACTTAACACCAGGTTACAAAACTTTGTAGAGTATTCAATCAGGTTCCCAAACCAAGGGTTTTCCAGGTTTTATGGCTTGATTCAGCTTCTAAGTGTCCAAACTCTAAAACCCTCCTTAAATCATCCTCTAAACTAGGGCTTGCTCAAAATCACGCCTCCAATCACTTCTCTGATCAAATGAAGGTTGTTTCACCATAAAATTGGCTCCCTCTACTGATTCCAATCATAAAAGATAGCCCTCCAATGGCTACTTTAGTGGCTGCTACACTCTAGCCACCATCCCCATTCTCCAATCAACCAACAAATTCACCATTTGTGAGTGATCACTTTGGAAAACCACTTCAATCCTGCACTTTCATGTTATTTTGATATGATACAACATTAGTTTCCATCCCCAAGTCACAGTAAGCACATAAAGGGGATGGATTACATATTCATACTTGAGAAAATAAGGAAAATCAAACTTTTAAAACAGGACAATCAATATAAATCCTTAGATCAGATTAAAAACGATATAAAATGCTTCAGATCATGCAAATTAAATGCCTATCAACCTTTCTCAATGATTATAACTCAAAGATCATCAAAGGAATGCAAGTTTTGCAAGGAAAATCAAGTTTATTGCATTAAAACTGTCTCAGTCCGCACAACAGCACCTCCAGTCCGGACCATCTATACTTTTCTCTCTTTTTTTCCATCATAAATGATGAATACAACTTCCCCAACCAACCCAAGGTGGTTGGAGGGGTTTACAAATTCATTAAGACTTAAAAACTCAATTTCCCTCCAAAATGCTACTAAATGTTGGAATACAAAGATTTGAATTTTCCAACTTTATTTAATACATTCTATTTGCTAAAATCATTCCAAATCAATGGAATTTTATTTCATATACCTAAATAACCCTACCAAAGACCCTACTAACCATTCTAAACCCTTGAAACACTATTGGCCTACTTGACACCATATTTTGTCTTAGGTCCCTTATCAGGACTTATTACATTTAAATCAAATTGAGCATTACATAGAGCCATTATTGGCTTCAAAACATTCCAATTCACTTTCAAGGATGCTCTGGGGTCTTTGTTCATGTTTATAATCTCCTTGGTCTCAGGTGGACTCTTGGATGCTCCTGCATCAGCATGTTAGGTAGGGAAATAAATGCGCTTTAGGTAGGTCAAGCTAGGGGAAAAAATGTTAAGGTGCGTCTGCATTGGTGCCAGGTGCGTCTGGGTAGGGTAGGCATGTCTATGTTTGTGTCGGGTGCGTCTACGATTGCAATATAGTCTGTGTTAGATTGGAGTGCGTCTGTGTATTTCAGGCATGTTTATGAAAGATAGGCACGTCTGGGTAGAGTAGAGGCACGTTTGTGTGATTCATGCACGTCTGTGCAGAGCAGGCGTGTATGTGCAGTATGTAAGCGTGTCACCTAAAGAAGTTTGGGCATCCTTGATAACAAAGTCCTTCAAGGAAGTTCCATTAAAGGTCCATTGATGTGATGTATCACCAAAATGGAATGGATGTGTGGAACAAGTGGATGAGTTATGAAGGCTTATTATTGCGAAAAGAAGTGAAAGTATCATGACATGTTGGAGACTTAGGATCAACAAGTATTCTTTTAGACTTGAAATTGTAGAACTTTTGCCCCCAGTTATTTTGATATTAGGGGAGATCAACTCTTGTTCTTTTTACTTCATAGGATTTTTATCCTTGACTTTGATTTTTGCAGAGTCCAATAGCTTTTGATTTTGATTTGGACTAAAGGCCTTTTCTTTATTTATTACTTTTAGATTTTTCTTTTCAAAGCTTAATTTTTATCCCCAATGAGTAAGGGCTTTTGTGATTCATGTTGATCCAAGTTTGGAAGTGGAGTGGAGATGGAATGAGTGGATGAAATGGTAAGGCTATGTGAGTTCTCAAGTGGGTTGGCGATATGCTCAATAGATTCTTTGTTGGAATGACTCTTAGGACTATTGATAGCAAGAGTTGCTTGCACCACTAGAGGAGATTTGCATTCAAACTTAGTAGCCACAAAACTAGGTGGTTCACACCCAATTCCTTAGCATTGCAAATTGTTTGTAGGTTGTTCTCATCGACTGAATATCTTAGGAGATAGTGGGAGTTGATCAACATGAAATATATACTCACCACATCCCAGGTCTTTAACCTTGAATTTTTCTTCGAGCTCTGCTTGTTTGGATGTAGAGGCTTTTAAGGATTCTGGATCAACATATGGTGATGAAGAAATATCCTCTCGATTGACTGGGATTTTTATTTCTGATCTAGGTCATAGATTGTTGCAATATATGAATGGGTTAGGATCACCCTTAACTGTTACTTCAACTCCATTATGAGGAAACTTGATACATCGATGATATGTTGAGGGAATAGCTCTCATTTCATGAATCCATGGACGTCCTAGCAATATGTTGTATGTGAGATCGAGGTCTAGGACTTGACAAACCACATCCTTTGTAACCAGGCCTACTATGAGAGGTAAGGTGACTGTACCTTTGGATGAACGCTCTTCATCATCATATGCCTTGATGGTAATTTTGTTTGTAGCATTTATAGCCTTTTCAGAATATCCAAATTGTTTAATAGTGTTCAATGTACAAATGTTCAAACCTTCTCCTCCATCTATTAGGACTCATTTTATTTGGTGTTTGTGTAGGAAGGCTTCAACGTGTAAAGGTGCATTATGTGGTTGGCTCACAGAGGCATCGTTAGCTTCTGTGAATGTAAGGGAGTGTGGAACATAAAGGTATCCCACCATAGCTTGAAACTGGTTCACGTTCAGATCAGTGGGGATGGAAGTGTCTCTCAAAGTTCTGTCAAGAATGGCTTTGTGTGTGGGGGATATACGTAAGAGCTCAAGGATTGAGATAAGCATCGGTGTCTTCCCTAATTGTTCTACAAGTTCATACTCGAGTTTGGTTGATGAGGAAGCGGTGTTTTTAGCTGGAGCACCTTGCAAAGTTAATTTACCTTGACGAGTTGTGACATTACATTCAGAGGTAGGTTCAGAAGAAGATTCAATGCCTTTTAGGACAACCTTGGGTCTTTGGGTAGAATTTTTAGGTGTTTTGTCCTTTATGATAATGGTAGAGACATAATTGTCCATCAAAATGTGATTGACAGTTGAATCATAGTTATAGGATGCTCCAGTATAGTTGGTTTGGTTATTTGTGGCTTTAGCTTTTCCTTTGTCATGTTTTGGGAATGGTTCCTTAAGCATCTCATGTTCTTGAGTGGATGAGTGTCCTTCAATCTCAATGTCACCTCTATCAATAAGATCTTGTATGATGTTCTTCAGTCGATGACAATTTTCTATTTTATTCCCTTTGCTTTTGTGACATTCACAGTATTCAGCTTCATTCCACCAATTTGGTTTGACCTTTGGCTCATATGGAGGCAAATCTGGAATTGTTATTATTTTGTTTGCCACTAGCTTCTTGAAAGATGATTCAAGTGGTTCTCCCAATGGGGTGTACTTCCTTCATGATTTGGAAGTTGTTTGAGTATTCACTTGATTGTTTCTAGAGCTTGATCCAGAAAAAATGATTTTGGGTCGTACTGTATTAGCATCAACAACACCATCATTGACCGTGTTCTTATTTTTATTCCAAATTCTTGCCTTGTCTTTTCCTTTAAAGTCCTCTTTGTTTTCTTTGAATATCTTAATGACTCCTTGTTCAATTAAGACTTTCTCTATTGCTAAGCCTTTTTCAATGATGTTCTTGAAGGTGGACAAACAAGCTATTCTTAGGTCATAACCAATGTCTTTGTTAACATTCTGGGTGAACATTTCTACCATTTGTTTTTGTGAAATTTCACAAGAGCATCTGATGGCTAGATTCCTCCATCTTTGTAAAAATGATGAAAAATACTCTCCATCCCTTTGTTTGGTGTTGCACAAAGTAGTGACTAATATGTCTGTCTCTATGTTGTATGAGAAATGTTGGATAAAAGCCTCTGCTAAGTCACCCCATGACTTAATTCTAGGTGGAAGTTGGGAGAACCATTCCATAGCTTGATCACCTAAGCTTTGTGGGAATAATCTCATCAGATATGTCTCTTTTTCTACTACCTCAATGCAAGTTGTGAAAAATTGTCTTATATGTGCCTTAGGATCTCCTTTTCCTCTGTACATATCAAACTTAGGTGTCACAAAGTGTGTAGGAAATGGAGGTATTGGAATGCTTTTGTCAAATGGATAGGGACATATGTTTCTCATTGTATAAGTTGGCTTCAGTGTATTTATGTCTTCCATTTTCTTTTGTAAGTCCTTAATTTGTTGCTCCAAATTGTTCTTAAGTGGAGACCAACTTCTTGGACCATACCCCATGCCTGAAGCACTGGGTGGAGGAGGAGCATGTTGCATATATGGATGATATTGATCATACACATGTTCATATGGAGGAGGTCTATAATGATGTTGTGTATAAGGACCACTTGGTATAGAGTCATGATGAGGAATGAAATATTTGTTTTGTCCATGTATACCATAATCTACAGGCATGTCATTATTATAAAAGAAAATGCCAGGTAATGTTTCTATAAATAAGTCTAGTGATCGGCATGAAACTGAGAACATCACATGTTTCAAGGAGTACAATGGTGAAAGTGGATACAACAACATTGAAAGACTAAATGAATTCAACCACAAAACCCTAGCCTAACAACAACAAAGATCCACCATAATATATGAAGATTACCTAAGACAATGCAAATCAAATGAAATCACAAAGATTATACCATCACATGTCAAATAGGGTTTGGATCTCCATTCTTCCTATCTCCATTGATCTTGCTTGATATATTTTCTCTAAGATTTTATGTCTGCATAAGGGCTCAACAAAGAGCAGAAATGTGGTTGCAAGTAGGCTTGATCGCATATGAAAGTTTGAAAGCGTAGAGTCGTCGGGGGTTGACAATGAAGGAAATGGAACAGATCTTGTGTATAATTCTGATAGATTTCTAAAAATGTAAGAAAATCTGAAAAATTCGCTTATTTGCTCTCAAAATTAATTTTTTATGAAAATACATAAAAAATTCATAGAAATTTCAAATATGCTCCAAAATATTTGAGTTTTTTACTGAGCACCTGTGATAATCTTCTTGACCTGTAAAAAAAAATTGATGCCAAAATGCAAAACCATTTGTGAGATCTGATCAAAATAATGAGAAACCCTAATTTTTAAAGATCCAATTTTTGAGGAAATATTTTGCATCAAAATTAAAATAAAAAAGAACAAAGCCTGTGTATAAATCAGAGAGCTTTCCAAAAATATAAGAAAATCTGAAAAATTTGCTCATTTGCTCTCAAAAATAATTTTTTTATGAAAATTCATAGAAAATCCAAATATGCTCCAAAAAAAATCTGAATTTTGGATTGCGAGCTCTTCATACTGTCCCAAACCTGCAAAAACAATTTGATGCAAAAATTCCAAGTCGTTTGTGAGATCGAATCAAAATAATGAGAAACCATAATTTTTAAAGATCCAATTTTTGATGAAATATTGCATCAAAATTAAAATCACAAAGAACAGAGCCTATGTATAAATCAGAGAGCTTTTTGAAAATATAAGAAAATCCAAAAAAATGTCTCATTTGCTCTCAAAATTATTTTTTTATGAAAATTCATAAAAAAATCATAGAAAATTCAAATATGCTCCAAAAAATCTAAATTTTGGATTGCAAGCTCTTGATACTATCCCAAACCTGCAAAAACAATTTGATGCAAAAATTCCAAGTTGTTTGTGAGATCGGATCAAATCTCTCCAAGATCTTGATCTTGTGTCCAAAACCCTAGCTGCACAAGGTTATTCTCCAAAAGGTTATTCTCCAAATTGTTTTACAAAACAACAATATATGGTTAGGAAAACTTGCAAAAAACACAGATCTAACAAAAATCCATGTCCCACTAGGCATGCCAAAATGTTTATGGTGAAAGTGGATAATAACAATATTGAAAGACTAAATGAATTCAACCACAAAACCCTAACCTAACAATCAACAAAGATCCACTATAACATATGAAGATTACATAAGACAATGCAAATCAATTGAATCACAAAGATTATACCATCACAAGTCCAATAGGGTTTGGATCTCCATTCTTCCTATCTCCATTGAGCTTGCTTGATATATTTGCTCTCAGATTTTATGTGTGCACAAGAACTCAACAAAGAATGGAAATATGGTTGCAAGTAGGCTTGATCGCATATGAAAGTTTGAATGCTAGAAGGCTTCCAAGATCGATTAGTTGAATAGAATGATTAGTTGATTAGAATGATTAGGGTTGATAATGAAGGAAGCATCTCCTTATATAGTAGACACTATAAGAAATGGAGGGATAAGATTAAGAGGTGTAAAAGATAAATGGTCGGCTAGGATTAGAGGGTAGGTAGAGAAAATAAGAAAATAATAAGAGGGTAGGTAGTGTATGAATTAAGAGATGAATGACATGTGTCATGGATAGAAAAGGATAATGAATTAATTAAATAAATAAATATTTATTTAATTAACAGAAGAAGTGGGATCAATTAAATAAATAAATGTATTTATTTAATTTAGGAAAAGGGATAATTTAAATAAATAAATGTATTTATTTAAATGAGAAATAAGGCTAGAAGAGGATAAATGAATTAATTAAATAAATAAAGATTTATTTAATTAACAAAAGAATTAGGCTTAAATAATTAAATAAATAAAGATATTTATTTAATTAGACAGGACAATTTTAGGTGTCTAGAGATAGATCATAAGATTTGAGGTCCCGTTTGTGACCTGTTCTGTATTTTCAACATGTTTTAGCAGGCCTGTGAGCCAGTTACTATAACCCGGTTGTTACCAGTTGGTTGTAATCAATTTTCATGATATAATTCAATCTGCTCTGCATTGCCTCCATCATGTCCTTGTGTTTCCATTGTGTTCACTCTTGCTGATCGGTCTAGACCGATCTCTTTGAGGTCCCTCCTAGCCGGTGACTCCACCAATTGCCAATAGCGTCGTATTAGTTGACAACAATGAAAGATAATGTACAAGAGCATGAAATATGCATGAAATAATAGTATACATGAACATGAACCAAACAAGTTTGTGTTACATTATTGTCTTAATTTCAGTATTTACAGTTCTTAAGTTGAAATATTTATTAAACTATCAATGGTCCTTATCAATGTGCATCATCTATTAAACATGCATGCATTATCATGTTACCTTGAAATTCAGAATCCACGTATTCAGAAACTGACTACATCATTCACTATTCCCCCACCTGCTATTTTTTATCAACTTATTAGAAATCTTTTTCATGAAAGTATTATGTAGGTCTAATTTTTTTTTTTTAATTATTAATTTATTTCAAATTGTTTGTTTAAAATACAGACAATAAGAAGAGAATATTGAATTGTGGTAAGTTACAATTAAAATAAGACATGCTTGGTTTAGCAATTACAACCAAACATTCATCTAGAACTGTATACATAAAACAGTTCCAGAATCACTATTAAAACCAAATAATAATAGCTATGCATATACATACACTAAAGATATGACGTCAAACAACCACACATACTTAATAATCCCTCTCCAAAATCCAAATGAAATAAATAAGAGACCTTCACTAAGATAAAAATAAATTAAAGAGCTACAACATTTATCAAATCTTTAGTACAATCATAGTAGAAGATGTGGTAAAAGGAAACCCTATGCAAGAGTAGTTGTCACAACATCAAATTTGTGTTGAAGATCTACAAATGGCTATAAAGATATTTGATTACAAACATCAAATAAAAATATATGACCTCCTTTTGTGTTACAAAATGTGCAACTCTATAGGTATTGTACTTTGTTAACTAAGTTAACATACATGTTTCTTTTCATTGCAATTATCAATTTAGTCCCCCTTTCATGAAAGTATCGTAGATTGAGCACCTTATCTACAATTTCAAGAATATATGTATCACTACCATTCTATGCATTAGTTTTGTCAATATACAATAAAATTAAAAGAAAAATATTGCACCTCACAATAATACTTTAAATATATGGACAAGTGTGAGAAACAAAAGACTCTTGTATATGAAAGATAATAGAAAAATTCCTCCCACTTTATATGAATTTTTTCCAATTATCCAAGATCAAGGAGGACATCTAAAAAAAATTTCAGTCAATCTCAAACAATATAAAAATAATTGAATGAATTTTTTTCCAAATGTCCTACCTACTCTTGTAAATACAAAGAGGATCTCCCTAAATGAGTTGCCCAATAGAAAACACAAAACAAGAATGTGAAAATTTCTTGCGAAAATTATACTCAAGCTAACACCACTAATATCCATGTCTGTTTGGGTGTTTGATTCAAGTTTCCTAGCCATCTAGCAGAAGATTTGTGTGTACTATAAACTACATGTTCAAATTGTGTTTTTCCTGCTATTGTAGTCGAATCTAATAAAATCAATGGATGTAATAACATTAAATTTCTTCAATATAAATAAACTCACCAAACCCTTTCCTATAATTAGCAAGTTGTTGGCAATTTGGAGGAATTGATTATGTGTTGCATTGATGTTTTCTCATTGATGTCAACACTAGCTGCTTTGGTTGTTTATCGGTATCTGGTTGGTCCCGGTAGGATGTTTGGTTTCTGGTTGGTATGATCATGTTGATCTGGTATACTCCAATATTCTTTGGCTTATGGAATTGTCTTAGATATGTTATTCATGCTACTCACATATATGTTCAGTTAGTTGGTATTGATTTGGTGATCGGATGCTATCTTATATGTTGGTAAGCCTAGTTTATTGATCCAGTCAGGGTTTCACTGGCAAAGCTTTGTTGAAGAAATTTTGATATGATGCATGTGGTGTTTTGGTGCAGCTTCTAGTAGGGATTCAGGAGTTGATGGTGATCGTGTTCAAGCCTTGACTGATTGGGATTATTTCTTTAGTGTGTGTAGACCTAAATTAGGTCCTATACTATCTAGGTTTTGGACCAACTTAATGTAACGTGTTGTTGGGACTTCTCGATGTATTTATGGGATGACTTATGGGTTGGATAATATTTTTTTGGTCTCAGACCGACATGTTTTATAATTATGTAATAGGTTTTATTGTCTGGTGGCCGACCTAATATTTGAAGGTCGAGGGTTTCTATATATGTGTGTATGATCTCATTGTAGATCATGATGGATGGTATGCAAGTGAATAATGTAATAATCATTCATGTAGGGGATTTGGTCGATCATAGGTGATCGATTTGGGTTTATGCAATAGGTTTAAGACCTTTGGTATTGAGCTTAACTAGAACTGTATTCATACATAGGAGATTCTATTATTGCATTTCATTCTTCCTTCCGGATTGTAGTCTGGATTTTTATGTAGTCAGTGATACTTCTTTTGTTATGAGCAGTTTTCTCTAGGTTGTTGGCCTTCCTGATAGTGCAGGCCCCTCAATTTTTAATCACATACTTACTGCAGAAGTATTATCTGACTGTGGGTAGGCTTCCCACCATGGTTTTTCCCTTTATCGGTTTTTCCACATACAAATCTTGGTGTCATGTGGATGGTATCTATTCTCTAATTTTTGGTTGTGCTTAATTGGTATATCTTCTATTTAGGTAATTGGTTTATGTATTCTAGTATTGATCTTATGTGTTCCGGTAATAAAGTTTTAATTGTTTAATGTTCTGGTAATCTAGTGACAACTAATTAATCTCCCTTCGCATTTGTCCTCTGGTTATTTGGACTATCTAACAATTGGTATTAGAGCTCTAGTCCTCTCTACAAAAGCTTAACCACTTGAGGAAGATCCTATGGCATCTAATAGTTCAAGTTGATCTAGTTCATCTATAGCTATCTTTCGGAGAGAAATTCCTAGGCTTGATGGAACAAATTACTGAGTATGGAAGATTCAGATGGAGACTCATCTGAGATGTCTTGGTAAGGAAATCTGGGAAATCAAAGAGAATGGGGTTACTACTTTCAATCTGGCATCTGGCAATCCTCCTTTGGAAAACTTGGATAAGGAGATTGAGAATAATTGTAGAGCTAGAGAAGCCCTCTTGTGTGCACTTTTTGATCAACAAATAATGGGATTGACTGACAAATCATCAGCAAAGGCTATATGGGACAAGTTGGAGACTCTAAATGAAGGTGACCCTACTATTAAGATTTCTAAACTTGATGGTTACCAAGTGAGATATGAAAATTTGAAGATGGAAGAAGATCAAAAGATTATTGCATTTATGGAAAAGGTAAATGAAATTGTCATGGGAATTCAACGTTTGGGTGGATCTCTGAATGAAGATGAAATAGTTTCTAAAGTTCTAAGAGCTTTGGCACCGGCTTATAAGATGAAGGCTACTGCAATTAATCAATTGAGAACAATGTCTAATACTTCCACTAGTACATTCTGGCCTAATTTCTGACAGCTAATTGTTGAAAGTCTGATGACACCACGTCGTATTTTTGACAAATATAACCATGGAAAACTTGCATTGGTCTTCCTGACGATTCCATTTGCGTCGGCAGTTTGACGATGTTATGAACTCTTTCGACGACTTCTATGTTTTCTCCTCCAGCAAAAAATGTCATTGGATTACGGTTGGAATTTTGATGCTCCCCCACTACCATGAATCGACGACTATCCAACAAGGAAGTGACGTCAGACATACAACATCCTTGTCAGATGTTTTTTTAGTTTCCATCAGAATTCTGACTGTATCAGATATTGTGGGTCAGACGGCTTGGTCGTCGGTGCATGAAAGAATTGCATGAGTTTAGCTACTTTTAAAAATTGTATAAAATATTTTTAATTTATTTGATTTAGTGTTATTTGCAAAAAAAGATTATCAATGATGTTTCCTTTCTCCAAGAATTGTCTAGGATCTTTCCGTCAGATAATATGTAACATCCAATGACTGAATCTTTTCTTTACAAATGCTTATTTTATTTAATTATCATCTGAGCATGAATTATAATTTATATCTGTGCGGAAGTAGAAGATACAAGCTGAAGACTCATGTACAAGTAAATTTTGTAAAAGAAAGAAAGCAGGCATTATCTTAAATGACATGGAAACAAGGTCATCAGCTGCCTAGAAGAGAGAAATTGGAGAAAAGCAGAGGAAAGTGTTCAAGGGTCATAAATACATAGAGAGTATGCAATACAAATAAAAAATGTCTAGAGTGTGTGATGTGACGTCTCTAATTTATGTCTGGAGGGACTAACTGGTTTTGGAATTCTTTGGAAACCTATTGGGCCACGCTTGTAGGAAATCAATGTGTTTATGCAAGGGCCACCTTTTTTCTATTAGGAGAATGATGCTTTTGCACTGAAGGATATTTGGAAGGCAATATCTAAAAATTTCTATAGTGCATGGATCCAGAGTTGGTGGACTCGAAGTACTTTTTGGCTTCCAGAAGACCAAGAGGTTATGTACACAATCTCCCAATAGAAGGGCAATTTTAAGCATTACCCCTCCCCCCATGACTATTCAAGAAGCACTTCCTCAAAAAAAGGACTATTGGCCTCCATGGGATCAAAGAAAAAAATTGAATTGTATAGAGTCTACATGATGTGGTGGTGTCCTTCGTGAAGAACTCTGCACTATAATTGAAAATTCACGAGGGAAATTGCAAGATAGTGAACATAAATACATTCTTGAAAAGTGCAAAGAATGGAACTTGGTTTGGGTGGGGCCAGGTCAGGTGGCTCCTTTAGAGGTTGACGAGATAGAAATTATATTAGGATTTGAAAAAGATCACACTTGTGGAACTTTGTGTGTGACTAATCGATTGCATTGTTTGGGTAATAATGCATTCCAAATATATACAGTTGCATACCATTTATCTATCTTGGAATAATTTTATCTTGATGGCATTAAAGTTCTTTCTCTATTTTCTGGTGATCTCCGAAGCAGAGATTGGTTTGCATCGACTTGGGATACATTTAAGTTGTGTTGTATCTATGGAAATATGTATCTGAGGTTGATGCAATGCAACCTCTGCTCCACCAATACCAAAAAATAAAGAAAGTACTTTAATTTAATGCCATCAGGATAAAATACTTTCAAGATAGATAAATGGTATGCAACTGTATCTATTTTGAATGCATTACCCAAATAGCACAATCGATCAGTCGCACACAAAGTTCCACAAGTGTGATCTTTTTCAAATCCTAATATAATTTCTATCTCATCAACATCTAGAGGAGCCACCTAACCTAGCCCCACCCAACCCAAGTTCTATTATTTGTACTTTTCAAGAATGTATTTTTGTTTGCTATCTTGTAGTTTCCCTCATGAATTTTCAATTATAATGCAAAGTTCTTCAGGAAGGACACCACCACATTGTCTAGAGTCTATGCAATTCAATTTTTTTATTTGATCCCATGGAGGCCAATAGTCCTTTGTCTGAGGAAGTGCTTCCTAAATAGTCATGGGGGGGAGAGGTAATGTTTGAAATCGTCCTTGGGTGAACTCACAAAGCTGGTTCCCACTTTTTAGTACATCCTGATTTTTGCTGAAATCATACATTTTTTGGAAAATATAATTATTTAAGCTTTAAGAGGTCCCATTTGAAGTAATTAATTGAAGAGAGTTAGATCAAAGGCTCTTAGATCAAAATTTCTTGGATAGAACCTCTCTACTTCTAAATCATACTTGCAATGGAGTCTCCTTTGCATCTATCAAATGCTGATAAAAAACCAATTTTACATTAGCTTTTGAGGGGTCAAACGAATTCATTTAGAAGTTTTGTTTTCTTAAGGATTTAGTCCTTATTATAAGCTTTCCAAATAGTATAGTTTTTAATATATTTAAGTTTATTAATATATTTTTATTTTATTTTTTATGAATGTAGGTTTTTCACAGAACATGAACTTCTTTGTTCAATGCATTGGGAGAAATACCAAACTAATTTAAAAAAATTATGAAAAATATCTATGCCCTAGGTATTGATGTCTTCTTTCTAACAAAAAAAATAACACTTAATTTTGATATATATAGAGCAAGTTATGTGTTCAAACGTACACCTATATCTAAATTATAATTAGTCGGACTTCAAAACTTAATAAAATAAAAAATATTCAACATATCACTATCAAACCAACTGCATGCCCTGGGTATTGATGTTACAAACCAAAATTTAAAAGAGATAAGTTTTTATCATTTATAGAAAAAAATTTATACGTTTCGGGATGCACATCACTCTTAAAAAATGTTGTTTCTTGTAAAAAACTACTTTTGAGGGAGATGGAAAAATCAATAAAATTTTATTCAAAAAAATTTGAAAATAATATATTTAGAATCTACAAAAAGGATGTTACAAATCACTAGTTTACATCATCTTCAAATTCTTAACGATTTAAAAGTTATAGGTGTCGGAAAGTGAAGGTTTTTTGCAAAATGTTCATCTAAGTGTCAAAGTTGGTCAAAAAGTGGGAACCAGTATTGTGAGTTCACCCCCTTCTATTGGGAGATTGCGTACGTAACCTCTTGGTATTGTGGAAGCCAAAAAGTACTTCGAGTCCACCAACCCTGGTTCCATGCACTATAGAAATTTTCGGATATTGCCTTCCAAATATCCTTCGGTGCAAAAACATCATTCTCATAATAGAAAAAAGGCGGCCCTTGCATGAACACATTTACTTCCTCCAAGTGTGGCCCAATAGGTTTCCCAAGAATTCCCAAACCAGTTAGTCCTCCGGACATAAATTAGAGATGCCACATCACACACTCCAGACATTGTTTGTTTGTATTGCATACTCTCTATGTATTTATCACCCTTTAACACTTTCCTTTGCTTTTCTCCAATTTCTCTCTTCTAGGAAGCTAATGAGCTTATTTCCATGTCATTCAAGATAATGCATGCTTGCTTTCTTTTATGAAATTTACTTGCACACGAGTCTTCAGCTTGTATCTTCTTCTTCCGCACATATATAAATTATAATTCATACCCAGATGATAATTAAATAAAATAAACATTTGTAAAGAAAATATTTAGTCATTGGATGTTACATATTATCTGAGGGAAAGATCTTAGATCCAATTCTTGGAGAAAGGAAACATCATTGATAATCTTTTTTTCAAATAACATTGAATCGAATAAATTAAAAATATTTCATGTAATTTTTAAAAGTAGAACTCATGCAATGCTTTCATGCAACGATGGCCAAGCCGTCTGACCCACAACATTATCCATAATAGAAAAAATCACCATAATAGGCTATTATAAAGTATCTATACAAAAATATGAAAGAACATTAAATTACCATTACAAACCAATAAACCATAAAATAGTGAAAATACAACCATAACCAAAAAAATCATAAATAGCAAGGGATAAATAAAAACTCAGTAATTTCAAAATCTTGAATTCACTATACGACATTACAATCCACTAGGTATTCAACCTCTATGCCAATCGTCGAAACACATTTTAAGCTATCTCGATGCCCAATGAGACTAGCGGGATAACTCACATCAATCAACAAGAAGAGAGGTCATTGACTTATGTTATCTCAATGAGTACGAAAAAATCAATGACAACACAAAATCATATTTAAAACATCTCCCCCTCTGTCATTGATGGAAACACTCATGAAACCACCAAAACACCAATATATCCCCTTTGACATCAAAGATAAGGACGTCTCTTCATCATTGTACAAACTCCATCAATCTCTACAAAATGTCTTCCCCTATCTTCATATTCTCCCCCTTAGTGTATGAATAAAACTGAGAACCAAAATTGTTCTCCAAAAATCTTCTACTCGTCTACATATGTTTGTACAAAAACAAAAAAATTCTTACCTACAAAAACTAAGTAGCTTGCATGGCAGGGGGCATGATGCCCTTGTGAACAAAATTGAGTTGATACCAAGAGGTCTTCCAATATTCTTACGTAGAGGAAAAAATATTGTATTGATTTTAAATATTCAAAAGAACATCCTTTGCCTCCCTATTGTTATCTGAAACCTTCACCACCAAATCAAGCTTCTAAGAGTTTTCAAACAGTCTCACCATGCTGGTGAGTTGCAAGTCTACAACATCTCTCAGATGATCGGACCATTTCTTAATTTTGTTCTTCTGATTAGTCAATGGATTTAGTTCCATGTACAAGTTTTCTATTTGAAGCCTTATGTTTCCTTCTGCATCATTCTTCATGTCTATAGTATTGGATAGTTGTACAATTTGTGATGCTATAATATCTATGTGACCCTTAATGTCCTTGGTATATTTAGGCCATTGCTTTTAAAACATGTATGCTGCCACTACATCTAATCACCAAAACTTCTAGTCTTTTATCTTCCACCTTCTTCTCTACATCCTTCAAAACTTTGGATTCCAATTTGAAAGCACATTCCTTAAATCCATTAAGCATCAATTGTATTTTCTCTTCACTTGACAAACACTCATCCAAAAATACTTATAGACGTCCTTAATGAAGGACTTTTACTGCATCATTAATAAGTTATGAGCCCTATATTTGAGACTTAATAAAATTCTTGTGAGTAGAATGGTGAAGTATATCACCCAAACAAATCATATGCAAGGGAGACAATCACTTAAGGTCCATCTGATCTTGAGACATTGATGCCCACTTTAGCATGTCCCATCCTAAATATCCCCTAGGCATGTTTTTCTTCATGCCCACTTTGATTCTACTCACATTGTCTTGAAATCTGCATGTTTAACTCCTTCTTCAACATCTGTTCAATTTTAAGTCCTCATTGACAAGTCTACAATGCCTTAGGTGCCCCGGTACTCGTGATTGGGCCCCAAAATAGGACCCCTCATTTCTTGCCTCATGTGTGCAAAAAAAAAATTAGCTTCATGTCAATCGGCTCCAAAAATTCAAACATTTGAAGGGGTGTACCTACAATTCAAGTGATCTCTTAATTTTAAGATCAATTCAATTCCAAGTGAACAATAAATCAAGCATTCATCAAGCATTGAAGGAGAATTCAAGTTAAAGCACAACATTCATGATTAACATTTTGCATGACATCCTAAAACCTTGTGTGAGGATTCAAGAAAGATTCATCAAGGTATCATGTTCAATTTCAAGCATTTTTAGATTAGATCTATCGTTTCCCTTAAAAGGAAAACATTATACTTCAAGGTTAATTCACAACCCGAGGTTTGACCTAGGAAAGGCCCCATCAACAAACCTATTTTCGTCATTTTGTGTGTAGAAAATTGATTCAAGAATTATGTGTGAAGAATTTGGCAAAGTAAATGATGATAATCAAACTCAAATTTTGATGGAATGAAAAGCAAAAGACAAGGCTAGTTCACACCTCCTAGTCCCAAGAATTTTTGACAACCTTTTGATAGTAGATTCTATGTACCATCCTAATCCAAAAAGCATTTATTTTGTCTACATCTGACAAGTGGAGGATCTGGTCGATCCACACTTCCTAGTCCCAATAATTCTACTTGAACACTCTGTCACAGGAGAAGAGATGTGACTTCTAGGTCTACTAAGGAGATGCTTACTATTAGTCATATGATAAGAGAAAAGAGAAGAAATGTGAATAATACTAGCTAAAAAGTTGTGTAATGTTGGGTGATTCATGCTACATCATGGATTTCATTGGTTAGCAAGTTGTGTTATGCTAGGTGATCCATGATAGAGAAGAGTAACAAACAAAACCATTTGTTCGCAAGGCAATAAAAAAACTCTACTACAAAATGGTTGTTGTAGTGACACAAAACACAAACAACAATAATAACCAACACTTTCAAAGGTGTAAACAACAACAATTATCACAGTAGCAATCCATGCTATTCCATGTAACCTGAAACGAATCTCAAAAAAATGATAACCATGCCCTAGGGGGCGCTATGTAACACAACACTTCTAGTTTGAGGATATAACATAAATGAATTAACACGAGTAAAAAAGAGAGCTCATATGCCTCCCCTTAAGATGTCAACATACCTCTAGGTTGATATCTTAAGGTAGATAGCGATTAAGGATAAGTACCTTCAATACCAAGAAGATACCCTTAATAAACATACATGCATTTCAAGCTAGGAAGAAATATCCTTGTACATGCCTCATTGCTATAAGAAAGGAAGAGATAGTTGTAAAAGAGATATCTTTCAACAAGTACAAAGGGATCATTTTAAAGAGGGAGGAAGAGATCTCTACCTCCAAAAATAGAGAAGATATTTAATAAAGATATCATCTTTTAAATTAAGAAATGGGCAAGAGATTAAGAATACAAACCTTCCATATTGCTAGGAAATGGTATCCTTGATGAAGGATTGCACACTTTCTATCACTAAGGAGAGATCATTCATAAAATACATATCATTTCAAGAAAGAAAGAGGTCCTAATCAAGGAACACACATGTCCAAACAAGGAGAGAATTTGGATTGAGGACAATTCTATGCAAGAAAGGATATCAAGTTATAAAAGATAAAAATCAACAAAGGTAAAGTGGATCCTTAAAAAAGAGGAACAATTGACAACTATTATTCTTGCTCCACAATGTAGAGACAAGAAGAACTAGGCTATTATGTTGCCTCCCAAGTATGATTTCACATGAAATCGTATGTAGTACCATGAATGACAATGAGCCCCTGATAGGTAATTTTGTCCTAATTTTATTTATGATTTTTTCTTCAATTTTTCAAGGGGAGAGTAATAAAGTTGGCTTTAAGAAAATCATACAAAATTATCTCTTGTTGTGATTAAAAGTTGTTGGAAAAGTCATAGATATATTAGACAAAGGGGGAGGGGATGTCAACAAAGGAGGAGGATAGAAACCTAAATCTTCTTCAGAAAAATGTAATGTATATTTCTCATGAACCTCTACACTTCACATGAACCTCTACACTTCATTGCACACATCCTAAATCATGTCCATTGCATCCATGTTTATAATTAAATGTGGTATTTAAATCATGTCTAGAGGAGTGTGTTCATTCATATTTTCAAAGTTTAAAGATCCTCAACCATCATCAAGACATGTGTTGGAAGAAGAGGTTGGAATAGATTTAGAAGAAGCTTGAATAATTGACACATACAACTTCCTTGAGACTTCATATTTGGATAGAGGGACCTTATATCAAATTAAGGAAGGCATGAGAGTGATATATGTATTAGTGTAATTATTATACTTTTTGAATATTTATCCCTAGTATAATATTGGAAATAGTATCTTATATTAATTAGGGAGTCATAATTAGGATATTATTTTTCATTTTTAGTTGTTGATCTCATTATTTAAGACACGAATGATTTTCATCATTTTTAGATATAAAATAAGATGAATTTGAGGTTGCATCATCATATGCCCATTTTTTGAGGACTCTTGCCAATTGTTTGACATAATGTCAGCAAGCTAAACATTCTGATTTTGAGTCTAATTTGGTGTTAGATCATCATAATTTGATTGTATATGCATTCTTGGCTACAATTCTTTCACTTGCAGTCAATTTTAGTTGTACATTTATGAGAAATATGTGATTGTTCACCTCTATACCAAACTGAAAACTTCTGAGATAGCAGTTCGCATAACACACAATGGTAGCGAACAACATAACACATAGATTTGACAGCGAATATTCCTTGTTTTTCAGTCATCATTGGACAAGGGATATTACACAATCATACTAAATAGATTTAAAACCCCATAATTCGTATAGAGAACAAAAAAATTTGCTTGCCTAAAAGAATAGTTTCATAAAAATAGAGATCAATTGGGAATACGATATCCAAATTTTAAAAAATAAATAAACATTGGAATGTTGATTCTATAATATAAAACATCTTTAAAACATGTACCTTGGCAATTGCAGCTACAACATGTGACAAAATTCCTCTATTATTTATCTTATGATAGATATTCATACCTTGTTCCAAAACTTCCAATTTCTCTGAGGCAGTCTATCAAATAGTCGGTGTGCCATTTCAAAGCTCCCATTTTCACACAGGCTGGGGGATGTCGACAAAGCTTTACACCTACGCACAGGCCAACGGAGAATCAGAAACATCACTATTTGTAGGTGAAAAATAGATGGGTGACCGATACTAATGAATGAAAGAAGGGGAATGAATCCTATTGGCCTTTAGCCCTCGAGAGCATGCCCCTATTCCATGAGCTGACATTGCTCCCATTTTCGCACAAGCTGGGGGATGTTGACAGAGCTTTACACTTGCCCTATTCCATGAGACGACATTGCTCCCATTTTCACAAACCTTATTCCATGAGTCAACATTGCTTGGAGCTAGCATAAGTTGGTCAAAACGGTTCACGTGCCTCATCCAAAACCTGGAGTACGCTTACTCTGGGTGGGAGTATGCTGTTGGGGTAGCAATGTGAGAATTGGAAGAGGCCGCGAAAATGATGTTTGAAATGTCTTTGTCTTTTTTTCTTGTTTAAGTAATGCCCGCAATTGTCAGAATTTCGATGAACGTGGGCACTTTTTTTTAAAAAGAAAAAATTTCATTGTCAATTCCTTCTCTGTCAAAAATAGATATTGAAATATCATTGGAATTCTGACGAATGTGGGCGATTTTTCAAAATAAAAATCAAATTTGTTCACAATATACCTTCTCTGTCGGAAACCTCTATCGGAATTTTAGGCGAAATATATTAGTGTTTTGTCAATAGGGATACCTTGGTTGGGAAATTATCTTCTTTTGAGCTTGAAGAATTTGGACCTTCTGGAGCTATGAAGTCTGAACCTGCTTTTCATGTATTTACATCATCAACTAGCAAGCAAGATTTGAAATCTTTATATACAAAGGAATTGGATGATATGAAGAGAGAAGATGAAGAATTTGAGCAACTTGAATCCCTATTTTCTAGAAGAGTACCTAAAGGACTGGTAGGAAGTAAGCATGATGCAAAATCACCCTTTAAATGTTTTGCATGTAATAAGATAGATCAATGTCCTGAAAGGAATTCAAGATTTGAAGAAAGAGCTAGAAGATCTTTTAAGCCTAACCCTGGATATCTGAACAAGCATAAGTACAGGAAAATAGAGATAAATCCTGTTACTTTGCGGATGAGGAAGGTGTGACTGATTCTGATGATGAACCAACACAAGACTCTACTAGTGGTTCTGGTAATGAAAAGGAATGGGTGTTCCTAGCTATCAAGGAAGATGATCTAGTATTGGAAGAGAATGTATCTGAAGTAAAGGCTCTTGCTGCTAAAATTGAAGATAAGGATGAATGGGTAATAGATAGTGGATGTTCACATCATATGACTGGAGATAAAAGGAAGTTTCTATCTTTGCAATAATTTGATGGTGGACTGGTTAGATTTGGAGATGACAAGGCATGCATGATCAAAGGAAGAGGAACTATATCATTAGATGGTAAGAACAATACTGATAATGTTTATTATGTTCAAGGTTTAAGGCATAATCTTTTGAGTGTAGGACAATTGGTGGATAAGGGTTTTTTATTACAATCAAGGATGGAAAATGCAACTGGTACTCAAACAAAAGGTAATATGTTTTATTTGAATTCTGATGAGAAGACATGTTTGATTGCACAAATTGATTAGAGTTGGCTTTGGCATAAAAGGCTATGTCATGTAAATTTTGATTGCATGGTATAGCTTAGTTCAACTAAGGCAGTTAGAGATATACCTAAGATTGAGAAGCCCTATAATCCGGTATGTAAGGAATGTCCAATGGGAAAACAGGTCAAAATCTCTTTTAATAGTATACAAGACAAATCTAATGATGTTCTGTATCTTATTCATACTGTTTTGTGTGGTCCTGCTAGAATCAAAAGTTTTCAAGGTGATAGATATTTTATGCTAATCATTGATGATAATTCAAGAATGATGTGGGTTACTTTTCTAAGGGAAAAACCTGAGGCTTTTGAAAATTTTAAAATATTTAAAGCTAAGGTTGAAACTGAGATAGGATTGAAGATTGAGTGCTTGAGGTTAGATCATGGTGGAGAATTCACATCCGGTGAGTTTAATAAATTTTGTGAGAAGCATGGCATAAGGACACAATGTTTTTCTCCCCAGACACCTCAGCAAAATGGAGTTGTGGAAAGAAAGAACAAAACTATCTTGGATGCTACTAGAACCATGATGATAGAAGCTAATCTACCTCCTATCTATTGGAGAGAAGTAGTGAGCAGAACATTTTATACAGTCAACAAAGTTCATACCAAAGGAGAAACCAATAAGACACCTTATGAGTTATGGTTTAGCAATACACCTACAGTTAAGTACTTCAAAATCTTTGGTAGTAAATGTTATATCAAGAGAGGTGATTTAATTGGCAAGTTTGATCCTAGATGTGATGAACAAATATCTCTTTGTTATTATAATGAAAGAAAAGAATATAGATGTTATAAGAAAATATTGAATGTAATTGTTAAGAGCGCTAATATCATGGTGGATGAGCATAATAGAAGTCAAATTAGAATTTATGAGCAAGAGCCAGAAGTTGAAATGATCGTAACTAAACTAGTAACACCTTTACCAGAATAAAATGTTGAACTAGTTACTCTGACAGTATTAGAAAATTCAATAGTAACTGAAGATCAGGGAAGAGGAACAGAGAGTCAGAAGACTCCTAGGTATGTAAGGTTGAATCATTCAGAAGATCAGATCATTGGGGATAAGAGCAAAGGAGTGATGACAAGAAGAAGATTGGCAGGTGATGAGGTACGTTTAATTTCTCAAGTTGAACCGGTATCAACAACTGAAGCATGTAAAGATGAATGTTGGATGAAAGCTATGGAAGAAGAATTAGATTAGATAGAAAATAATAACACATGGATTTTAGTTCCTCGGCCTAAAAATAAGAATGTTATTGGAACTAAATGGGTTTTTAGGAATAAATTAAATGAAGATGGACAAGTTGTGAGAAATAAAGCTAGATTGGTTTGTAAAGGATATTCTCAGAAGGAAGGAATAGATTATGGTGAAACCTTTGCACCTGTAGTTAGGATTGAAGCTGTAAGATTATTTATTGCCTATGTTGTACATAAAAACTACAAGGTTTATCAGATGGATGTTAAGTGTGCTTTTTTGAATGGGGATCTTGATGAGGAAGTTTATATTGAGCAACCTGATGGCTTTTCACTTTTAGATGATAAAAACATGATTTGCAGGTTAAAGAAAGCCTTCTATGGATTGAAACAGGCACCTAGAGCTTGATATGCAAGGTTGGAGAAATATCTTTTAAAAATTCATTTCACTAAAGGTAATGCTGACAATAATCTATCTTATAAAGTGACTGATGAATATATACTGATTATTGAGGTCTTTGTTGATGACATCATTTTTGGATGTGAGGATAAGTTGTGCATGGAATTTTCTAACAATATCAAGAATGAATTTGAGATGTCTATGATTGGGAAAATGAAATTTTTCTTAGGTTTGTAGATTACTCAAACTGATAAAGGTATTTTCATCTATCAAACTAAGTATGCTAGAGAGTTGTTGAAGAAATTTGGTATGAAAAATTCTAAACCGGCTAGTACCCCTATGGTTACAAGTGAGAAATTGACAAAGAAAGATGAATCAGCACCAATAAATCCTACAAGATACAATCTATGATTGGAAGTCTTCTATATTTGACTCAAACTAGACTGGATATAATGAATGAAGTTTGCATTGCATCAAGATATCAAAGTGATCCTAGAGAAAATCATGAGAGTACAGTGGAAAGGATTTTTAGATACTTATAAGGAAAATTTGAATATGGTTTGTGGTATCCTAAATATGATGAATTTAATTTATGTGCATATATAGATGCAGATTGGGTAGGTGATGTTGATGACTAGAAAAGTACTTCCGGTGGAGATTTCTTTCTTGGAAAGAAACTTATTTCATGGATCAGCAAGAAACAATCATGTACTTCTTTATCTACTCCTAAAGTTGAGTATGTTGTTGTTGCTACTAACTGTACACAATTCATGGATTAAGAAAATGTTGAAGGACATAAAAATGTATTGCAATGAACCGGTAGTTATTCACTGTGATAACTCTGTTGCTATAGACATATCAAAGAATCCGGTATTTCACTTTAAGAAAAAGCACATATCTATCAAGTATAACTTTTTGAAGGAAAAGGTGGAAGAAAATGAAGTTAGATTGGTTTATGTGAACACTAAAGAGAAGATTGCATACATATTCACTAAACCTTTGCCTAAAGAATCATTTGACCTTAGAGACAGATTAGGGGTTTCTGCCCCTCCGACAGAAAATTGATTGATTCTATTTGGCATTAGTCTAGTATGCATTATCAAAGCTTTTATTCATTTGGGATTGATGTCGTGATGCTACTACTCAAGGGGAGTAGTTAGTCTTGTGATTCAGTGGTTTATGATTTTGCTTTGATGTTTATGTGAGATTTCTGGCATTGATGTCAAAGGGGGAGAGATATTCATCTAAAAAAATTAAAGAGTTATATACATTAGGGGGAGAAATTTGCAGAACTTAACTGAGATATCATCTACAAGGAGAGTATGAATCATAACTTCATTACTATATTCTTGTGTGGGAGATTTGCTTGGCATTTCTTGGCACTTGGATGTTTTTCACATCTAGTGTTGCCATCAATGCCAAAGGGGGAGATTGTTGGCAGTTTGGAGGAATTGATTATGTGTTGCATTGATGTCAACACTAGCTACTTTGGTTGTTTACCAGTATCTGGTTGGTCTCGATATAATGTTTGGTTTCTGGTTGGTATGATCATGTTGATCCGGTATACTCCAATATGCTTTGGCTTATGGAATTGTCTTAGATCTTCTATTCATGCTACTCAGGTATATGTTCAATCAGTTGGTATTGATTTGGTGATCGGATGCTATCTTATATGCTAGTAAACCTAGTTTAATGATCCAGTGAGGGTTTCACCAACAGAGATTTGTTGAAGATCTTTTGATATTATGCATACGTGGTGTTGGTGTGGCTTCTAGTAGGGATTCAAGATGCTGATGGTGATTGTGTTAGAGCCTTGATTGATTGGGATCATTGCTTTAATGTGTGTGGACCTAAATTGGGTCTGGTACTATCTAGATTTTGGACTGGCTTAATCTAACTTGTTGTTGGAACTTCTCGATGTGTTTCCGGGATGACTTATGGGGTTGGATAATATTTGTTTGGTCTCAGGCCAACATGTTTTATAATTATGTAATAGGTTTTATTGTCTAGTGGCCAACCTAATTGATTAAGGTGGAGGGTTTGTATATATATGTGTATGATCTCATTGTAGATCATGATGGATGGTATGTAAGCAAATAATGTAATAATCATTCATGTAGAGGATTTGGTCGATCATAGGTGATAGAGTTGGGTTTATGCAAGAGGTTTAAGACCTCTGGTATTGAGCTTAACCGAAATTGTATTTAGGTATAGGGGATGCTATTATTATAGTTCATTCTTCCTTATGGATTGTAGTCTAGATTTCTATGTATTCGGTGAGACTCATTTTTTAATGAGTAGTGTTCTCTAGGTTGTTGGCCTTCCTACAAGTGTAGGCACCTCAATTTGTAATCACATACTTACTGTAGAAGTATTATTTGACTTTGGGTAGGTTTCCCACCATGGTTTTTCCCTTTACCAGGTTTTCCACAAACAAATCTTGGTGTGATGTGGATGGTATCTATTCTCTAGTTGTTGGTTGTGCTTACACTAGTACATTTGGAGCATTTTTACGACGAGCATTTCCGAAGAGCTATGGGATTTGTTTTGTTTTGTCAGATTAATTTGTTTTTTTTTTTCAAAAATTACCCCATGTTCGTCGAAATTTTGATGTGTTAAAATTTTACGTTGGAATTCAAACGAAAAACCGTCAAACATTTCCAACCGAATATGGGATTTCTTTTTCTTTGTTGGATTTATTTTTTATTTTTTTTAAAGTATACCTCATGTTCGTTGGAATTTGGACTTGTTGAAATTTCATGTCGGCATCCTGACGAACATGGATTTTACCTATTGATCGGCATATGTTGGTCTGATGATTTTCACAGCCTCTTGATTTCTTCTTACTCATCGAGATAACATAAGGCGATGACCTCTCTTCCTACTGATTAGTGCGGGTTATCCTGCTAGTCTCATCAGGCATCAAGATAGCTTAAAATGTGTTTAGGGGATAGGCATAATTTACCTAATGTCTTTTCCCTTGGAGTATCTCCTCCCGATACGTTATGTCTCCTCAGCATAATCTTTGACCCTTTATCGTTGTAACCTTTGTTGATGCGTTTTACTTTTTCCATTGTCCAGCAAGATAAGTCTTACTGATAGCATCATCAGCTATTAGAAATATAAGATTTCTCCATTGCTGCTAGTGTGCATTCTCTTGATGGACTTCATTGGTGTATTCTATCTGAATCACATGCTTCTACTTGTGTGTTACCATCGGGTTGACTTTTGCCGATAGTGCAGATTTCATATTTCACATCGGAATTCTGACAAACATGTGGTATTTAAAAAAAAAGTAATTATGCGTCATAATTATATTCGAGCTCAAGGTGAAAAAATCAGGAGGAAGCGGGCACATCTCTATAGATAGATGCTCGGTAGCAACTATACAAGAGGTTTCTCCTTTTGTTCTTGTCATCAAGATTTTTTTGCAAGTTCCTTTTCTTTCCTTGCATTCTCTTGTTCACTTTGTTTAATGGTATCCACTTTGGAAAAATATGGATCCTCAACCTCCTTAACCTCTCCATTCTACGGCTGCCAGTCATAAAGACAATTCGCTTCATAGCTTCTAGAAGGGTCAATAATTCTCTATGATTGTAAACCCTTCCAACCCTCAAAATAGCCCTTTGTATGGAAGCAACTTTTCCAGGTCCAAGGCTAGCTACAAATTACAGAGGAGAAAACATCCATTCATGTGATGTTGCTAGGTTTATGTCAACACCAACTTGGTTGGTTACTGTAACCATTACCTGTTTGACAACTTCATACTTGTCATCTGGACTAAGAAAATGTTCTAGTGAATGAAGCTTCAATGATAATATCTCTTTTCCAAGACCACATAATGTTGCAACCATGGCCAATGGTTTCAGAATATACCAACCAAGAGCCACAACATGCCTCACAATCCCATAAACTTTTCCCTACACATTGAATTCATCATCATAAAACCCAAGGTGAAACAAGTCCTAATGGATATTGGTTCTATCATGCAGAATCGTTTTGAGTTGGAGGCTTGAAATATGAATAATTTATCTCATTTTATTTGTTAGTTGCATATTTTGTTACGGGTTAATAGAAATATGGGTATTGTATATAACTTTAAAAGAAAGTAGAATCTAATCAAACACTATATTTAATTTGATGTTATCAAGAATTTTGACTAGTTTTCTTCATAATGTGTATCTTGTATAGTTTATCTTAATATTGTTTTTCTTGTATCCTGTAACAGTTTTGGAAGAATTGTCATAACTTTCATTTGAACCGTTGGATCTTTCTATAAATTGGAGGATAAGTTTGTAACAATGATATCAAGAGACTAAACAGAGTTATTAGCTTCATTACAAGGTAAGGGCAGCCTTTGTCACATTTTTCTTCCTCAAAGTATGGTTGGTGTCTATTAAGTTGTTATCTTGTAAGGGTGTTTTGAAGATTGAGAAGAGACTTTTGATGGGTATTAATCCCATTGTTGTCAAGTATGCCTGATTGGAATATAATGTTTTCAAGGTTTATGTGCATTAGAGGGAAAATGATTCCTGAGATTGTCACTTCAATTAAACAATTACTGAAAATTTTGAATTGCTTCCTTGTAAATGAATGATTTAAATAAAAGGTTACTTTATTACAAGTATGATTTCTTAATTGAGATTACTTTGAAAACACCTGATTAAATTATCTTCAAACGATAGTAGACCGGTGCCTTCACCCCTGACATAATGTTGCAGTTAGTATTACTGAATTTAACTTTGCTATGAAAGACCAATAAGACGGAATGAAGATTGACATCCAATCCTTCAAACTGATAATCAAACTGAAACTTAACCCAAACTATAATAACATAGGATAGCACATTGAAATAATCTAAATAAATAGATTTATCACAGGGAAATAATCAAACAATCAAAAAGATAAATACCATCAGAGATGAAAAACACTTGATCTTTGTATTGAAATAAACATAAGATAATCAACTGATTACATATAGCACAATGTCTTTTCACCAGTTTGGCATTTCCAAAATATAACCCTGGAGATAGTCTTATTAAACTTGCTCTTTAAAACAAGACCATCACTTCAAAGGCATCTACATGAATTATAATTAAAATGTAATGTTATAGTTAGTCTTATTGAATTTAATTTTGTTCTAAAATACCAATAAGACACCGTGAAGTTTGACAACCAATTCTTCAAATTGAAACCTAATTCACATTATAATAACATGAGATTGCACATTGAAACAATCTAACTGAATAGATTTTTGATAGGGAACTAATCAAACAATTGAAAATATAGATACCATCAAATATGCAGAACATGTGATCTTTATATTGAAATAAGCATAAGATAATCAACTGGCTTCAGTACAGCGTAATGTCATTCGCCAGTTTTGGCATTTCCAAAAAACAAACTTCAAAAGGACTTGCACAAAATACATCTTAAACAAAATGATAATGAATGTCTTCTCATCAAAATGATCCCCTATAAATAGATGAGGATTCAGTTCCAAAATGAAAGGGCATACCCTTTCATTTGGAATTAAACTAACTAAGACTTAAACTCCTAACTAAAAACTAACTGACTAAAACTAACTTAACTACTAGACATATTACATAAAAGCATTGAAGATAATATCTTGAAATATTTAAAAACAATTTCAATCCCCAAGTATCTCGCCACATTTATGAATATGCTCTAAGTACTTTTCTGATTTGTAGGTGTCTGCATCATGGATCAGGTCCCTAACAACAATCTCCCATGTGAAGAATTGTTCCATTTGTGTAATTGTTTCCTTCAAATCAATTCCATCTAATCGAGCAACATTAAGGGCAGAACTGAGTAGATTTTGGCATTTTGAAATCCACTTGTCTTTATCCTTGATTTCTCCCATCTGATCAGTTAGCACTGGGATACCATGCTACACTATGTCTTTACATTCATCATATTCAGTTTGTAACTCTGCATTAAATTTGCCATGTTTTACAAGCAGCCTTTTGATCTTCTCAATTTCTTTAGCATATGTCCCTTCCAAAGTCTTGTCATGTATTCTAGTTCCCAATTTGTTCTTTATCTTATTATCTGATATAGCATTGTCCATATTATTTTGAAAAGCAACCCAAAACTCTTCCAAATATCCTTTCAAATTTTCAAATCTTTTATTCAATAGAAAAGAGGCAGTATCAACTCTTACATTTCACATTTGTTTAAGAATTCTCTGATTTTCTTGTTGTGGCTCTTCAGATTTATTTTTCCATTTTAAATTATCAGGGGAAAGTATCATTGGCACAAATTGTCCACTTCTTCTTATGGTTTCCTCATACAATCCTTTGTATTGATCTCTTTCCTTTACTGTTCTAATTATTTTTTCTCTCTTAAACTTTGAAATGTCGACTCCAATGTCTGCTAAAACAATGGGATCAATTTCCCCAACTTTCAATTTCATCATTTGGCTAAATGTTTTATCCACATCAATAATTTTAGGCCTTTTATTCGAAGGATACAATGCCCATAGCAGTATGGCTTCCTCATCTTGGTCAAACCTGGATCCAATGAACATATCATTTACTCCTTGAATGTCTAATTTGAAATCCTTATTGTCAAAGTGTAATAGACTATCAAAAATAAAAGATGCACTCAAATCCCATCCTGGAAACAAATTTACTCCAGCTTATGCAAGTAATTACCTCCTTTTTTGGGGATTCATTGTAACCAACTCTGTTTCTATATCCTCCTTTAACCTTTTCAACAAATCTGCCTCATTTTCAGGTGTTATATGTGGGATAGATTCCCTCAACCTTTTGCCTTTGAAATTATAGATAAAAGATTTAAATTCTTTAGATTTCACAAATACATTATCTACTACAAAAGCATAATATTCTTCTAACCTTGAATCTGCATGAATCTCCATCTTAGTCACAATTTACTCATTTTCATTTGGTTATTCTTCTTGTTCCTTTGCTCGATATCTAGAAACAACTTCATGGTCATTTGGTTCACTTTCTAACATCTCTTCTTCTGTCTCCATTTCCATCAACCTTTGTTTCTTTTCTTCCAGCTCTCTATTCAAATTATCAATTACCTCTTGTGCTTCTGCATCTTCCATATTTCTGAAGATGTCTTCTTCTTCCAAACTGAAGTGCAAATAACCTCCTAGATTTTGTCTTTTCTTATAGGAGTGGATGTACCCCTCTAGATCATATTTTTTTCTTGCAATATGTTCAAACAAATTACACTCCTCCATTAACTTTATGTCAATTATTTCATATGCCTTTGTAGAAACAATAGTGAAATCTCCAAACTAGGAGTTCCAGGAAAGAAAGCCTACTTATGTTGATCTCCAAAGAGTTTAGCATTTGAGACACTTAATTGTCTTACAATCTCCAAATATTCTATTCTATCAGGAACACATTTTGGTAACATGTACGGGATTCTTTCAAATCCATAGATCCTAAAACAAGTAAAGTTCTAGTGCACGTACCAATCTCCCCAGTTATGATTCACAATTTGTGTATCATAAAAATCTTTAGGCCTTAAAAATGCCTTAATCTCATTTGAAATTGATCCATCACAAGGAACTTTGTACATCCTGTATAATGGTTTCACTATCCACTCTTCAAATTTTATTTAGTTTGATCTCACATAATGAGAGTCCCAAATAGAAGTCCATAATTGAACTGATTGTTCCTCCCCTTCCCTATTTATGGTATTGAGCACTAAATCTTCAATCCACATACCCCTGAAACATCCATAAAACAATACTAAATGCATCAACAATGAATAAAACTTGAAATTAGGGCTTTTGTTATCCCTAAGGTTCAGGAAGCTCTCATGTAATTTTTCTACCAAATGAGAGGCATAACCAAATGGTTTGGGCTCATACATTTGGATATCTAAGGCTAAGACTAATGACCCAGTACTCATTAGATCAGGAACTTCAACTCCTCCTAACCGCCCAGAAGACATATAAGTATATTGTAGGTAATGTCTGAATAACTCAATGTTGAATGGTGGCTCGTCCTGTTTTGTTAGCATAACTGCCTTGTTCTTATGGATAGCTAACTTCCACCCAGTATATGTTGTATCCATTCTGAGGTATTCTTCTTCCAATTCTCTGAAAGACAAGGGATTATCAAGGTTGGGATCCAGGTTAAATACTTCATTCAGTGTACCAACAAAAAAACCTCATAAAGGCATCTCTATTGGGGGCCTGAATATACCTCCCCATAGAATTATTGTTTTTCACTAGGGTTTCTAGAAATTTCACACTTACAAACACATTTGGGACAATCTACTTAATTGGTCTTCCATGGGTTGTACAGTGGCATTTCCTTGTCTCTTCTCAGGTAGTAAAATAGGAACAATTCGTATCCTCTCACTTTGGTCCACACATCTATGACATTTTGGTATTTGTCTTCCAATTGGTCCCTCCTCAAAAAAATTTGTTTTGATCTTCTGGACTTAGGGCCTGGTGCTTGAATTTGTTGTATCATATCTTCATTCAGTCTTTGAATCAAGGATTCCTCTTCTTTCTTAGATTTCTTAGCCCTAGATTCAGAGATTTTTGTTGCTCTTTTCTTTCCTATGGAACTCGAAGTCTCCATTTTTGCAATCACAAATTTTTGCTCTAACTCTCAAGAATTAAATTCTCTGTTCTATCAATTGCTTTTCTATGTAAAAATTGTGCCAAGCAATCTTGATTATATGACCAATACATCCACATAAATTTTTTTAATGATAATCCTCTCATAAATCTACCTTGTGTGAACCATAAATCTACCTGATGCAAGCATTTAATAAAAGATCAGTATTTCAATTTTAAATACTGATATGACAATGGCTCATAGGCGTATGTATCTCCGATGAAACTTCATCTTTGGTGCCATCAACAAAATCCCTTTTCCTTTTAGAAACTTTATCTTTCCTATCGGGGTAACATAAGCCAATGACACTCCTTCTGCTTTATCAGTATATGTCAACCTGATACTATTATTGGGCATCAGGGTAACTTCAAATGTGTCATGTCGACAAGCATAATTTTCCTGATGACCTTTTCCTTCAGCATAAATTTTCCTGCTACATCATGTTCCATCGATATAATCTTTCCCGATGATCTTTTGACCAATCACTTCATCGAGTATCGAGCAGACTCAAAATGACACATCTTGGCTCCTTTGGCTATGCCAGTGATCTTTCTTCATTATAACCTTCGCCAATGCACTTTTATCCTTGGTTGTGTTCATCGGCATAAGTCTTATAGATAGCCTCATCAACTATTAGAAAGACAATATTTTTCCTTTGCCACCAGTGTATGTTTTGATGATGACCATAATCGGTATATGTTTCCCCGATCTACCTAACTTCCTTGGCTCCTTGTAAATGATCGATACGACTTCCACCAATGCATCCGACTTTGGCTTATCATGCTTATACATCGATATATGATATCATGACCATGCACTACTCATTTTGTCTAAGTGTTTTGATCGGGATAACTTTGGTTGATAGTACAAGTTTGAATTATTTGCAGCTTTTACTTCATCTTACGGATACAAATGTTTATAATTTGCTTAATGGATTCAATATAAACTGAACAAAACCTCTAACACACATAGGAGCTTTGTTGTTTCTTGCCATGATCTCTGAGATTCTTTTTGAAATATACATATCATGTAATGCTTATGATGCACAATTGTTGGTGTTGATTATATGCATATGTTTTGTCTGATTTTGTCATCCTTGGTGGAAATAGGTGATTGAATGTAGACATCGTCAACCCTTTTGTTGAGGACCCTACACTTTCTAGATAAACGAAAGGTAAGGAAAAAAAATATACAATGATTATGATGTTTGCATATTGTTCATGTTGTCTACTATGTAATTTTTAGCTAAAATAAGATAAATGAATTACATATGTAAGAACCTGAACCCCTTTGACGAGGATCCTTCAGTGTCATGGAATGATAGGTATAAGTCAATACACCCTATAGAAACCATTTATTAATTGCTTGCTTTCTGTTTAATAATAAGTCAGGTTTTAGCAACAATATTTTGTCAAAAATTTAATTTTTTTCTCATCGAAACTACATGTTATAGTTCATTCCACCTTCTCAGGCCTCCTATATGCAACAAATCTAATATAGTTATCAACTCTTGAGGCCCCAATTGGGCTTATTCAAATTTTAATCTCAACATCAACTTTAGGGGTGACTTCTTCATTTGATGGAGTGCAGGTACCACCAAATAGGTATTTGTCAGATCTGTCTTCCTTGAGTGGGGGAAATTCAGGAAGAGGAGACAAAAGTGAGACATGTAGTGCCTATAAAAGAGGGAGATCAACTAGAGGTCAAAAGATTAGGAGAAAATTCAATAAACACATGCAATTTTTTCTTGATCAAGGGGGGTCATGTTCTTATGATGATGAGAGAATAGGTGACATCGAGGTGCCTTTGAGGTACAAACATCTACAGAAACAATGGGTACCCAAGGAACTTCCTCCAATAAACATTGATTTTTGTGTTAACGAGAGGATATATTGCATAGCACCATCATCATTACATGGTTTGGGCCTATTTTCCATGGATGACATAAAGGTATGTTACAACAAAGTTGTTGAATTGATGGAGTATGTCAGACCTTGTTACAATTATAAAAATTGGATGCAAACTGATCGATATAAAAAAGTATGCATAGGTATGCACTCTCAGTGAATTATATAAAATGAAAATATAATAATTAAATTAAAAGAGTGGCTATGTACATTGACAGAAGGCCAAAAGCAATAGGGAATATTCCAGGTTTTCTAAATAGTACATGACCTAGGTCAAGTAATAAGCAACCCAATTGCATATTCGAGGCACATGAGAGAAATCGTGTATTTGTATGTGCAATAAAATAAATAATTGTAGGGGAAGAGCTACTAATCGGTTACAATTTGAATCACATAGATACAAACAAAGTTACTATCATGGGGATGGTACATACTATATACCATTTAAACCAACCTTCAATTAATGACTCCAATATACCATTTTATTATTAAGTTTTTTTGCTAAGTCTATTGGTTTCATTTTGCTAATGTTTATTTTTATATTTAATCTTTGTCACAGGGCGACATTCATTCGACACATAGCATAGACAAGGATGTACCTCCCAGCCTTTCTACCTAGTAGGTAAACCTCAATGTAATTGTACAAATTAGATAGAAGCAAAATGTTATATTATTATGTTCTTTTCTTAAGGGTTTTCAAATAATTTTGATAATGTTACTAATATTCTTTTTATAGACGAATGTTCAGGGAAAGGCACCTACATTACCTAATGACAATATAGCAGTGGACTCACTATTATGCGATGATGACATCACATATTCCACAGACCCTATCACAACGATGAGAAACATCAAAAAAAAAAATTAATAGAGAAATTATTGCTCTGGCATACCATCTCCCTCAAACTGATGCAATAAAAGAGAGGTTGCAACAATTGATGTAGAGAGCACAAAACTTGCAAGTAAGTAGTAATGAAATCTTTAATTATAACATAAGTTCAAAAATGGTTTATATTTTATACTCTTTTATGTCAGGAACTAAAATATGTACGTGTTGTTTTTACAAGAAATATTGTATCCTCATAAAGATGGTGTCCATGATCAGGGTACTCTAGGTAGTTCAGGTGATGACCATGTTCCATACATTAAAACTACTTTGATGCTCTGATATATCCTTTATGTGTTTACAGACTCCTTGTTGTTATGAAACATGTGACTTCCCTACACATTTTATAATTGTTGCAAAGCACCCACACTATAATTCATCAACTAGGGACAAACTTCCACTCAAGGTCATCGTACTCACACACCATTTGACTCTATTTTTTATGCCTCCATACATGGCACAATACATTCATACATCCTTCAAGGTTTCACAACACTTGGGTTGCCAAGTCACAATTCACTGACTCAAACATACCAATTAGGACAATCATTATCTAGGACTCCATACCCTCACTTTGGAACTCTCAATCACTCCCAATGGCATTAAAAATCACTCCTAGGGTTTACTCAGATCCCCACATACAAACACATTACTTGGTTTGCACATTAGAGACAATATTCTCACTATTTTCATAAGTTGACAGTCTATGTAAAGTTTAGGACAACCATAGAGGAATTAAGAAATCACTTGTCATAAATACCCAATCTTGACTCAAGACACTCAACCCTCCTTTAAAACATACACCACACACTGATTTTTCCATCCACACTATCTTCCAATACTATTTTTCATTCAACCTTTACATGTCAAAATCTTTTTATCAATGTTTTCAAGTTTGCTGTCATGAGGCAATACAAGAGGACAGTCATGTCACATCTTTGGTTCAAGGACTTTTAAGGCTTAAAAACTCCTTTGAAATCTCTAAGATGACTCCCCACACACCTTATTAAACCCCCAACAATATACCAACACTCATTAATATGTACTTTTTCACCAAACCCTCACAAATCTGCCTTTTCACTGTCCTTCTTGGACGAAGACACCCAAAACAGTCCCAAAAGTCTTCAAATCGCATGCCAAACTTGGAGTGAAAACCCTGCACACTTGATGAAATAAAAGTACACAATATAATAAATATTTATGACCATTTATGGGCTTATTTTTCAAAGAAAATAAAAGATATTATATTTTGAGTGCTTGTTGCCAACCTTAGGTAGGGTTTGGACAATTTTCATCAAAATGGCTATAACTTTTCAACAACAAATCCAAAATTAATGAAACTAAAAGGAAATGAAAGTGTATTCATTCCACTTCAATATCCAACTAGTTTCCAAAGCCAATAAATGCATTTGATGGTGGAAAACATGTGGATAACAGACTGCAATATTCATAAAACTAAGAAAGAGTGCAGGGAATTCAAAAGTTTTTATTATTCAAAGGATCTAAAATTGACTGTTTTGCTTTAAAAAATTGGTCCTAGTTCCTCATTGTGCTCTTGGTGCTCCTGTACCACTGTGTTATTGCTCATATATTTAATTTTTTGTATATTTAATGTATTATTCTTCAAGTGATGTCCATGTTCCTGTGCAAACACCGCCTCATTAGATCCCATCATCCCCACCTATATTGCCAACTGCAATGTCAGAAATATGCAACATGCAAACATCTAGTAGTGCACATCATATTGACCCTGGAGTTGGTAGATCCCTCTTTTTCTCTCTTTTGTTATGTATTTATTTTCCTTGAAGTGTTCTTTCTTGGGGGCATTTCATAGTGGATTCATTTTCTGCAGCAAGACATGTACATGAGGATGCAAAGGCCACTAGTGGTGATACCATAACAACATTTCCTAGATCAACCTGTATTGCTAGTATGGGAACATTGCCAGTCACATTTGTGGTGACCAAATATTTGCTTCACATAAAGATAGAGAAGGTTCCAGGTACTTTAAAATTATTATGCTATATAGATTAATTGTAATTTACTTATTGATCACTCATTTTGGACTAATCATCCAATGATTTGTTTGCAGGAAATAATATTTTTATTAAAATATTAATGAAATTACATTGGATACCTTCGGGCCCACCATACGTAAATGGTGGAATAAGCAAGAAAAAAAGTTAAAAGATGATCTCATAAACCATTTGGTTGGGTTGTTCAGAAATGACATATTCAAGAAAAGCAAGGTCCTTGACCAAGCTGGTAAATATCTAAAGTATGTGAGGGACTAGTATAGGACACATTTAGAGAAGAACAAAAAGTATGAGAGTCACCCCATGATTCCAGAGAGGGAGTGGAAGGACCTGATTTTGGATGCAAAGGAGAGAGTTGAAAGGAAAAAAGGAAATACACCACCAGGCAGAAGAAGGTGTGTGATATTGTTAAGAATGTAATTATGTACTAATTGCTCTTTATATTTATATAATCTAACATATTTCAAAATTTTCATAGACTTCTCGACATATCAAAGGCAACTAAGACCAAACTAGAAAAGCATGGGCAATACAAACTCGACTTTGGTGGTTATATGAATGTTGCCACACAGATTGTAAGCATCAATAAATGAAATATCACATCAAAATAATAAATTGCAAACAATTTTTTTAATCATTAAAAATACAAGCAAAATTCATGATATTAAGAAAAAAATGCAAGGCTCTGAATTCAATAGAGTGCCCACGGAAGATGACATGAAAATTGCCTTCCGGGACTCGGGCTATAGAGTTGCGGCTGAACGTCTAAAAGGATTGAGTGGGCAAACAAAAGAATCCAGTCCATCTATCAATCATGTCAATAAGCTAAATGAAAATTATTTAAAATTGAATACTTGAGCAATAGTCTATTCGATGTTAATTTACAACATAATGTGACTATATTTGTTTTAAATAATAAAACAATCATAACAATGCATATGACATTGGAATGTAGTCTGCACAGGGTGGAACACAACCTACATATGATGAAGATCATGGTGTGCATCCAAGTACTAGAGGTATTCATGTGCTAAACAATTTTTTATATGTAATGATTATTACAATTAAACATCTTTAATTGAAATTGGTGTAGTAATTAATGTAACCTTTTTTGTTTTTATTTTAGAGCATGTAGACCATGGTGAGAAATTTGAGCATGATCCAGGTAGACAACATCAAGAATGTGATGGGGCCCCATCGGGTAAAGAGGACCACTATTATTCCTTTAGATGAATTTAATTGCAATTGGTGTATTGATTAATGTAGCCTTTCGTGTTTCAACTCCAGAGGATTTAGAGGGTGTTAAAGATGAGCATGTAATGATTATTACAATTAAACATCTTTAATTGAAATTGGTTTAGTAATTAATGTAACCTTTTTTATTTTTATTTTAGAGCATGTAGACCGTGGTGAGAAAGTTGAGCATGATCTAGGTAGACAACATCAGGAACATGATGGACCCCCACTAAGTAAAGAGGACCACTGTTATTCCTTTAAACAAATTTAATTGCAATTGGTGTATTGATTAATGTAACCTTTCGTGTTTCAACTCTAGAGGATTTAGAGGGTGTTCAGGATGTTGAGGACGAGGATAGACAAGATCATCAAGAAGATGATGTGGCCCCATCAGGTAAAGAGCATCCCTGTAATTTTCTTTTAATTAATGAAATACTTGTAACAATTATAATAAAACTCATGAATTTAACCCATTTCTTTGTTATTGCAGCGGACCCCTCTTTGTATACACATCCTCATCGTGAGTATAGGACTAGGCATACATTAACTAAATCACGAGTAGATGGAAGAATAACTAAAGAGGGGGAAAATGATGAAGACAACAATCATCCACTTAGTCTTTACCTCCAAGCTTCAAAAAGAAAGAAAAAAATGATTGTAATCTTATTATATGTTAACAACTCAATTTTATGTGTTAATGAATGTTAATGAATGATATGTGGTAATGAATGTTGATGAATGTTACTTGTTAATGAATGATTTGTGTTAATGAATGTTGATGAATATTACATGTTAATGAATGTTAATGTTATGTATTAATGAATGTTACGTGATAATGAATGAATGCTATGTTTCATTAATGGATGAAATAATGTTAGATGTTAATGGGGAATTTAGAGTGATATTAGGGGGGAGAGAGGGGTTAAATGATCTTCCACCTTCACATGGTTGGCCCTGTTAAATAGAGAATATTAAACTATTCTTGAAACAAAGAGAAGCTCAATAAGGTAACACACTTTTCAATATTTCATTATGCTCCACTATTAATCTTATTGATGCTAAGCATCTTGTTTTCAGGTTACATATTCAGTGTTGCAGGTTGTGAACATGCTTCTATGAGACGGTTCCCCATTACAAGCGAATGCATGCCTCATTGGTTTTGTGAGTTTATTTTATTCTAGAATAGACACACTTTCTCTGTTCATTCCTTAACATTTATTCATTTTGTTTTAGAATAGACACACTACCTCATTTTTTCATTCATTTTTTATTTTGAGTTTATTTTGGGTCTAATTTGAAGAAAGAGCATGCATAAAAGGAGGTGGAACTGCTGGAAACTGGCTATAAAACTAAGTTACTGATTCTTCACTAAAACCCTTGGATCCTGATTCTAATTCTACTTGGGTCTTGGTCTGAGCTTGATTCCCCTTGGATTCCTCCAAGTTCCTTCTTAGGTGGCTGGGTCTTCACATGATTATCAACTAATTTTGAACTTTAACCCACAAGATTACCAACTTACCCTTCAACACTAAGCACTCTCAAGGGACAAAAACTTGACTTCAACATTCCCAACTTGTTTTTCCACTTTATAGGGTCTTCTCATACCCCAAATAAAATGATTCAATAGAATTAAAACTCCCAAGTGACTGGTTTATACCCAAACCCCAAACTAGGTACCAACTAGGCTTATTTCCCCAATTAGGTCTCCAAACCCTATTTTGGGGATTAACATCCAAAATTCCCCCAAAAAATGGAAATAAATCACATATTAAGATACCCTTTTCATATTTATACAACATATAAAAAATACTCATAGTACTCCTTTGGACCAACTATACACAATTATGACTTTTACCCCAAAACTAGGCCTAATTAGGCCACTTTTACAAAGCAAGTACCCACAAAGCTTACAAAAAAGACTCCAAACCCAAAAATAGTCTTGCGTTACCTTTAAAAAAAAGGATTTTCATTCCCATTCAAAGAGCCATGCTCATTTGTTACCCCAAAACACAAACCCTCCTTTCTAGGAACAAAAACTAGGGCCTTCTCAAAATGAACCCCACAAACACTTTCAAAACAAAAAAAAATATTGTCTCACATTGAATTAAACTTATATTAACACATTCCATCAGAAAAACATACCCTCATTAAGGAAAATCTTCAGATCAAATACATGGTACCATGCACCCCCTACTCACACAACACACAACTTGCTCATTTGGTGATCACCATTCAAACATTCATGCTTCTCCTGCACACATATGGTTAGTTTCTATTATTTTCCAACATATTGGACCCATTCCACAATACATGTAGAAACAAAAAGTGGAATGGGTCATTCATCGATAATAAACCCCATAATCCAATAAAAACTATCAAATAACAACCTTCAGGATAGTCAACATTTTGGTGCACAAAATGATTGGTTAAACCTTCAAAATGAATTTAAATTATTCTCAAGAAATCCACCAAACACTTTCCAATGGGTGCAGATCAATATGAAGAAATTAAACCATGATATGCTTCAGATTTCACTCATGAAATGCAAGGAAAACGTTGAATTTTTATTGCAGCAGTTTGTTTTCACATAGATCAACCTTCAAATCAACATCAAAAACCTCTCCAGATGTGAGAATGGGATTTTTAAAAAATATTATGATTCCTTATGATAAGTCTTCTCATGCATTCTTGTAGCTATTTCATCTTTATCTTCCTGATAATGAAGTACCTACTGCGCTTAGTCCTTTGTAAGCTCATTGATATTAATCCTTTGTAATATGCAAAAGTCAACCCGATGGTAACACCGACAAGTAGAAGCATGTGATCAGGATAGCATACACCATTTAAGTCCATCGGTAGAACACACACTAGCGGCAATGGACAAATATTATGTTAGGACCCGGAAGCAACTGAGAGGGGGGGTGAATCAGTTGTCTATTAATTTCAACCCAAATATAACTTAATCAAACTTGATGCATAATACTGGTAAACCAAACTTAATGTCGGTTGATATTTTAACAGTTAATAACAATACCGATGAAACTTAATGCATGAAATAGAAAGAGAAATAACATCCACAATACATAACACATATATTTGTACGTGAAAACCCTGTAAGGCAAAAAACCATGGTGGGAAACCTTACCCACAATCAGATGATACTACTGTAGATAGTATGTTTGTAAAAATGGGGTCTGCACATGTAGAAAGGCCAATTTCCTAGAGCTCACTACTCAATCACAAAATGAGAGTCACACTGACTAAAATAGGATGGTTAAATCCTAGATAATGTACTGCTCAAAATAGCATCTTCATATGCTAGATTCAGTAACCGGTTAGGCTTAGATTATCTCCTTCATGCCTTTCTTGAATATTCAAGTGATATCTATGTGAGTAGCTCTACTTATATTCGCATATACCGAATATCACAACCTTATCTCATCTCCTATCCTATCCTCTATCAATCTTAATTGAGATCTTACATATATACCAGAACCTAAGACCAAATGTATAGGTCGGCTCACTAATAATATTACAATTAAATCAATTACAAATGAATTAATATGTGATGCATCATGTCGGCTCAATGCATTTACAATAATAACCAATCAGTAAATCATCTCCATAATGTGTCGTACTGATCTAAAATAGATAATGCATGTTGGTCCATAACCTGACCAATTTGCTGGTAACAACAAATATGCCAACTTGATTAGATCAATAACCAAATCTCCAAAACACGTTTCCAAACCATGTCTTCGACATAACCAAGTAATCTCTAGATGATAACAAGTCATCCTATGTGCCTCTGAACAATATAGCCTGTCGGTGAACCAGATACAGGTGACTGTGCATAAGTCACTGAACTTGCCGGTGAACATAATCAAAGATCTCCAGAAAGATAAGTGTTGATAAGTGTTGACAAGTGTTGACATCAATGACAAAACCAATGCAACACATCCACAATACCAACAATCTCCCCCTTTGGCATTGATGGCAACACAAGATGGAAAAACCATCTAAGTGCCAAAGCAGAAATACCAATAAACCAAAAACCAACAATCTCCCAAAGAGATCAATTAGCAGAAATAAAAAATATAGAATATCTCTCCACCAATGAATAATCTCTCCCCAACAGATAATGCATTTTTCCATAGATATCTCTCCCCCTTTGACATCAAATGCCAAAGCAAATAGAAAAACCAGATACAACCAGTTCATAGAACTCAATACAAATACCAACTACTTCCCTTGAGAAGTAGCTCTCCTCCATCAAAGCCGGAAAAAGTTTCTCTGTAAATTTTGTTGGTTTGATGTCATTTTTCAACTGTCTAAGTCTCTACCGATGAGGGTATAACCCCAAGCTATTCTCTGAGATATTAAAAAGTTTCTTTAGGCAAAGGCTTAGTAAAAATGTCTGCAATCTGCTCTTTAGTATTCACATAAATCAATTTCACTTCTTTTGCTTCAACATTCTCTTTTAGAAAATTGTATTTGATGGAAACATATTTAGTTTTAGAGTGAAAAACCAGATTCTTAGATATATCAATTGCTTCTAAATTATCACAATAGATTATTATAGGTTCTTTTCATTTTACCTATCCATAATACCTAAGTACAATTAGTTGTTGCTGCAACATATTCTGATTCTGCTATTGATAATGATGTACAACTTTGTTTCTTGCTCAACCATGAAATCAATTTGCTACCAAGAAAGAATGCCCCACCGGTGGTTCTCTTTCTATCATATACATCTCCTACCCAATTAGCATCGGTGTATGCACATAACTCAAAATTTTCATCTTTAGGATACCATAAACCAAGATCTGTTGTGCCTTGTAAATATCGGAAAATTCTTTTCACTCTTGATTCATGATCTTTTTTAGGATTACTCTAAAATTTTGAAACAATACATGCTACATTCATAATATCAGGTCTTGTTTGTGTCAAATACAGTAAACCTCCAATCATAGATTTATATCTTGTCAGATTAACTGGTGTTGAATCATCCTTCAATGATAATTTATCAGTTGTTGTCATAGGAGTACTTACCGGTTTAGATTTTTCCATACCAAATTTCTTTAGTAGTTCCTTTAAGTACTTTGATTGACATATGAATATACCTTTATCAGTCTGTGAAATCTGCAATCCTAATTTTTTTTTAATCTCTCCAATCATAGACATTTCAAATTCTTCCTGCATCTTATTAGAAAAGTCTTTACACAATCCATCTTCTCCTCCAAAGATGATGTCATCAACAAAAACTTCAATAACCAAAATGTCTTAATTAGTCACTTTGAAATATAAGTTGTTGTTAGGATTACCTTTAGTGTAACCAAGTTTCATAAGATATTTGTCCAATCTAGCATACCAAGCTCTGGGAGCTTGCTTTAATCCATATAAAGCTTTCCTTAACCTGCAAGCCATATCTTTATCATTTATCAAAGAAAATACATCAGGTTGTTCAATGTAAACTTCCTCTTCAAGATCACCATTCAAAAATGCACATTTAACATCCATTTGATATACTTTATATAGTTCTTATGTGCTGCAAATGCTAGAAATAGTCTAACTGCCTCAACTCTAGCTACCGGTGCAAAGGTTTCATTGTAATCAATTCCTTCTTTCTGTGAATATCCCTTACACACTAATATTGCTTTGTTCCTGATTACCTTACCATCTTCATTAAGTTTATTTCTAAATACCCATTTAGTTCCAATTACATTTTTGTTTTTAGGCCGGGGAACTAATGTCCATGTGTTATTCTTTTCAATTTGTTCCAATTCATCTTCCATAGCCTTAATCCAATATTTGTCTTCACATGCCTCAATAACAGATGCTGGTTCAATTTGATAAATTAAACATACCTCTTCATTTGCCAGTCTCCCTCTGGTCATAACTCCTTGACACTTATTTCCAATTATCTGACTTTCAGAGTGATTCAATCTAACATACCTGGGTGTATTCACTTGTTGTTATTCTTCAATCACTGTGAAATTATCTAATGATGCCAGTGTAACTAGATCAACATTGTATACCGGTGTATTATGTATAGGTTCATTTGTGATTATCTCAACTACCGGTTCAGATTCCATAGACCTTGAATTTCTTCTAAAGTGTTCATCAATCTTCACATTTGCACTTTCAATGATTTTCTACAATCTTTTATTAAAATATCTATATGTCTTGCTCTTAGATGAATACCCAAGAAATATTCCTTCATCACTTCTAGGATCAAATTTACCAATATATTCATCTCTCCTAATATAACATTTACTTCCAAATATTTTGAAATATTAAGAGTAGGAGTATTACCAAACCATAGTTCATGAGGTGTCTTACAGGTTTCACCTTTGATGTGAACTCTATTGAAAGTGTAAACCATTGTATTCACTGCTTCTCTCCAATACACATGAGGTAGGTTTGCTTCTGATATCATGCTTCTAGCTACATCCAGAATAGTTATGTTTTTCCTTTCCACAACTCCATTCTACTGGGGTGTCTGAGGTGTCGATACTTGTCTTCTAATTCCATTTACTTCACATAATGTATTGAATTCCTTAGATGTGAATTCACCTCCTTGATATGAACTTAAACATTTGATTTTCTTACTGGTTTCATTCTCTACCATTTCCTTGAATAATTTGAATTTCCCAAAAGCTTCTGATTTCTCCCCAAGAAAAGTAACCCAGCACATTCTAGAATAATCATCAATGATTAGCATAAAGTATCTACCTCCTTGTAGACTTCTAGTTCTTGCCAGACCACATAAATCAGTATGAATCAAATCAAGAATATTATTGGATTTCTCTGGAATACTCTTAAAAGTTGTTCTAACTTTCTTTCCCAATTGACATTCCTTACATACCGAATTGTGAGGTTTTACAATCTCAAGTAAATCCCTTACTACCTTAGTTGTACTGATCTTCACAATGCAGTCAAAATTTACATGAAAAAGTCTCTTATGCCATAACCAATTTTCATCGATATGTGAAATCAATCATGTCTTCTCATTGTTATTCAAATGAAAGATATTACCTCTAGTCTGATTACCAATTGCAATTTCCAAACTAGTTCTGTTCAAGATTTTGCATTTACCATTCTTCAATTGTAACAAATCCTTTTTCAACTAATTGACCAACACTCAAAATATTGTGATTCAAACCTTCAACATAATAAACATTGTCAGTATTGTGCTTACCATCAAAAGATATAGTGCCTTTTCCTTTGATCAAACAAGCTTTATCATCTCCAAATCTTACTAGACCTCCATTGTATTCCTCAAAAGATAAGAATTTACTTTTATCACTAGTCATGTGATGTGAGTATCTAGAATCTATAATCCATTCATCCTTTTCTTCAATTTTAGTTGCCAGGGCTTGTTCTACCGGTGGAATAGTATGTGTCGATTGATCTTCAATTATTGCAACAAAATCCCATCCATTGTCTCCTAGTTATTCATCAGAATCATCAGTAACTCCTTCATCAACATAGTAACATGATTTGTCTCTATTCTTCTTAAATGTGTATCTCTGATTATCAGGGTTAGGCTTATATGTCCTTTTAGCTTCTCTCAATCTTGCATGTTTGTCCGGACATCTAGATTCCATATGACCAATTTTATTGCAGTTAAAGCATTTAAATGGTGCTTTACCTTCATACTTACTTCCAACTAGACCTTTAGGCATTTTCCTTGCAAATAATGCTTCACGTTCTTCAATTTCTTCATTTTCTCTTCTAATTTCTTCAAGTTATTTTTCATAGAGTGTTTTCCAATCAAATTTCTCAGATGATGATGCTGCTTTGAAAGCCAAATCTGTCTTAATTGTAGCAATAGGACCCGACTCCTCAAGCTCAAAAGCTGAAAGTTTTCCAACCACAGTATCTCTAGATACTGATGTATTAGGCATTATTCTTAATTCATTAATAGCAGTTACTTTCATTTTGTATGATGGTGGCAATGCTCTTAAAACTTTAGAAATAATCTCATCTTCACTTAAGGATCCTCCACAACATTGTATACCCAAAACAATTTCATTAACTCTTTCCATAAAAATGGAAATTCTTTCATCTTCTTCCATTTTCAAATTTTCATACCTGACCCAGAAGCATTCCAGTTTTGCAATTTTGACAGTGGTATCACCTTCATTAAATGTCTCCAACTTGTCCCAAATAGCTTTAGTAGTAGATCGATCTAATAATCTCATGATTTGTTGATCTTACAAGGTGCTCAAAAGTGCTTATCTTTCTTTGCAATCATTCTCTTGATCTTTAGCCAAGTTTGGTGGATTAGGTTGACTCTATGTAGGACCAACATAACCATTCTTTGTAACATCCCATATGTCTCTTCCAATGCAATTTACATGTGTCTCCATTCCGATCTTCCATATACCATAATTAGTTCCATCAAGTTTCAAACTGTCCTTCCTGAAATAGTTAGTTGCTATAGAATCTCCTCAAGCTGTTAAACTTCTACAAAAAGAGGACTTAGCTCTGATACCAATTGTTAGGACCTAGAGGCAATTGAGAGGGGGGGTGAATCAATTTTCTATTAATTTCAACCCAAATATAACTTAATCAAACTTGATACATAATATCGGTAAACCAAACTTAATGTCGGTTGACAGTTTAACAGTTAATAACAATACCGGTGAAACTTAATGCATGAAACAGAAAGAGAAATAACATCTACAACACATAACACATATATTTGTACATGGAAACCTTGTAAGGGGAAAAACCAGAGTGGGAAACCTTACCCACAATCAGATGATACTACTACAGATAGAATGTGTGTACAAATGGGGTCTGCACATGCAGAAAGGCCAACTGCCTAGAGCTCACTACTCAATCACAAAATGAGAGTCACACTCACTACAATAGGATGGTTAAATCCTAGATAATGTACTACCTAAAATAGCATCTTCATATGCTAAATTCAGTACCGGTTAGGCTTAGATTATCTCCTTCATACCTTCCTTGAATCTCCAAATTATGTTTGTGTGAGTAGCTATGCTTATATTCACATATACCGAATATCATAACCTTATCTCATCTCCTATCCTATCCTCTATCAATCTCATAATTGAGATCTTACATATATACCAAAACCTAAGACCAAATGTGTAGGTCGGGTTACTAAGAATATTAAAATTAAATCAATTACAAATGAGTCAATATGTGATGCATCATGTTGGCTCAATGCATTTACAATAATAACCAATCAATAAATCATCTCCATAACGTGTCGTGATGATCTAGAATAGATAACGCATGTCGGTTCATAACCTAGACCAATTTGCTAATAACAACAAATATTCCAACTCGATTAGATCAATAACCAAATCTCCAAAACACATGTCCAAACCATGTCTTTGACATAACCAAGTAATCTCTAGATGATAAAAATTCATCCTCTATGCCAGTGAACAATATAACCTTTCAGCGAACCATATACTAGTGACTATGCATAATTCACTAAACTTGCCGGTGAACATAATCAAAGATCTCTAGAAAGATAAGTGCTGATAAGTGTTGACAAGTGTTGACATCAATGACAAAACCAATGCAACACATCCATAATACAAACATATTCTCTTGTTGATAGTCAATGAGGTTATTGATAACTCTTATCCCGATGGACACTGGCAAAAAGTAAAATGCATCGGCAAAGGTTACAATGATAAAGGGCCATCGATGTAGACAAAAGTAGTCAGGATTTTTTTTTTTTAAATGTTGGTGAAGGTCAGAATTCCAACGAACACCATAAGACAACCGATGATGTTTCCATAACTGCGATGATGAAAACATCATAGGATGTAGCCTCGTTCGTCGTCATAATCATCAAAATTCTGACATCTCCTTGAAGATGGTCCATCAGTAGAACACACACTAGAGGCAATGGAGAAATCATGTCTTGTCGATAGCCGATGAGGATTTTGGTAATACTTATCCCGATGGAAACTGGCAAAAGTATAATGCATCGGCAAACATTATGACGTTAAAGGGTCATCAGTAGGTTACGGCAATAAAGGATGCAACAAGGTCAGAATTTTGACATCTCCTCGTCAAACAAAATGTCACCTAGCGGTAATGGAGAAATCTTGTCTTGCCGATAGTCGTTGAGGCTATCAGTAAGACTTATCTCGATGGACACTACCAAAGTAAAATGCATTGGCAAAGGTTATGATGATAAATAAAGAGTCATCGGCAAAGGTTACGGCGATAAAGGATGCAACGAGGTTGGAATTTCAATGTGTCATCAAAAAAAAATGTCGCGAGTGCACAAAACATTTTGACGTGGTGTCGTCTAAATTTTGAAATGAATCCCATCATTACAATCACCGACAAAAAATAGTGACGAACAAATACATCAGAATTCCAATGTTTAGTTGTTTGAGTTCCGACGAATGGTTGTCAGAAAACTACTCCAAATGTACTAGTGTTAATTGGTATATCTTCTATTTCGATAATTGGTTTATGTATTCTAGTATTGATATTATGTGTTCCAGTAATAAAGTTTTATTTGTTTAATGTTCTGGTAATCTAGTGACAACTGATTCACCCCCCCCCCTTCTCAGTTGTCCTCTGATTATATGAGTTGTCTAACACAAGCATCATAGAAATAATTTGGTGGCTACAAATAACTTGCCTGAAAGGCTAGCTAGCTGATGATGGCTACATATCAGTAGTGACATGCACATTATATACATATGCTCATAACTTGGAACTCATGCAAAAATTGGTTAAGGTCCACCCCAATAAAATGACTAGTTGTCAATCTAAAGTATGCAAATTTCTAGATAATTGGTAGATGCTAAGACCAATATGAGTTAATATGAGAATAACTATAAGAAATTTTTACAAGGAAAACACCAAGACAAAAGAAGAGACAAATCAAGAAAAAATGACAATTAAATATAGGAAAACATTTTATAATAACAAAGAAAATTTTGTGAATTACCATAAATTGTGATTAGAATTTTTAAAATACTGGTATAGGATGGGTGTGCAATACATCACCAATTAACCTTACACAAGGTTGAAGAAGCTCTTCTACACTATACTTCAAGGTAAATTATTATGCCACACCACACTTTTCCATAGAATGCATTACAAGAGCACAAATTATGTAAAAATGCACAAATCATTGTTGAGAAATACACACAAACATTCTTTAAGCAATTTGTAGCTTCCAAGCATCTACGATAGGGTGCAAATAGTTTTTGATGAGTAATCTTCTAGTACAATATTTGGCTATAAATATTACTACAGAGTTTTTGATCTTTCAAGCTTCTATTTTGAGGTCTGAAAGAGGCACACACAAAAAAAAAACAACATATTATCTCCTCTGTTGTCTGGTTTGTGCAATGGAGTGGACACCAAAATAGAATCTTTTATGCTTCTTGTCATTTGAATATTACTCAAGAGGGGTGATGCCAAGTGATCACAACCTCGCACTTGTTCGTCTGATCACAAGAACACATTTAACATCATTTTTTTGTGGCTCAGTAGTTTCGACAACTTTATCCTACCACATACAAAGCACATCATATGAGTGCTACATATTTTGATGCATTGGAATAAGATAAATGATGCCATGAGAAGACAAAGGAAGGGATCTTGAAATCTTACCATAGACAGGGGATGAACTAGGTCTTCGATTACCCACACCTCCCATGAGTTTATGGAGTCTAATAAGACATCAAAGAAAGCATGTGGATAAGGTAGCGAGACATTGCCATCAAAGACCTCCAGGAATAAAACTTTTGCACAACCTTATGGGAGAGGTTTTTTGTGACATATGACATCTACTCATCATATGTTTTCTTCCCATACTCTTTGTACACACGATCAGTTACACGCTTTTTTTGTATATTATACCTTACAACCATCTTGTATTCAATATCAGTCTACCTCTTCTTCAGGTACCTCTACACTATCTTGTTGGGGTGTGGGTTGCATTTTTTGGTTCCACGTGTTGTGCTACCATGTCTTCAGGCCTTCAATAATGGAAGGTTGTGCACTAACAATATATTCACATTCAACCTCCCCAGATCCCAAAATCTACAAGCTCCTTTTTAGGAACATTCACCAAAGAGACAAAAATATTGCAACCTACCATTGACATATTCTCTTCTGTGATGGGACTGTTGTTGCACATGGCCAACAGGGACAAACCGTCATGTTCCTATTTGTTGGAATAAACATGAATAAAGATAATACCAAATATAATAATTACTATTACACCTCCTCATTGCTGACCAGTGACTCCTTGTCCCTTTTTGTGAGCACTTCCACCATCACTTTGTGCTAGAGTAATTGGGTCTTTACTTGATTAATTAAACAACATTTGTTTAATTATTTAAGTTCCTTTTATATCTTTTACACTTAAGCTAACATTAGGTGCATAATAATTAATTCTTTTATTAATTATTATGTGCAAGCCTAGGTTTTCCCTTTTAGGGTTTCTTGACCTATTAGAGGTTAATTTTCTTTTCTTTGTATCATTATTACATTACACATTTTTGGTGAATATTGAGCTCTCATCTTTTTGAGCATTTTTCTATGTATTTAGTTTTTCTTTGTTGCTTCCTTGCTTCTCCTTGTAATAGGTTTATTCAACTTGTAGAGATCATTTGGGCTCTGTGGTGTTGTATTTCTCAAATCTCACATGGTATCAGAGCTTCAGATCTATATCTACCTGTTCTTGTTTTGAGTATTTTGCATTGGAAGCAGATCTGAGGTTATTCAGAAGTTTTTTTTGTGCACCTAGGGATAGGCTTTTTTCTGAGCACTTTGGGCCTAAACGGACCTCACCATCGTGCTTAGAAGGCCCAAAAACCCCTATGGTCATATAAAACTTGACCAATTTCAACATCTGTGCCTCTAGGGGTATATTTGACCTTGGCACGCAGATCGAGAAAAAAATTCAAAAATTTTGCCTTTTTACGGCATGTAGGCTGAACTTTGATTTTTTGGACAAAAATTTAAAAAAATAAAAAATAAAAAAATCATGGTATCATTCAAAAATTTTTTGCAAAAAGTTTTTTTTTTTAAATCATTTATTTTGGGGTTTGTTTGGCCCTATCAGCCTACCAGCACTGTTGCCAATCTGACAGTCCTACCCCCGTCAACCCTGTCAAAGCGGGGCCCACCCGCCAGCTGCCGACCCTTGTCGGCCCCCGACCCTCGCCAGCCCTGGTTCCCTGCCTGTTGGTAGCCTTCCCACCAGCCGGTAGTTCCCCACCCACTAACCACCGCCTCCCCGTCGCTACCCTCCTCCACCACTCCACCGCTCCACCACCGAAGTGCCACCCACAGGCCACCTCTGCCCGGACCTGCCTCCCTCTTGCCTTTTTAGGGGGGGTTGGTTTTTTCATCATATCTTGAGCATACAAAGTTGTTTTTTCAAAAACAGATAGGCATCGGAAAGCTGGTTTTGAGCCAGACCTCGTGGCATTGGAAATTTTTTCCAATTTTTTTGTTTGACTGTACTTTTTCCCAGTCAAAGTGGGGTCTCTTTTCTGCACTTCCAGGGCAATAGAATGGGCAAACGGACTCTGTTTTTTGAAAACGAATAGGCGTTGGAAAGGTCTCAGCATGGTATTTTTAGATATGTGATCTTGTTTCTTATATTTTTCATCAGGTATATGAGATTTCAGTTTGAAGTCTTTCTGCTTATGCACTACTTCCTTCTCATCAAGTATGTACTAGGGTTTGGGTTTATCTCTTGTGGGGGGGTGTTTTTTTCTCACTTTCTGTCATTTATATTAGAAATATAGAACACCAAAACTCTCAAAACAAACAAAACCTTCTGCATCTTCTATCTATTCTGAAAGATCACATAATAAAAAACCACAAGCAGGTACAGGTGCAGAGTTTCATGGCAGATCCTTTAGTTGAGTTGTTGACATCACACAACTATCACACCTGGAAGCCTCACATCACGAGGCTTCTTCGGGCACAAGGGTTGTGGTCTTGATTGGATGACGTTCAACCTTTATTGAAACATCCTTTTGAGATTCTTCACCATAGAAACAAGATGGATGAGGTCGTGGGTTTGCTCTCTTTACATGTTTCTAATAGTCTTATGTTTCACCTTGATGAGTTGCTCACTCCTCGCACTATGTGGTTGAAGTTTGAGACTCTCTTTGGGAGGGTTAATGAGATCTAGGCATTACAGATTGAGGCAGAGTTGCTTTCTTTGTCACTTGATTCCTTTCCCACCATTGAGGATTTTTTGAACAAATTCAAGACTACCAGATCTATTCTCCATGGGTGTGGAAAGACCAAGATAGATACAAAGTGCATTCACTTGATCCTTTTGAAACCTCGGGGTCATTTTCAGTTTTTTTCCTCTGCTTTCTACTCCACCATGGATGCCTTGGGTGCTCGTTTCACCATGCCTACCTTTGATGTGTTTTGTGAGCATTTTTCTCATGAGCAGTCTCACCTTTCTTAGTTGGACATGCTCACAGGGGCCAAGAACAAAGCATTGGTTGGTCAGTCCTCTAAGGAGAAGCAAAAGCAGAAACCAAAGCTAAAGAAGAATTATGCAGGCAGTGAGCATTCCTCCAAGCCACCTCCTAAGTCTGATTCTAAACCACCATTTCCTTCAAAACATGGGAAATATTCACAATCTAGTGAGTCTTCCTCCAAGAGTAAGAAGAAATCAGGAGATACTTGCAGTTTTTGTGGCAAGGAAGGACATCCAGTTTCCAGGTGTTGGAAACACTTAGAGGCTTTAGAGGAATCCACACAGCAGCATCGCATCTCCTCACCTAGGGCATCTTCTCCTTCCACAGGGAAAGGTCATGCTCTCACTACTCGAGCTTCAACCTATGGGTCCACTTGGATTTTAGATTTTGGCACTTCTCGCCATATGACTCACACTCAACATTTAGTTACTTCTCTTTCCTCTTGTGGCACTTCACAGATTGCAATGGGCGACTCAATTCATCTTTCAGTCTTGGGTTTAGGTTCTATCTCTTTGGATGGGGGTACTCTATAGGATGTTTTAGTTGTCCCCGACATCTTGACAAACCTCCTATCCATTTATTAGATTTGCCATTCTGGCTCTGGTAAGATAGTTGAGTTCTCACCACATGATGTGGTTATTCAGGACCTCCATGACTCTGATTTGGTTGTGGCTATTGGGAGTGTTGATACTGCATCTCGCCTTTATGGATTTGATAGATTAGAGCCCTTTGTGGGTGCAGGTTCATCTCTTATAGCACATGCAGATTCAGTGAGTAAGCTTTAGCATGAGCGCTTGGGCCATGTCAATTACATATATCTTTAGTAGATGAGTACATAGGCACTTGTTCTTGGGCTCCCACAAATTTCTTACACTAATGGTGTTTGTCATGGTTGTGTTCTTGGCAAGCATCACATGGATCCCTTTTCAAAGGGAAGAGCCCCTCGTGCTTTGGCACCTTTGGAGTTGATTCACAATGACCTCATGTCATTCCCTACTCCTTTTTCTGAGGCCAAGTATGTACTCACTTTTATTGATGACTTCTTCAGACGCACATGGGTGTACTTTCTTAAGTACAAGTCTGATGTCCTTGATTCATTTGAATCTTCAAGAGATTTGTAGAGAAGCATTCTGGTTGTTCTATTCAGCAAATACATATAGATAATGGGTGGGAGTATGTGAATCAAGCTTTTAGATATTTTTGCACTAAGCATGGTTTGTAGAATCAGTTTGTTGTTCCCTACACCCCTCAGTAGAATGGTGTCGCTGAGCAAAAGAATAGAACTTTATGGGAGATGGTGAATTGTATGATTCATTCCAGGTCCATGGATTCATCTTTTTGACTAAGGTAGTCAATTGTGCCAACTACATTTAGAATCAGATGCCTCACAAGGTGATTCAACATATGACTCCTAAGGAGGCTTGGTCTCATGACAAGCCTGATGTTTCTTTTTTCCGAGTATTTGGCAGTGAGGCATGGGCATTTATTCTTGATGCTAAAAGGAAAGCAATGGACTAGAAGATCCAACCCTTCATTTTTGTTGGCTACTGTGAGGATGTTAAGGCATACAGGTCATTTGATCCTAATTCTAGAGAGGTCTTGTTTCATTGGGATGTTCAGTTTGATGAGTGCCTTCCCATAGTGGATACCCTGTCTCCAGTGTCTACTCCTTTGCCTGCTCCTCCCACTGCATCTCTTCAAGATTATTTTGAGGATGATTCTGATGATTCTGTTGATGATCCACCATCCCCACCTCCACCCACTCCCCCTCAGATGCCCAAGTGGGATCGCTTTACTGTTGAGGTGGCAGGATCTATGGCCAGTGATCCTTTAGATACTTGTTGCACTTGTTCTCATACTATGGGTTCTAGTCTTTTGAGTCATGCCATTTTAGATGATCCTCAAAATTTTTTAGAGGCTACAAGACACTCTGAGTGGGATTGTGCTATGGAGGAGGAGTATTCTTCTTTGATGAGGAATAATACTTGGGATCTTTGTCCTCTTCCTAAGGGAAAAAAGATGGTTTGGTGCTGCTGGTTGTATCACACTAAGTATGTTGCTGATGGTTCTATTGATAATTACAAAGCACATCTTGTTGCAAAGGGTTTCTTGCAGGTTGAGGGTATTGATTACTCGGAGACATTTGCCCCTATCGCCAAGATGAACTCTATTCGCTTTGTACTCTCCCTTGTAGCTTCTAGAGGATGGCCAATTTTTGAGATGGATGTGAAGAGTGCTTTCTTGCATGGGGACCTACAGGAGGAAATCTATATGGAGCAGCCTCCGAGATTTGTGTAGGACAGTTCTTTGGTTTGCAAACTTTGGTGTTCATTGTATGGTCTCAAATAGGCCCCTCGGACTTGGTATGAGAAGATGAACTCTTTCTTGCTCTCCACTAGTATGAGAAGATGGTCTTGGTGTACATTCAGCTTCTTGAGGGTAAGATCATGATTCTTGTGCTATATGTTGATGATCTCCTCCTCATAGGTAGCTCATCCTCTATGATTTAGCATGTTCAACAAGCTTTGATGGACTAGTTTGAGATGACAGATCTCAGTCTTCTACACTATTTCTTGGTCTTCATGTGATTCAATATTCTAATGGGATTTACATTTATTAGCATAAGTATGCTCTTGACATGTTTCAACACTTTGGCATACTCCTTTTCAGTCAAGGGTTGTTTTGATTACTACTTACTCCACTCCTTCAGTAGATTCTACACTTTACAGGTAGTTGGTTGGCAGTTTGTTGTACCTGATGCACACTCGTCCTAATCTTTCCTTTCTGGTTCGCCTTATCTCTCAATTCTCCCATGATCCTCATGAGAGTCATTGGAAAGATGCCAAATGTATTTTGCGGTACATTCGGGCACTATTTCTCATGGCATTCACTACACATCAGGGGAACCTCACATTGTTGGCTACACTAACTCAGATTGGGCTGGTGATGTCACCGATTGAAAGTCTACTTTTGGATTTGTTTTCTATCTTGGCTCTGGTCCTATCACATGGTCTTGCAAGAAGCAAATTGCTCATGCATTATCATCTACAAAGGCTGAGTATCGAGATGTTGTGCTCGCCAGTCAGGAGATCTTATGGCTTCGACAGTTGATGATTGAGTTTGGTTTTCCCCCTGATAGTCCCACTATTCTTTGGTGTGACAATCATAGTGCTATTCATATTTCTCGCAACCTGGTAGAGCATCAGCAGACAAAGCACATTGAGCTTCACATGCATTTCATATGCCAGTTGATTCATGATGGTTCTCTCATTCTGGAGTACATTCCCACTGCCGAGCAGGTTGCAAACATCTTCACAAAACCTATTGCATCACCGTGCTATCTTCAGTTGCGCTCTATGCTTGGGATGAAGGAAGTTGTCCTTGGGGGGTCTTTATGAGGCCTTCCTTCCTTCTTATTTCTTTCAGCATGTTCTTTTATCTCTTTTTGTAGAGGAGTTTTTTCCCACTAGGTTTTCTCCTTTTTCTCTGTTTCATAGAGATTTCATTGTATTTGGGTACCTGATCAGGCCTTATTGTTGGGACCCATCTTTCCCATTGTTAGTAGTTGTTCTAGGTTTTAGCTTCTCCCTAAGTCTAGCTTAAGGGGGGGTGTCAGAATAATCGGGTCTTTACTTGATTAATTAAACAACATTTATTTAATTATTTAAGTTCCCTTTATCTCATTTACACATAAGCTAACATTAGGTTCATAATAATTAATTCTTTTATTAATTATTATGTGCAAGCCTAGGTTTTCCCTTTTAGGGTTTCTTGACCTATTAGAGGTTAATTTTCTTTTCTTTGTATCATTATTACATTACACATTTTTGGTGAATATTGAGATCTCATCTTTTTGAGCATTTTTCTGTGTATTTAGTTTTTCTCTATTGCTTCCTTGCTTCTCCTTGTAATAGGTTTATTCAGCTTGCAGAGATCATTTGGGCTCATGTGGTGTTGTATTTCTCAACTCTGACACTCTGCCCTTCACTTACATCCCCTTCACTCTCCTCCTCCTTGATGCTCACCTCATACTCGCTACAGAAATCATTTTTTCACTCTCGTTGCCCTGAACAGAAGCATACTCACCTTTCTCTACATTGTTGATGGGCTCATCTTCCCACCAACAGACACATTATCATGTTGTTGCTAAATAAATAAAAAACAACATCAATGCTTTTGTCTCCATAAACTAGTCTGCATTTCCACTTATGAGGCCCAACTTCCAGTAATTACAACACACATAGGTGGAAAAAAATTGTAATACAATGATGACAAATGATTACAAATGTATTTGTGCAGTCACTTTGCAGAGACCACTTGTTGATGGCTTCAAATTTAAAGGCCCAACTCGTGCCTACTTTGAATTTGAAGGCCTGAATCCCTCAATATACAAATTGGACCTCCTAATCAAATGCGTTAAATGATGTCAAAATTAAGAAAACTACATGTGGTATCATCCATTAAATTAGTTTATCTTACAAGCATGGTGATTTCACGTGGTATTATGAATCGAATGTGCCCAAGTCTCGAGGTGTCATCCAGTTCGGACTTAGATACACCATAATGAAAAGCTTCATTAAACCTTTTTTTGAATGCAGCTATCATCTTCGATGCAAAATAAATGAACATCCAATTTATATGAAAAGGCACTATCAATAACACTATGTGTTCAAGATGAAGGTCACAGTTAAAACATGACTAGTTATTCACACATTGTAAAATGTGGTCTACTTGTGGTTGTGTTCTATTCCATCCAACTAATGGTTAGCCATAAACTATTAATTACATAGTGTTGGTGATCGTTAATAGTAATAAGGAATGATTTCGTTGCAATTACAATGAATTATGGATTATGATCCATCAGGCATCTTGACGAAAAGGGTGCATGTGATGTCCCCATCCAAATTATAATACAAACACTAGACTTTGTTAGTGATTAATAAAGAAGGATACAATTCACAGATAATGATTTCATCACAATATAGTGTGCAACGATTAAGTTTGTCACTCTATGCAGTAAAAGACAAAGGCAACAGTAATCATTAAGGAAGTCTTTGAAGATAGTTAATGTGTATAAAGAGAAACAATTAGTTATTGAAAAGACATCTCTCTTTTAAAATAAGCGTCTATTCTAAAGGTTGCATCTCTTAGTTGATATGGGGATATTATTAATAAAATAGTTTGAAGTTCTCGATGAAAAACATAGAAAATAGGAAGAATAGACACATGAGGAATTAGTGACGCCAACCAAAGATAGCTCCATGATTACAAAAGTATGAATACGATATCACTAATCTGAAACAACATTCAAGATATCATTTAAAATTAGTATTGGAGCATAAAAAATACATGGTAGTCAGATTAGGAACAACGATAATCTAGATACATATATACAGTCGGATCAATGTAAACTCTCTTATTCAGATCAATATAATATATACGTATCAACAGTTGCATTGCACACATTGTCTAAAGCAATAGGGATATAAGGTTCATATAATTGACATTGGTTGGATGAGGTAAATTTCCATAAATAATATTTCTACTATATTCAAATCAGGGAATCATATCTTATTGTCTAAGACAGAACATCTACAAGATAGTCTATAAAGGCAACAAACAATTGCATTGATCAATTTCTTCATCATCTAAACTAAGGACATTAATATTACATGATAAAGAATATATTATTAAACATACATTTCTATCAAATAAAAGAATCATATATATAGAAAGCCTCTTGTAAGAAATTAGACAAGCCCTAAATATTATTAATAAGGAGACATTACAGTGCAAGTAATATTAATCGATTACTCATTTATATATAGTTACATTAGACATAACATCATCCTAATATCATTATAAGCAATAGAATAATCACTTTTGTGACCAAAATTCATATTTGTAAAACACATATTGAAATGGAAAATACATCATCTTGCATATATCTATAACTTAATAACATTTTATCAAAAGTACAAGTTGATAACTCATAACTCCCACTACCTAGTTGAATGTAAGCATTTGATAAAGTTAGAAGGAAAAGTCAAGGTAATTATCCCAACTTCCCAAGATAGCCAAGAAAGGGTACATTACACATTACTTTTCTAATTAACTTGTCTTTTTCTTGTCCATAAACTTATATATGTATGGAACTTGTGATTAAAGTATAGGGAGGAAGCAAAAACCTAGAAATTTCTTGACATTGCAGTGGTCTGGCCAATCATCCTTGGAAATCAAAAAACTACATGGATAACTAGTGTTAGTGGTAGTCTACATTGGAAAGTAAATTAATTTCAAAAGACATAGAATGAACCTACATGTTCAAATATGAAATTTCAGTTTAACATTCAATATAAACTAACACTAATTAATATATATCACCTAAATTATGTGTCAATTTACCATAGTGCCATAGATATGATGAACAAGATGTACAAATGTGTTTTCTATAAGTAATGAGTTGAAACATATTTAAATTCTAATGTGTCCTAAAAAGCTTGCAGTGAAAAGACAAACATGATTAGTCTATGAAGAATGAATACAAAAAAAACACACACAAACATAACAAAACTGAAACTGTCTATATGTGGGCCATCTTATGTTTTTCTTTCCCACTTGCAATAAAACCACTCTTTTGCCCCTACAATCATGGAAGTTTGTGCATTGATAATCTATGCACAGTCAATATCACCAGATCCCAAAATTTACAGACTTCTCAATAGGAAAATTCACCAAAGAGACAAAAATAGTTGTGTATTAGTGTTGGGGAGAATTATGGATATATATTTATATAAAGGATACAAGATTTCAGAGAATTGATATATCAAATAGTGATGAAGTTATCTAATTATTATTGATAGACTAATTTTTTTTCTTTGTATTGAATTTTTCAAAACGACTATTAAACATAGTTCTTTCCAAAATGCAATATACTACTCAACCCAAATACTGCAAGGAGGTATATATATATGCACTTATGGATCCAAAATTCCTCATATATTTATTTCTTTTAACTTTGAACCCATCATTTAATTCCTTTATTGTTAACATGATAGTTTCTACTTCACATATTATATCTTTCATCTAACTTTAGAAATGTTATGAGTCTCTATAACTAATTTATTATCTTTTTATTTCCTTTACATTTAGAAGAAGTAAAGAAGCTTTGAACTAAAATTATTATCTTACAAGGCCATTATCTTCAAAGTGTTTCTTGGTAGATGAATTGATTTACATACCATAGGAATGCCATTTACTTCCAATGCCTGGGTGAGGTGGTTAGCATAAAGGATGATTTGTGTTAAATTTTTATTCATGTTGGGTCACATAGATTTGCATAACACAAAGAAAATAAAACAAATCAACAAAGATTCATAACACGCACCACAATGGTGGAAAGAGAAGGACATATAACGTGTATGTGAGTGGCAAGGGAAAAAAGACAAGGCTACCTAGAGCAAGTCTATTCATGAGAAAGAATGATAATATTTCATTTTTGTCTCATGCTTTAGGGTTTACAGAGTAGGCTGATAACATGAAAGTTACTTGTGTGTAGGGAGGAGGCATTGTGTTGCATAGGTGGTCAAAAGGCCTGAATATTTTCCCATTTATGTGTATATATGTATGTTTATGTGTGTGTGTGCATGATATATATATATAGAGAGAGTGACAGACACACACACACATATACATAATTGGCCGACTACAGAAATGGAACACTAAAAAAGGTGATGCATTGCAACACTTGAAAAGTTAAAGAAAGCAACTAGGCCACTAAATTTTCTAACTATTAACATATTGGACCCTATCACGCAACCTTTCAACAATTAAAACAACAAAATTGTGGTTCATTTGCCCAGGAAAATATTGGAAGCTTTCAAACCATTTCAATTTGTACATACAAAAAACAAATAACACTTTCACACCTCTTCTCACTATGGCAAACTGGCACATATGATTAGGCAAATATATATACCTTTATACTCTTCCTCACCTAGCCACCACACAAATAGAGAACCTTGGTTTCCTAACACATCCACTTAAACACTACAAATCATAAACAAATTTCACAGTTAAAAAAAATAAATGTTAGAGAAAATCAATATATATATATCATGTTGTGTTAGGGTTTGAACTTACATATATCTACAACTTTCCATTCATATATCTAATTGAATATCCTTTATAAGTTTGTAGGAAATAAATAGACAAAAATAATTTATTTGTATTTTAAAGAAATTTCTTCTATTAAAAGTTAGATTCAAGAAAATTTCTTTGTGCTCATTTTAATTTTATCTACACATATATGGTAGGAAAGGTAAATCACATTTTTTTTTAAATGTATGATAGATGAATTAAGAAGAATCTATTTTAGTAATAAATAATAAGAATAAGAGCATAGATCAGTGAATTGTTGAAAAAAATAGGTTTTCATCTTATAACAAAAATCAGGTTCATGACTTAATGTCAGATTTAATTACTAATATATTCAAGAATAGAAGTGGTTAAACTATAAACGGGATTGAAGAAAGGAAATAATATATATTGTTGATAATGTGAAAGGATGTCTTGTACAATAATGCATTACAATAAATGTTAAAGAAAATAAAATAAATATTGTGTTGTGTTAGGGTTTTGAACTTACCACTGTCGCCAAAACCTCCATGTCAATATTAACACCTCTCACCCTCCCCTATGCTACAATCCCTCCTCCCTACACATAAAAAACCCACATGTTAGGAGGTGATAATAGTAAACCCATACTGCTCACATTATGCATGCAGCTTTGACCTCACCTTCATAGCCACAAACCCTATGTCCAATTTTCATACCTCCCACACACCTCTATGATACAATGGACTGATACAATCCCTCCTCCCTACACACAAAACTGGAGACATGTCATCTCAGGAAAACCCCAATGAGATTTTAAAAATATATGTATATATTTCATACAATGAACATACCTTGATTGGATACCAAGACCTTATCGTGGTGACTACAACTCCCTCACTCTGTGATTCAACTAGAACCCCCGACCTTTTGGCTCTTTCTTGTTAAAGAAGTTTTCTCCCAAAAATTTGCAAAAAAAATTCAACCTGTGGGGTTTTGAGCCTTTTGTTTTGTTTTCACCCAACATTTCAAATTTTATTGACACACTTGTAGTCATGTTTGTGACCATGAGAGTGACCGACAAATGTTAGTCACATGCAATCTTTCCATCAACTGCAAAATGGCAACATGCCTCCACATAATCAGTGGGTGGGTCCCAAAATGTGGGTCTCATGGCATCAGGGGAGGGTGTGCAATTTTGGAGCTGAAATCATGGAGGAGCATGTGGATTTGGAGCCAAAATAGCTACTTCCATTGAGGCATTGTGGGAACATTGGAATTTGTGATTATAATTGTTACGTCAAGTATTAATATTTGCAAATATTGAGCATCTTATGAAGGTGAATTTCCTTAATATATCTAATAATAAATGAGCCACCACCATTCTTGTTGTTCATAGCTTCTTTTCGCTAGCCGTGAGGGATTATTCAAGGCTTTTAATTTTTCTATGTGGGTGGCTAATTGGATGAAGGCACAAGTTGAAGAAGGATGTCGTAGTACTTTTTGGGACTTGGGGGATAGCAAACTTTATCTGCTAAAGCTCCAAGATAGGTTGTGACTTTGAATTAGATTCACTAATGTAGGATGTTTGAAGGACCTTGGATCATATGAGAAGATTGTTTAATGTTGGTAAATAATTTTTTGAGTCTGCAACTATCTTCAGACTGAGATAAGAAATTATCAACATTGAAAATTCATGTACAAACTGGTATTTACAAAATAAGGTTTAGCTCCTTTGTATTTTTGTTCCTATCTTTCAATAATATTAAAAGGATATTTTTATTTTCAGTTTGTGTCAATTTCTTTTTAGTTTACATTCTTTTCTATGTAATTCTTGTAAAAACATGCCCAAAATATACTGATAATCTGAAATAAAAGCAATAAACAAGGCAAAACAGGGTTCTAGTAAGAGAGAAATGACTAAAATATAACAATATAGATTTTATTTATTTGATCCAACAACATACATCCACAACACATTGTGTGTTTGTTCCAATCCCATACACCACAATACATTGTGTATGTTACCAATGCATGGCATTGCACAACTTTGTATTTATAGCTGAGCTTAGAAGCTTCTAGAACTCTAGAGAATTCTAAAACTAGGAAGTTGTTTTCTCTGGACAATTTCTAGCTTTTTCTTATTTCTAGAAAACTCTGTTTCTCTAGAAGATTCTAGACAATCTTATAACTTAACATCCCCCCTTAAGATTGACTAGAATATTACAAAGAAGATACAAAGGAGATATAAAGAAGAGGGGAACATTATAACACTATCCTCCCTTAATATTCACCTCTAGCATACCAAGAATTCCTATTTTATCTAGCTTGCTTCCTCTAGCATACCAAGCATTCCTCTTTCATCTAGCTTTATTCCATTCTTTCTTCCCTCTATCTTCTTCATATGAGTTTGAGTCATGTACCTATAATACCTTGTCCATAAGAACACTATCATTCCTTGGTTCTTAGGGCCTTGACTATGTATTTTTTCAACACTCCTTGTTTTTTGTCTAACTGAAATGTCATCTTCTTCATCATTACTGCCAATGATAACTATAACTTGCTCCAACTTGCACTTCTATAGCTCTTTTTATGATACCTCTAGGTTGCTCCAACTTGCACTTCTATAGCTCCTTTTCTTTTTTGAATTGAGGTTCTCCAATTTCTTTGTTTACTATCCTCCACAAAGCTTGATTTTCTTAAAGCATTCTTGACTGCAATCTTCCGATCTACAAAACCACTTCCACCAAAGATAGGCAAAAATTCATTTGAAGAGACCATGTTAAAAATTATCTTTCAAAGAAATATCAATTCAACAATACCTTAGCCTTGTTAAATAAATTGTAAATCAACTCTAACTCTGATACCATGTAAAAACATGCCCAAAATATACTTATAAACTGAAATAACAACAATAAACAAGGCAAAATAGGGCACTAGTAAGAGAGAAATGACTAAAATATAAGAATCTAGATTTTATTTATTTGATCCAACAACATACATCCACAACACATTGTGTGTTTGTTCCAATAACATACACCCCAGTACACTGTGTATGTTACCAATGCATGGCATTGCATAACTTCATATTTATAGTTGATCTTAGAATCTTCTAGAACTCTAGAGAATTCAAAAACTAGGAAGTTCTTTTCTCTGGACAACTTCTTGCTTTTTCTTATTTCTAGAAAACTTTGTTTCTCTAGAACATTCTAGACAATCTTATACATTAACAATTCTGAACAACATTCACATCACAAAATTATCACAAATTACATGCAAACTAAAAAATATTCACAAACACAAGCAAACAAACCATTTGACAAAATCACTCAAATGACAAAGATAAATAATTTAGTGAAATATTTCATAGGGGATATTATAATGGTATGGGAGCTAAATTCATGCTAGCCTAGTGGCATAATAAGAAACAATGGTAGAGTAATAAGTGATGGGATTAAGATATGTCAACTTTTGCAAATTCTAATATTGATTGTTGTAATATTTGGTATGTTTACTCATTTATTTAATTGATTGTCTACAATTATTTAGTCATAAAGTGAGACCCATAGGCTTGGTGGCATCCTACTTGGTGATGATTGTATGAAAAATATGTTGTACATGTGGAGGTAGGTATTCCACTTTGAGGATATTTCATTCAGTATGTTATGATGTATTTGTGATAATGTTTATGATAGTTATTACAACACACTTACATATTACAGCCTATTATAGATTTTATGAAATAATGGATAAGTGGTAGGGGAAGTATTTGCATGGAGAACGTGGGCACCCTAGTTGGGTAATGATAGGTTGTAAGAGATTTGTTATTAATAATCAATTATTATTGATTCTCTTACATTTGTAAGTGTTGTTATTCATTATTATTTTTATGATAGTTGTAAAAGGTATAAAAGTATTTGGCATACCTTAATATGGAAAATTTTGGGCATCCAACTTAGGATGTTTGAATGAGGAGCCATTTGATGATTACATGTTTCATTTGCATACTTACAAGTTGTTTAAATAGCATGCCAAGTGTTTTGCATGACCCCCTCTTCTATCTTCATCTAGAATCTTCCTCCTTTATTGCAATTCTCTTTATAAGGTGGTCTTGGAGAGCATTGTATATGTTAGGTTCTGTATGTGAAGTGCTATATTGTTGGAATTAATCTATATTGTGGATTATTGGTTGTTGAAGATTCCTATTTAAAAAGCAGTGCACTACTATTGTATTCTAACTATTGTTTTAGTAATACAAAGTACTATGCTTTTGGAGTGTAGGATTTTTCTCCCAAAAGGGTTTTCCCCATATATATATTGTATTTATTTTGTTTAGCTATTTTCATATTTTTATTTCCTTGTATATGATTTTCTCCTTTTGTAATAGTTTAAAATTTGTAAGAAAATTTGTACTATCTCCCCCACTAGATTATTGAACTAGGAAGTGTTTTTTTACACCTTTTCTTCCTTTCAAAATGGTATTATGAAAGAGAACAAAGAAGAAGTAATTTTCAATTTTGTTAGTAAATATCCAAAAGAGGATTCATTTTCAACAATACTTGCAAATAGGTAGCCACTTACAATTATAGCAGAGATTGAAACAATGAGTGGTTTAGAGAGTCCTTAGGTAGGGCTAAGAGAAGGCTTGATTCTTAGAGTGTAGAAAATACATTGAATGACTTTTCATGAGGACAACAATAGATGATGCAACAATTTATGCAGCCACAACAATAATTCATCACAACCATTGATAAAATTTGACAAAAAATGAATTCTCTCAAGGTAAATTAGAGTGATATAGGTGATGATAGCAATGCAGGTAATCACAATCATAGGAGAGCTAGTTCAGGAGGTTCATATAATATTCACACATACATTCACACCTAGAAAAGAACAAAAAGAAGCACAACTTGAGGAGGAGAAACCATTGGTTGATGAGGTGATAGTCGTTTATGACGAGTACCATAAACTTACTCATGTGATATAAAATGAGTTATCTGTTGGAATCCAAGAACATTGAGAGGGGGGAGGGGGGTGAATCAGTGTTCTACTGGTATGATCAATTTTAACCTTATTAAAACATGCATATACCAACCGGTATATCGATACATATAGAATTGAAAGAAGTAAAGCAACCAATAAGCCAATCACATAAATGACCACCATAACACATAGAATTATACATGAAAAACCTCAAAGAGGAAAAACCATGGTGGGATTTGTGACCCACAATATCACTGGCCATATGAAGATATATTACAAAATATAAGGGGCCTGTACTTGCAGGAAGGCTTACAGCCTAGAGAACACTGCTCAATCCCAAAAGGAGCCTCACTAACTATATATAGATCCAGACTAGAATCTGGAGATGCGTTGAATTGCAAAAGATAGCATCTCCTATGCTAGAATACAGTTCCGGTTAAGCTCTGTCTATTTTGATCTGAAACCCTAAACCCTTTACCGGAATAACCCTTACATAAATAACCTCACACACATGATCTCTCTGACATTTTTCACATCATATCACATCCACACTTTCCATAATCTCACATATCCCATTTATCACAAAATGATCTAATCCAACTGACCTATATACCCTATACAATTTATCATGCCTTATGTCGGCTTACAAAGATATTTACAATATCAAATTACATGTCGGCTAGATATCATAAATACATGAATATCAAAAACAATTGCCGATGTCAAAAAAAAAAGATGTCGGCCTCCAATACCGATAACCATATTCTAAACCATGTCGGCCTACATTTCCAGTAACCAAAGAAATCCTTCCATCCTTCCAGTGCCAGTGTTGATGAAGTGTTTGTCGATACACAACTAAACCAAAATATGAAGCCACAACAAGATACCATGTTGCCATTAATGACAACATAGTGAAACCAACCAATTAAGTGTCAATTGCCAACAATCTCCTCCTTTGGCATTGATGGCAACACTCATGTAAAAAATGAGCATGGTTTCATTTGCTAGTTTCATCCTACCTACTCCCCATGAGCTGAATATTCATCAATACAAAATACTCCATACTCCCTGTAATGTATACAACTCCCTCTATTCTTTTTCACATCTATATCACTCCCCCTTTGACATCAATGCCATCAAAATTTCCAAAAACAATGCCAAAGATCCAAAACCGGGACAAGGAATGAAAGATACTGTATAATGAATATCCTAAAAATATCTTACCGAAGCTTAATATATTTGAAAATATATGGGTATGCCTTCTCTAAAAGCTCAAGATAAGTATCCCAACCAGATTTGAAAGTGCTTGAAATAGATGCAAGTCCATTTACCATGTGGGAAAAGGACTCTTTCTCATTTAGCTCTATCAGTGAGGGCTTACCAAGCATATCCATACACTCCTTCTTATGTACACTGAGTGAATCCAACTCAGGACTCACCAAAGCTCTCAAACTTTTGGCTCTTCTTATGATTTTGTATATTTCTCTCTCAAGAGTAGAAATTTGGGCTTCCAAAACCAAAATTTGACCATCAATGGATGTAGTCAATAGTCAATCCATCAAAATAATTATTTATACTTGCAATTTTCTCCCAGAATTCCTTATTCTTCTTATCCAAATTAAATGTCACAACATATATGTTACGACATGTTTTGTATATACTTGTACACTACTTCAAAGAATTATCTATCAATTTAAATTTCTCGTCAATTTCCTTTCCCTCAAACTCGATCATCTGATCAAATGCAACTCTTTTATCCTGTGTGAACCTCTCTAGTGCTTGTTGGTTTGAAATCTATTGCAAGGATTGAAAATCCTTTGAAATGTGCTATGTAATTGTCTTAAGCTTGCCGGATGGGCTCGCTTCTCTGTCAAACTTGCAATCTGGGACTAGTCTGTGCAAAATAGTGATAGACTGATCAATAATCCCTTTTTCCATAGATCCCTCCTTCATTAATTTATGTGCAGCCATCATCATGAGTTCAGTTGAACTCATCTCGGTTATGTTTTTCTTTACAACTTGTGAGGTGTCAGTTGACAATAATGATGGACTCACTACCGGCTCCCTACCGAATTCCCCTTTCTTCTCCTCTGATGATTTATCCTTTATAGATTCCTCACTTGCACCAGTGGCTTCACCACTTGGTGCAGTCTCAGTAACTGTCGATTCCTCCCTAAGAACTATAACCTCAACCTATACATCTGTATCCAGATGGCTATTGTCCTCAGCATTAGTATCATGTACTTTATCAACCTTTTCACTCTCTGTATTTGTCGGTATCTCCATGCTTTCCTGTACATTTGTATCTACCAGAGGCTTTATTTCCACTATCTTAATGTTTTTTCAAAATTAAGGGTGAAGTACCCATAATACCCTTTCCTTTCCCTTCAACCGGGATGTCTGCAATGTCTGTCTTTGATTTTGTTGAAGTAAAGAAACGTCGTTTCTCTTCAAAGAACTTAACCCATGCCTATTGGGTCTCCTTGATTATCTCATTTACTCTTCCTAGCATAAGACTGGTTATTCTATGTTTGTTGTTAAATATTTTTCTATCTGCCACCTCAAGTGTCTTATCCATTTCCTCTGGAATAATAAAAACACAAACAAATAACAACCCTTGAATTTTATATGATTATCTTCTTGTACTATTGATAGCCTCATAGCATCTAACATATCATACAGTTCTACCGGTATTTGATTTTCAATTTCTATCAAGGCTTTATTATAAATATCCAAATATAAAAAAACTACTTCCTCTACCTCTCTGTGTTCAACATTATCTAAATGATCATAGTAAAACAATACATTCTTTAACATGCCATCCTTAGTTATTTCATCAACTAATTTTGCACAAGTTTTTGGTGGAATGATAGTTACACTACTAGATTGAATTGCCTGATCCATGTCAGCCTTCTTCTTCCTTCTTGCAGTACCAGATGAAGCTAAAAGTGTTACTTTTGGTGTTTTCTTCCGTGCCGGTAACTTGAATGTGACTTTCCTAACTGGTTGCTTTTTAGCCTCTACCTTGGTTTCCTTTTTTTTCTTCCTTATAACCCCATTGAAATACAGGGGTGTTTCATCCTCAGATTCAGACTCTGCTGCAATAGGCTCAATGTGTACTTCTGGTTCTTTCCTCTTCCTATCTTTCTCCGGAACAACATCAATTAATGCTTTAATATCGTGTAAGACCTTGTAGTACCCCTTCTTGATCAGACTCTTTTTGGACTTATTTTTTACTTCAGTTGACTGTTCAGTGGATTCATTATTGTTATATATGATTCAGAATTTATCCTATGTTGTTTCATGCTTTAACTGGATATGTGGTGTATGCATTCATGCAGTACTTCAGTACTTTGTTTAATGTTAATTTTTATGGATTATTGTCATGGACTAACACTTTTATCTTATATGTGTGATGTGTTATTTATATGTTGCATGTTTGCAAGTGTATGGGATGATCTTCGTTCACTCACTCCGGTGAGATAGGGAATGTCACAATTCTCCTTAATCAGTGTGTGTTTTGTGTCTATTTATATATTTGTCTATATGCATGTGTGGTTCGTTGATGTAGGACATTGCAGGTACAAGTACTGGGTAGGTATGGGGTATCGACTCCACTTGGTTTCACAGATCTGAGCATGCCTTATTGTCCAATGGGAGTGGAGGAGATAGTTGTTGGACCCTAACTTGACCCGCAGTCACACTCATGTGAGTGTTGTCAGTTGGTTTTCTTTTCCGTTTGACCGGTATGCGAGTCATAGGGCCTTGGTATTGTCATTTTTCCAGTGGTCGTTTGATCATTCCTCATTTTGTGTGGTTTCATTTATTTAAATAGTTATTTAATTGAGTGAATGATGCTATTTTTGTGTTGGCATAATTAGTTGATTATTATGCTCTTAAGTCTATTGATTTAATTAAATAAAGGAGTTGCTAGAATTAAATGGTTAAATTGTCTTATTTTATTGTGTTAGAGTTGTATTATGATATTGGGAAAGGAAATAAGTAAATGCCTTTCCATTTAAATTTGGAATGCTTGTGTTGAAAGAAAGTATCATGAAAATAGAAATGAAATAAATAAAAGTATTTCCCTTTTTACCTTTTTAATTAGCTTTTGGGTTTTATTTTGTTGAAACCAAATTGTTTATGGAAAAAGGTAAAATCTAATTTTCTTTACTTTTTAAATAGTTTTATTCTGATTGGTTGGGGCAAATTTTTCAACCTAAAAGTTTAGGTTGAAAATATATTTTTCCCATATATTCCTGAAAGTTCACGGGAACAGGGGAGGTAGATTTTTTAATGAAAAATTTGGAAAACTCATTTGGCAGGAGGAACTTGGAGTTGGATTTGGTTGGCAAGATTGGAACTCTTCCACAAGTTGCTTCCTAGATTACTTTGAAGGTTGGATGGTCTTCTTCATGTTTTTGCAATTAAATTTTGAATGTTTGAGTTTTCTTCCTTTGTGTTTAAAAATTTGTAAAATCTCTTTGAAGATTCTTGTTGAATGTTGGATTGAAAGAAAGAGTAGTTGTTATTGAGTATTTTGTTGAATTCAAATCAAATGTGTGCATGTTGAAAGGAAATAATTCAATTTTCTATTTGTTGTGTGTTGTATGTTCTTGCAAAATCTAGTTCTTGGTTTATCTCTTCTATTTGGCATAGAAAAGAAATAGATTTAGTTTTCTGTGTGATTACTAGTTTCTATTTGCCCAAGATTTGGGGCTTATGTTGGCAAAGATTGTTAATTTTCCCATTGCATAATGCAAAGATTCTTCCTGTGTGAGAAGTATAGAAATTTATCAATCCCTCTTATCTCTTTCAAATTCTTCTAATTTTTCCCAAGATCTTCTTATACTTGGGCCTTTGTGTGTATTTGGTTTTCAAAATCTCCTTATTAAAATTATATCATTTCAATTGAAATTTTGTTCTCTGGGTTTTTTTTACTAGTAAATGTACAAGAAATGATTTAATTTTAAATTAAATTTCAAAAAAATATATATAAAAAATAAACTAAACCATGCCCATGTGGCAGGCTAACCCCACCACGTGGGACAGTAGTGTCTTGCTACCATGGTAGCAACACTACCGGTCGGTAGTGGCTACTACGTGGGGTAGCAACACTACCGGTCGACAGTGACTGCTACTAGCGGTAGCAGCAATACCGACAGTAGTGCCTACTACTGGTTGGTAGCAACACTACCGAGGTAGTGACTGTAGCCTACTGGTAGTAGTACTACCCGTGGGTAGGGCTTGGCCCACCGCGTCCTCTTTTTCCTTCGTGATGCATGTTTAAACATGACTGCTATTTCATGAATTGTGAATAAATTTATATGTTAGTTTTTTTTAATGTAAATTTTTTTATGTTAGATTAGAATTATAATTTATTAAAGTTAATTGTTAATATTTAAATATATATATATATATATGGATTTAATTTTATTTTGCTTGTAAATCAAGGCTTTGGTAATTAAATCAAATTGTTAAATTTGGGTTTAATTTTGAAAATAGATTATATGTTTAATATTATTCATATTTTTATTTGGTTAAATAATTAATATGGATTTTATTTCTTTGTTGGAATATTGAATTGGAAATTATATAGAAATGAGTGACATATTTTGATTATGTTTTGAATGAAGGGTGTTTTTATTTAATTTTCAATCAATGAATTTTGCAAGTGTTATGATGTTTTTCGCAAAGATTGTCTGATGTGTGGAATTAGTGAAATTAGCTCTTCTTGCAAAGAGAATTATTTGTGGTTATTTCTTGTCTTTGATTCAGTCCTCTTGTTGTGGCATATTTTGTATCTTCTGACCAAGTGATGTATGATGACCTCGTTGTCTTAACCATGTAGTGTTTTTCCTTATGGTTAACCAAGAGTTAGTTTGTCCTTGTCTTGGCCACTTGTTTTTGGATAGTGGTGTTATGGTTGTCTATTTCACCATAGGGGCCTTGTGGAGTGACCATGTTTATTTAGTGTCCTATGAGAGAGTGGCTTTTGAGTGGGGGCCACGCCCAAAGTGGATGGCAGGATAACCCCTCAAAAGTCAGTTAATAAGTGATAACCTAATAATTGATTAGGGGGTCAGTAGTTCATAACATTATATAAGATATTGTACCTCGCGCATACTTGAGTTCTCGTATAGGCTCAAGATGTAGTCGGAAGGCTTGAAATGGAAAACATACCACCTTGTCTTCACGAAGGGTTGGTAGGGTCCGCATGAGACTTAGATAGAGCCGAAAGTTCGGGAAAGGTTACTAGGATAACCTAGGATGGGGGCTAGGACCTATGGAGGCCTACCTAGGGTAACCATCATAAGCTATGAGATGACACTCTCTCTTTAGGTTCAGTAGTGTATTTTGATATCGAATCACTTGATTATTGTGATGTTGAGTTACTTGGAATATTGTGGAGTCGTATTGTTCTATAATGGAGTCATTTGTTTTGTCATCCATGTCTTGCTTATGCTTTCTTGAGGGTCCTCTGCCATCTCCTAGCATGGTGGGGCGATTCCATTTTCGGATTACATGGTCGGGAGGTAGTGCCACTTCCCATCGGATGTTCTTGTTAATGAATACTAAGAGGGTGGGTGAATTAGGATGCCCAAAGTTGTTGTTGAACTCTTAAGTAAATTTACTGTAGATCGGTATAGTAGTTTAAACAACAACCCGGTTAAAACACAAACAAGCCAAATAGAAAATAGAGCATTCACCCACAGAAGCACAATCACCATAACACAAGATATTTTGACATGGAAACCCAAATGGGAAAAACCACAGTGAGTAAAACTCACAAGTTAACTATCTGCAAAATAGTAACTAGATTGGTTAAGGTCGGACCGGTTAAGGCCTTACAATGTTCTTCACTAGGAAAAATCCTTTTAGGAATCCAGAGCTCTGTTAGGAGACAAGTCCTGTTAAAGACTACCCTGTTAAAGGATTTCAAATTCACAACTGTGAACCACCTTGTTAGAGGATTTACAAAAGGCTTGAATGGGCCTACCTGGTTAAGGGTTTCAAACTTGTCGAAGAGATTAGTAATCAACAAGTGAATGATCTACACAATAGCACAAAATTCTTGATTAGATCCTTGACAGCTCTCTGTTAATGCATTGCAGCATTACTTCAATCTTCTATCCTTTTCATGTTCAATCTCTATTGCATGATGCTTCTATAAAAACTCCACTTCTTCAACATACATACACACATACATTCATTGCACTAAAACCCTAGACATGATGTCCTTAAATAGGAAGTTGATTTCATGTCGGTCCAATGAAATTGGATTACAATTTCCCAGGTTCAAAGCATCTTGACACATTTGGTAACACGACACAAAAGCACTGCCAAAGTGTCGGTGGATGATAATTCATCACACTCTACAATTTTACCGGTTAAGCACAATATGCTGATAAACAAAGACTGGTAGACTAGAACGTAGTGTTTCGATCAAAAAGATTGACTATCGCTAGGGGTCCTTGTTCCGCTTGAGGTCTTCATACATGCTTTGACCGGAAAGCATTTTTTGCAAAACACCGATAGTCTTCTACAAACAAAGACTATTCATTCAATGATATATAATACCAGTGTGAAAAATACAATACATATTACCGGTGGAGATTAACTCATACATAAAATAAGTGTGTGTCAATCAATGACAATCACAACCAAACATCATCAAAATACCAACAATCTCCCCCTTTGGCATTGATGGCAACACTTAGGAAAATTTGACATCTAAGTTCTTACAAAACAAAAATGATGCCATAATCAAAATTGCTCCCCCTAAGAATATATACTACTCCCTTTGCCAAAAATTATAAGCATGTGCAAATTCAATGCTACTCCCCCTAAAATTTTCATGAATGCTACTCCCCCTTTGCCAACAATGACAAAGTAATGCAAACACTCCCTCTTTTGCATAAATTTACCAAAGTTATATTGCATAACATAAAAATAGAGTATATGTTCATGACAATAAAGAGTAAAACTTTTCAAAAATAGATTTAAAGTTTTTCATGAAATCCTTCATGTCTATGGACCAGGTATCTAGGAGTGAGGCAGAAATTTCACTCTGAGTCTTCATCTAGAAAGCTAACTCCTCCATAGCATCAATGGTGCTCAATTCCTGTGTAACAGTAATAGCCTCCAAGTTCAGAAAGCACTTCTGAAGAACCTACAATTTGGGTAATAGAAGCAACTAGAGCTCCTACAGATCTTGTGTCTGCTTGCAGATCTCCGATTCAATCTTTGCAATCTATTGTTGGTGAGTGTGAATAGTCTTTCCATACACTGTGACAATTTGAAGTTGCTGATATATTGCTTTAACTCTGATTGGAGTTGACTCTTTTTCTTCAAGGCATCATCACATAATATATCTGGCTGGGAGATTTTGCTCAACATTTTATGGCCTTCAACTATTGCCAGACTGATATCATCCCTTTGGTGGATCATCTTGTCTTTTTCTTCATTAAATTGTTTCACCAGTTCAACTTTGAGTGCCTTTTCATGGTTTTTCTTTGTAGTGGCCTAGGAAACATCTTCCAAACATTGTACTTGGTCATCCACTACTGTGAAAAGAATTTTTAACTTGGCCAACGAGGAATCAGTACTGGGGAGGTTAGTACTGGGGATTAGATTGGAAAGAGTGTCAACGGCAAATTGAATGACATCTTGTTCTTTCTTTTTCCTTAATTCTTCCAATCTATTATGAGCCAGTTGAATGCTCCTCAGTAGCTCATTTTCATGTACCAAGTGAGTAAGACGGGCAAGAGTCCAATCAGTGTGACCAATGGGATCAACCTGTTTGGCGTGATCTTCGGTTGCCTTAGGAGTCTGTCCTCCTTCCTTTGCCTTGATCTCCTCTTGTCTTTTCCTCTCATGTTCTTCTTTTTCTTGGGCTTCCTTGGTGGCTTTCTCTTTCTCCTCTTCCAGTCTCTTTTTTCTCTTCTTCCTTCTTCTTCTCTTCTTCCTTCTTCTTCTCTTCTTCCTTCTTCCTTTCTTCTTCCTTCTTCTTCTCCTCTTCCTTCTTCTTCTCTTCTTCCTTCTTCCTTCTTCCTTCTTCTTCTCTTCTTCCTTCTTCCTTCTTCTTCTCTTCTTCCTTCTTTTCTCTCTCTTTTTCTTTTCTTTCTTTCTCTGCTTGCTCTTTGTCTTGTTTTTCTTTCTCCACTTTCTCCTTTTCCAACTTTTCCTTCTCGGCTTTCTCTTTTACTTGTTTCTCTTTCTCTACTTTTTCTTTTTCTTGTTTCTCTTTTTCCGAATTCTCATCTTTTTATTTCTCCACTCTCTCCTCTTCATCTTTCTCCTTCTCTAGAGTGGTGTCCTCAACATATAGCATATCAACATCAATGGGGTCATTTTATTCTGCTTTTCTTTCACCCTAACTGTCGAAGATTTCATCCAGTTTGGTTGTAGATAGGTCAAGCTCTTGCTCAGCCTGCCGATTATCTTCAAATACCTTTTGCATTTTGATAGCTTCTTTAACCTACATATGGGTGTCTTTTTCCACTTCAAAGGTTTTGCCTCTGAGTAACTGAAGTCTTATTTTTTGCTCGAAAAAGATGTCTTTGTACCAATTAAGAATCTCAAACAATTCTGAGTTAGAAGCATCAGGAAAATATTGGGCAAAAATTTCTTCCCTAATTTCTTGCTCCTTTTCAATGACAATGTGCCATTTATTATCCAAATAATTATATAAAGAATTAGGAACAACATATTTAATGTCAATCGGAGACCAATTATTATCACACAAATATTTAATGACCTCTAGCTCTACTTCTTCCTTTTCACTATCGCTAAGATCATCAAAATAATATTTTAGGTCATCAAGAACTTTCCTTGTAACATTCTTCATAATTATTTGAAAATGTGTCATAGGCTGGTAAGAAGCAACATGTATATTTACCGATGCAGAGGTTGCTAGTACATTACCAGTTGTCTTCATCTTCTTACTTGATTGTCTTGTCTTCTTCATTTCTACCTCTGATTCAGTGTCTTCTGAATCTGGTGTGTTATTCCTAGTTCTTCTCTTCCTTTCAAATACCTTTTGTGGAATGGCCTCCGATTTCTTTTTGGCTAGTGACCTCTTGGTCACTTTAGGAGTAGCAATAGATGTAACCAGTGTCGATGTCGATGACACAACTTTCCTCTTCTTTTGCTTTGGTACTTCAATAGATTTGATCCTCTCTGAGCAAGTACATGTCCTCTTCTTCTTTAGATCTAGTGGTGAAGCAAGTAGGGTAGAGGCATACCCTATGAGTATATAATTTACCACTTCATAGCCCATAGGCTCAACTTCATCATCTCTGGGCTCAACTGCTTCCATTATGTAGTTATCCACTTTGATTGTGAAATAGATATCCTCTTCATACTTTTTAATCAAATCACCTAATATTCTCATTCTCTAGTTTATCTTCAGTCTGAACTCATCAAAATATTTGTTCAGAGTCTCTGGATAAGCAGATCCCATTGCTTTCAGACTCTCCTTTATTTGTCTTGAAATCGATAAATTAGTTGACCATTGAACATCACCAATTCCAGAAAAATACCCTTGAAAATAGAAAACAAATTGATAAGAAGTTGACCAAACTTAAACCTTAGTGTCTTGTCCTCTTTGATGGACTTCAGATTCTCCATGAGTTGTTTTTGCATGCAGGTACATAAGTCATATTCTGCATCTTCCTTGATCATCCTATAAGAGGCATGCACTATAGCTCTAGGAATAGAATTCATTCTACTAGCATAGAATACTCTATACCTGATCACCATGCATGTATACTTCACCAAATCATCTTTTATGGTGTTTACAATCATTGCCCGCTAGCCACTCACAGAACCAGTGAGCTTTGTCACTTTGGTTTTGGTGATCTTGCGAAGAACAGGGACTTCTCCAACATTGCAGAAACCTATCATGGCATGGATTGCCTCTGATGTAATATCATGGGTTCACTCAAGATACATCTTGTCACCATGAACCCTACTTAGAATGATCCTTATGTGATCTTCTGTGAATTCCTCAAGAAAATATACTGCATTGTGGAATTTCTTCTTCTCGATCACGCTATACTTTGGTTTAATCTTCTTATCATCTCAACAAAATAAACTCAACTAGGAGTGAATCACCAGAGACCCTAGGTCTTCCAGTTTGCAATCAATGTATCTTGAAACATCCCCTGTGACAATGACTCTGGCAGGAATTTAAGACAGGGCATTGTATTTCACCTTCTTTCTAAGAAACTTGGATGACTCCTCAGGTTCAGTAGAGCTAGAAGGGATTTTGGATGTAGAGGCCATGACTAAATAATTTTTAATGATAAAGAGTGTTTCGATGAAGAATACCTTTTCACTCAAAACTAGGGTTCGTCGGTGTCGAATTCGAACTAGGGTTCGTCGATGTCGAACACAATACACTTTTTCAAAAGCTTGATTTACCACTCTGCCCTCCACTCTCGATAGCTTGAAATGTCTATTGGATCTTGCACAAGATTTCTTCCTTGATTCTTTCAAATGCAAGATGAATCACTCTTGTTCTACTGCTCAAGCTAGAAAAATTATTCTTTTAAAAATAGGTAAGTAAAAATGATGACAAAAAGTCACTTTTAAGCATTCTCCCACCTACCATAATAAATGCATCATCGATAGGGTGCAAACCCTAACTTTACTACTTCATTTCTTCTATCGATTGATAGGTAACCAATACCGATAAAACACTTTACAGATACACACCGAGGGTCTAAAACATTGTTACCGATATGTTCCCCCTTAAGATTTTCAAAGCTCAGTTTGTCGGTTCAGGGATCTCTACAATAGGTGCATAAACTGATACATCTTGTGGCTCCTCTTCAGATTTCTTCTTCCAAATTTTATCCATATTGGCCTGAACAGTTTCAACATCAACCTTTCCTTCTAGGTCGACTAGTATGTCTCCCGATGGATTCTTTTCAGTCTGCATGTTCTGGTAATATGTCTCGGTTTGTGACAATGATGGCATACCATACCAGGTCCTCTCCATGGTCCAGTGTTCACATTTCCATTCTTCCTCCTGCATGTTGCAGTAGTATGACCACTACCACGAAAAATCAAATAGGTTGCTCTCCAACCGATTGATGCTTCATAACCATTTGACCGGTGGTCATAGGTTCTATACCGGTTCGGGTTTCGGTTCATTGGAGGTTCTTGGACAATACCTCTTGGTCTCGATGCATAGACTCCAGGGTTATTCATAACCATCCAACACTCAAAAGATCTATGCCCAAACTTGTTGCATGCATAAAAATGACCATTAAATCTACTAGTTATAGCCTTGTGGTTATTCACATTGTTTTGAATGTAAGGGAAATTGTTATAAGCCTTGCTCTTACATACATTAGCAATATGTCCTTCCTTAAGACAGTTAAAGCATATAGGTTTGAAATTTTTCTTACCTTTTCTTAGGTTGATCTTAGGTGCTGATTACTCCTTTGGTGCACCAGTCTTGGTTCTAGAGGTTTCACCTTCCTCATATGCAGAAAAACCAAGTCTAGAGGTATTCTTTGATGGCTTCATTGTTTCTAGCTTTTGGTCCAACTTCGCAGCACTCCAGTTGAACTTTGCAAGTATCTCCTTTGTCTCAGCAAGTTCCTTGGAAAGAGCATCATTATTCTTCACCAAGGTTTCATTATGAGAAATGGCTACATTGAGGTCTGCTTTCATTTCTTCTTTCTCTTCCTTACCCTCTTGCAGATAATCGGTGACAGTACCAATCTCTTGTTTCAACTTAGAGATCTCACACTCCTTATCTTTCACTTGATCTTCAACTTTTCTTTTGTTTTCTAGCTCTTGACTCATCCTGATAGTCAGTCCTTCTAGCTCCCTCCTTAGGTTAGTTTTGGACTCATTTAATTTATCCACTTCTTGGACTAGGGCATCCATATCTGCTTCATCAGAAGAGTTATTTTTAGTGATTTCCATCATTTGCTCAACAAGCTCTCTTCTTTTGGCTAAAGAGGTTTTATATTTGATCTTCAGTTCATCATAGGCTCTTTTAGATTCAGCCAAACGGTAAGTGAGTTCCCTCATGCTATATTCCCCCATATCTCCTTTCTAGTGGTTACACTTAGAGAAAGTTTGACTTTGATACCAATTGATGAATACTAAGATGGGGGGTTAATTAGTATGCCCAAAGTTGTTGCGGAACTCTTAAGTAATTTTACTGCAAACTAGTATAGCAGTTTAAACAACAACCCGGTTAAAACACAAACAAACCAAACAACAAATAGAGCATTCACCCACAGAAGAACAATCACCATAACACAAGATATTTTGACATGGAAACCCAAATGGGAAAAACCACTATGAGTAAAACTCACCAGTCAACTATCTGCAATATGGTAACCAAACTGGTTAAGGTCATACCGGTTAAGGCCTTACAATGTTCTTCACCAGAACAGATCCTGTTAGGATTCCAGATCTCTGTTAGGAGATAAATCTTGTTAAAGACTACCCTGTTAAAGGATTTTAGATTCACAACTGTGAACCACCTTGTTAGAGGATTTACAAAAGGCTTGACTGGGCCTACCCGGTTAAGGGTTTTAGACTTTTCAAAGAGATTAGTAATCAACAAGTGAATGATCTAGACAATAGCATGAAATTCTTGATTAGATCCTTGACAACTCTCTGTTAATGCATTGTAGCATTACTTCAGTCTTCTATCCTTTTCATGTTCAATCTCTATCACATGATGGTTCTATAACAACTCCACTTCTTCAACATACATACACAGATACATTCATTGCACTAAAACCCTAGACATGATGTCCTTAAATAGGAAGTTGATTTCGTGTCAGTCCAATGAGATTAGATTACAATTTCCTAGGTTCAAAGCATCTAGACACATTTGGTAACATGACACAAAAGCACCGCCAAAGTGTTGGTGGATGATAACTCATCACACTCTACAATTTTACCAGTTAAGCACAATATACCGATAAACAAAGACTGGTAAAATGGAACATATTGTTCCGATCAAAAATATTGACTGTCGCTAGGGGTCCTTGAGGTCTTCATACATGCTTTGACCGAAAAGCATTTTCTACAAAACATTGATAGTCTTACAAACAAAGACTATTCATTCAATTACATATAATACCAGTGTAAACAATACAACACATATTATCGATGGAGATTAACTCATGCATAAAATAAGTGTGTGTCCATCAATGACAATCACAACTAAACATCATCAAAATACCAACACTTGTTCGTACCTTCATGTGAGGATTGGCTTCGCAGGTGTTCTTGTGGCTCGTGACTCGTGCTCTATCTCATGTTGGAGATTATTGTTCTTTGGAGACGTATGTGGTCATTTGTATCAATGAATTTATGTAACCTTGTATTTGGTAAGATGTAAACTTTATATGTATTATTGGAAGCCATGCATTTAAGATCAATGTAATCCTAAGATTTGGATGTTATTTATCAGCTATCTTTATGATTTGTGTAAATGCTTATTTGAAGAGAAATTATATTGTTACTCTTTCAATCTTTAAATGGAGTAATCTGTTATTGCATATGGCTTATTATGTTCTTTGAGTAATTGATGGTTAATTGGATTAATCGTAATTATAGAATTTAACTTTGAGTTTAATTCTTAGTTGGTAACTCTTTTAGAATTGTGGTGTAAGTCTTCCGCTTGTGTTATTATTGTGCTATTGTAGTAATTAATGCACTCAATGTGATTATACTTTTAAAAAAAAATTATTTCACCCTTAGTTATTAGTTTTTCCTTGGGGTTCCTGGTGGGGCATTATAGACCTTCTCTGCAAACTTACTTGTCTTTCCTTCCTGCTTTTCTCTCTTCTTCTGGTTGAACTCTGTTTCAACCTCTTGTGTCTTTTGCTTTACTGTACCGCAGGGTTTCTCATCTTCATCAATGGGTGCATCAATCAACATCTTTGCATAAGCATCTAAAATATGTCCATCAACTTCATAGCCAATTTCCTCAATCTAGATCTTGCCTGGCTTAACCACTTCCATAAGTGTTTCATCCTTCTTCACCACGAAGTATATGTCAGTTGAGTATTTTTCAACAATATTCTTAGGAACCCTTTCTCTAGATTTCATAGCCTTCTGGAATGCCTTAAAATATCCCCATACCTTATCATCTCTCTGATTGCCTAAAGTAGCAATTGACTATTTCAGTTGCCTCCCTACCAGGATATCAAATGCCCATTGCCTTTTCCTAAAACCGGGAGTCTCATTCATGAAAAATAGCATTAAACGGACAATTAAGTTTCCATACAGGAAAGTTCCTTTCTTTTCTCCTTTAATCTTTCCTAGGTTTATCAATAATTCATCTAACATCCAACCACATAGATCTAATTTCTCATTTTCTCTCATCATTTTGTAAGCTACGAAAATGTAGGAGCTAGTAAGAGAATTCAGTTGGTTTGACTAAGTTACCTTATAACTGATGACCATGCTATAGAATTTGATGTCTGTGTCAGTAATAGTGTTGATTCTCATGGATCACCTATCTAATGTTGCACCAGTGATTTTATTTACATAATCATTAGAAACCTTCTGATTTGGTCATTTCCCAACCTTTGGTAAACCAGTGAGTGCCCTGATGGCTTCCTTGGTGATTTTGTATGGTTTGTCCAACCAGATAAACTCCCCATGTACTCTGCTTAAAATATACCTAATAATTTCATCTTCGAATTCCAAAATGTCCAAAATGTTGGTAAACCATAAGTCTTCAATGTGCTTGTACTCATGTTTAACCTTTCCAAAATTTCCCATAAGCTCCTTCATGCACATGCCCTTTATATCACATGTCCCCAAATCCTCAATATGACAATGTATGTATGCCCTAACATCTTCAACATAAACAACTCCTTCCGGAACATGGAAAAATGCTCCAACCGAGTCATCCAGGGTAGCCACATGTAGATATCGCTTGAAAGTTGGCTTGGGACAATCCTTGACCTCAACAACAGTCGCATTTGCAATAAAGATAAGAACAAATGATGATCTCGCTTTCATAATTAAAAAAAAGTACCTGATAATCGCTACCAGTGAAAACCCTAACAAACTCTTTCAGTCGCAGGTGAAATCGCTCAATAAGATATCTGGTCGCTTTGAATCACCTTTGATTGCTCTGAATTGCTCTTAATCGCTTATGAATGCAAGGTGATCAAAATGAAGTGAATTCGACCTTTTAACCTCCAAGAAAAAGAAAAACCCTAATCTTTCATTGACATCAATGACTCCGGTGAAAGATACCGGATGTCGAACAAACATCTCCATGTTAGATAAGCATCTCCAATGTTTGGAACATCTTCCAAAACCTCTTCCTGGGTCATATGCAGCATCTTCATGAATTTTGCCTACCCCTAAGGCATCTACCTCAATTATCAGTTGAGCTTCTTGTCGGTGTAGGAGCAACCTCCTCTACTGGATAAGTAACCGGTGCATTCCCATATGTTGATTGTTCTTCAGTCTTCCTGACCCATCTCTAGGTATGATCTTGCAAGATTTCATTAAACTTCTCTTTCCCTTTCTCATTTGATCCTCCATTACCAACCGATGGATTTCTTCTTCTATAGAATTTAGCAATATGTCCAACCTTATTACATGCATAACATGTAACATTGTTCCTTTGAATTGCTTTGCTAAAACCAGTGAAATTGTTTGACCTGCATTGATTAGCCATATGTCCAAATTTTTCACATGCATAGCATTTAAAATTCATTCTACAATATTCTATCTTATGACCATACTTGTTACATTTAGAAGATTGACTAGGAGCATAATCAGGGTTTTGATTTGTTGTGTTTCTACATTGCCTTGCCATGTGACCAAATTTATTGAAAACAAAACATCAAAAAATTTAAATTTGTAAGCATTAAAATGCCTTACCGGTGCCTTATGGTTTTTCTCTTCATTAGTTGTACCGAAACTCTGTCCTTGCTCAAATCCAAGTCCACTAGAATCTCTAATCTAACCTTGTCTCTTCAATAACTCATCTAGTCGTGCTGAACTAATCTTGACTTTTTATTTATACTCACTTGCAATAGTTAGATCATATCTCAAAATAATCATTTGTCTCTTAATCTCTTCTGCATTACTCTGGGATTGTACTAAATTGGTTCTCAATATATCATTCTCATGAACCAACCTACCACATTCTTCAATTTGTTCTTCGGAGATATAGAAAGATTTTCTTCCTTTTTCTTCTGGTCCTCAATCTCCTTAGACATCCTCATAGCTATAGCTTGCATTTCATTTCTCATGACCATGTTCTCCTGACTCAACTTCTGACACTATTCCTTAAGTGCATCTTTCTCTTCATCATCCTGATTTTGGAAAAGTTCCTTACTCCTAGCCTGAACAGATGACATCCTCTCCTGTAAGACAAGAATAAATTGCTTAGCAGAATTCAATTCATCTTGTATCTTTAAGTTCTTATCCTTTTAGCATCATAATCTTCAAGTACCATCTCAAGTTGCTTCTCCAAGACCATATCCATGGATTCTGGATTCAGGATCTCCCTCAAGCTATTAAACTTCCTCTGAGACACAATTCTTTGACACCAATTATTGGAATCCACGAACATTGAGAGGGGGGGTTGAATCAGTGTTCTATCGATATGATCAATTTTAACCTTATTAAAACATGCATATACCAACTGGTATATCGGTACATATAGAATTGAAAGAAGTAAATCAATCAGTAAGCCAATCACATAGATGAACACCATAACACAGAATTATACGTGGAAAACTTCAAAGATGAAAAACCACAGTGGGATTTGTGACCCACAATATCAATTCACTAGCCATATGAAGAGATATTATAAAATATAAGGGGCTTGTACTTGTTGGAAGGCTTACAACCTAGAGCACACTGCTCAATCACAAAAGGAGCCTCATTGACTACATATAAATCCAAACTACAATTCGAAGAAGTGTTGAACTACAAAAGATAGCATCTCCTATGCCAGAATATAGTTCCAGTTAAGCTCTATCTATTTCGCTCTGAAACCCTAAACCCTTTACCGAAATAAACCTTACATAAATACCCTCACACACATGATCTCTCTGATATTTTTCACATCATATCACATCCACATATTCCATAATCTCACATATCCCATATATCACAAAATGATCTAATCCACCTAACCTATATACCCTATACAATTTATCATGCCTTATGTCAGCTTACAAATATATTTACAATATGAAATTACATGTTGATTAGATATCTTAAATATGTGAATATAAAAAACAATTTTCGATGCCGGATCCAAAAGATGTCTGCCTCCAATACCGATAACCATATTCTAAACCAGGTTGCCCTGCATTGTCGGTAACCAAAGAAATCCTTCCATCTTGCCGGTGTCAGTATCGGTGAAGTGCCTGTCAGTACACAACAGAACCAAAATATGAAGCTAGAACAAGATACCATGTTTCCATCAATGACAACATAGTGAAACCAACCAATTGAGTGTCAATTGTCAACATTACCACTAAACCAATATATGAACTAGAGAATGATAAGAAAATAAAAAAAACTAAGAACAAAGACAAAGGACTCAACATAAGGAGTACAAACAAAATTTGAGAAAATATCTCTTCCAAAATTTTATGGTAGTGGGAAAAGCACAACACATGCTTGGATACATAAGGTATACATTCTTGAAATTCAAACCCATTTTAGAATAAGTGGTAATTCAATTTGCAACATTGCATTTAGAGGGAGCAACATATGATTGGTGGCATCATGGGTTGGTGACACAAAAGCATGCGTTGATTCAATCTTATGAAAAATTAAACAATAAATTGATTTCAATGTTTGACAAGAAGGAAGAGATGTATTTTCGTAAGTTGGTACTGATTAAGCAAAGTGGTGATGCCAATAACTACATCAATGAGTTTTAGAAGGTTGTTGTTATGGTTGCTGACATGTCAAAAAAGAGAGTGGTAATGTTATTTGTAGAAGGTTTGGATAATAATTTGTGAGGTTTGGCAAGAGGTTTAAATCCTTGTACACTTCAATATGTGGCACTTGATCTTGAAATGACCCCCCCACAGGTCTCTGACATGTTAGTCAGAAAAGAAGAACTTCAATAATAGTAAACTAGATGCTAAATCAAATGTGAGAGTTTCCAATCAACATAAGCTTACATCATCTAAGTTTGACTTTGATTCAAAGAATGAATTTCAAAGGAAGTTGTGTTTCACTTGAAAGGGGCCATGGGAATCTAGTCACAGGTTCATTAAGAAAGGTAAAGCACACTATGTTGGCATCAATTTTGATATTGATGATGAAGTAGAAGACGCTAGTTCTAGAAGTGAATATGAGGATAATGATGGTACTACTAGAGGAAACATGACATATGGTACTATTTATTTTCTAGCAGTTGTTCCTAAGTGCTACTTGCAATTTTGAGCTTGAAAAGTTTTAAATTTTTTAATATGATTCTTGATCGTAACATGATACTCAATCATCCCATTGTATCCATGCTAAAATCTTCAATGCAAACTATCCCACAATATCCTTTACAATGCCTAGGTGATAAGTATTTAATAAATTTAATTGATTCCCTAACCACAATGAGTTATCATTAGCAATAATGGTGAGAACACTTGTATTTTGACTAGAAGTGAACTGCATTAAGCTTTCAAAGAAAGTATCGAGCCTATCCTTACTATCAACAAGATTGAGAAGTGTTTACTTCAACTTCCAGTTGACGAAGAGAAGGTTATTTTGATTTTCATAACTGCAAAAAAATAGATCAGGTTTTGTATTAGGAAAGATCACCTCATCATCGTGTGTTTAGGGATGTACCTAATGAAAAATTTAAAAAACACCCCCTCGAAAATGGTGTAAAGTATTGGGAAAATTTTCGTTAGTCAAAGATCAAAAAAAAATTATTGGTGATTTTTTCATTTTTTTGTGGAAACTGTAATACCCTAAAAATGGTCATCTAAACCATGGGCCCCTAATCTCGCCAACGTCACCAAGGTCCTAACCAAAGGCAATTAAATAAATCTTGAGCACACAATTAATTCTTTAATCATCAAATGTCACATGGCAAAATCAATCACTCAATATTAATTAAATATTTATTTAATTAATTAATCATTCCAAGTAAATCATTTTAAACAATTATCTTATTTATTTTAATTAAATATCCTAGCATATTTAATTAAATAAATCAAATTGCCATAAATCTTCAAAAAAGGAAACAAATCAAGAAAGAGGAATTAATTCAATTAAATAAATCAATTATGAGCACAAATCTTCAAAAATGGAAATAAATCGAAAAAGGAATTAATTGACCAAAAAAGAATTAAAATTTGAGAAAAGAAATCAATTGGAAACAATCTTGAAAAAACAAATTAAAAATTGATAGATAATCTCAAAGAAAGCAATTAAAACAATTAAATATTAAAATTGAATGAAATAGATAATAAATCAGTTTTTTCTTGATTTTATCTTAATTTTAGTTCAATTTCCTTTAAATCAATTTTTTCTTGATTTAATCTTAATTTTAGTTCAATTTCCTTTAAAACTGAGAAAAGCATCCAATCACATCAATTCACCTGGATTGTGCTTCCTCTTGGAAAATCTTGACCGCTCATCATCAGTTGATCTTAGCCGTTGGTTTCTTTCTGAATTTTCAATAAATTCAGGTTCACCTCTCATTCAAAAAGAGGCTGGAGAATATATTGTTATTATACTATTTTTGCTCTAGACTGATTGATATATTGCATATTAATTATTTCATATTAATTAAATCATTTAGCTTAATATTGCTTAAATCTTGTTAGATCAATATTGCATCCATCTAGCATTCATCATGTTCATATAGATAAAATCCTTCATCTTGATGTTGTCTAGTCACTGGTATTGCTAAATAATCTAAGAGCAATCTTATACTCGCATCTTTTAGAAGGAAATGGGTCGATTTTCTATGGTTTATTATTCATTGATTATATCTGATTAACCATGCATGTAATGACTTGATTGAAGTGTTGTGCTTACAGACACAGGTCCACTTTTCACACACACATTTTTGGTGCCCACTGTGGGGCTCAAACCCACAACTACAAGATTTCTAATGTTTCTTGAACAAATTTAATGTTTGGTTTTTATAACTAATAAACATGTGCTGAATTTGTAGATAAAAATCATTCTTTTTGTTTGTTCTTCTATGACAGTCAAAAAAGGGTCTCGGTTTGGAGAGAATAACCTTTTATTGAACCGTTGGATCTCAACCAAGTTTTGATATGTTGTTTAAAACCAAGTTTTCTATAGGTTCACCGAACGGATTTTCCTAAATATTTTGGGTTTGAAAGTTATGATTGATAGAGTGCAGGACTGTCATTTTACTTATTCTTCTGTGACAGTAAAAAATGGTCTCGGTTCGGAGGGCATAACGTTTTATTGAACCGTTGGATTTAACCCAAATTTTAATATCATTTGTCAATCCTAGTTTTCCAAATTTCCACTGAAGCGATTTTCCAAATTATTTCAGGTTCAAAAGTTATAAACGACAGAGTGCAATACTATCAAAAATTATCATAACTAGGATAGTCATAAAATGGAAATTCTTGTTAGATTAGTTTAATTTACAGTTTATATGATAGAATTTTCTTTTGATTATTTTTTTTATGTTATTTTGGCAACTAATTTTGGGCTTTTAATGTTTGTAGGACGCTTGTCAAAGAATCTATCAATCAAACATACGCTTGCCAAAGAATCAAGAAGAAAATGACTACTGACATATTGGTTTTGTAGGTTGCCTAAGGAGAATCGACTAAACATTGTGTATTCATTTAGCATTTTCTTAGGCACTTAAATTGCTATCTGGTTAAAGAACAAATCTATCTTTCGTGCTTTTATAAAAATCTAAGAGGTAGGAGAGTATGCTCTTGTCTTTTATAGACAATCAGAAATCTAGACCCTCGAAGCTTTTTTCTAAGTTTTGAGATTTGTGTACCTTTAGCGGGCCTGTCACAGTGGGAAAAAGTAATCACCCTGTGAGAACGACCCAAGTGAGTACAGCTGGACCTGAGCATTCCAACTCGCTATAATAAATAGGCCTCTGGTGATTAAAGTCTCAGAGGATGGGATTATTTGAGTTTTCTCTTTGAGATCTCTCATATCGAGCATTTTGTAGGGCCTCGCGGTCTCAATCATGTTTACGTGACTACATCTTGTTTCGGTACCTTGTTGGGCTATAGGCCTCAATCATGCTTGCATGACTTCAAGGGGTAATTTCAAACGGAATTCCTGACTAAGAACTATAAGATAGAAGCTACCTGATTCACCTCCAAAAGGTTGATAATCTTTGTGCAAGAGAGATAGTAACTCTCCCAAGACACTTGCCATATCGTGTCCCCATTAGCATTTGGAGTCGGCTAATACGACGTTGAGAATCCATTGCGTGAGACTCAACGACCATATTATGATTAGCTATTGGGTGTGTACCTAAGTCAACAAGCAAAGGTTTTCTTCTCTAAGCCAACTTCCATAGGGTTAGCATGCTGTGATTGAATTATTATATATCTTGCATGTTTTCTATGTTTTCATCCCTAAAACTAAAACTGGAATACGAAAACTAGAGAAAACAAGAAATAAAATCAGTGATAAACTCAGTCTATGTCCAAACTGGTCTCTGTCAATCATTGAAACATCAATCCTTATAAAAAACTAGTAGTCATCAGTCATTGAAACTCTGTCTGTCAGAATCTCGTCTCTGTCCAATCCTCTGTCATATGAATTCCTGATCTTGTCAATCAAAATAGTCAAAATTTCCTAGATCAGTCTACAACGAGCATAAAATTGGTTATCGTAATTCAAAGCATAAACAACCTTGATAGTGTACCTCTGTCATTGCGTTCATGATTTTGCCGATCATCTCTTAAGCTAGTTCAAACGAACATTTTATCAAACTTAAGTTAACTTAGATAACATCTTACACAGGATAGATCATTCCTGAAACCAGACTAGATCTTAAGTTACTTCTCTCAATCACTACGTTAAACGAACTACTAGCTACATTTTGATCTTGACTTCTGCAACACATCTCGCTCTCGGTCCTGTCGGTTAAAAATGCCTATTCAAACCAAAAGCTCTTCTAATTTTTTTGACAAAAGTAAGAATCTCTTGGATACCTTAGCTCAAATTCCCATGGCTGCCTATGCTCAAATGCTTCAAGATATAAAGAAAGAAATATATGACATGGAAATCCAACAAAATAAATCAATGACTCCATTTGAAAAACAAATGTATGATATCAAGTGTGAGAAACTTCAAGGAATGCTAAAACAATTATATGATTTGACAATCAGATACCAATGAATAATTGACGATCAAAAGCCAAATCTCAAACAAGATCACAAAACACCTTCACCAAGACAAAAAGACATCTATTCCCTAGATAGACAGTTTACACCTTTGGGGCAATCTATTGAGTCAACTTTGGAAGAGCTTATTAAGAACAATCTTATCATATTGCCTAAAAAGACCACATGGGGATGTACAGTTTTGAGTAGTTATTGTGTATATCATAGGCATAACAAACATAAGACTTCAATGTGTATGGAATTAAAACATAAGATTGAAGATCTCCTTGATGATGGTGTCATTTAAATTGAAGATCCTAATGACTCATCTAAAGAAAAAGAAGGAACTACTTCTAAGCATAATCAAAATCATGAACCTATGTCTAGCAAGGCTCCATATGTGGCCTCCATCCCTTCCATGATGCCTTCATCTCCTAAAATGTCTCAACAACAATCCATACCATCTCCTTCAAATAGTGAAATTTCCCATGTTTACCTTCAAGGGCTATCTCCTATGGAAATCCAAGTTAATGCCAATATTGATACAAGTTCCTCTAAAGATTTAAAAATCCCAGATCCTATGCCATCATGCACTTCAATTCCAAATGTACCCACTCCAGAAGGCCATTTCCAAAATACTTCCCCATCATGTCAAAATATGGAGACCTTCCAAGAATCCCCTACGCCTATGAAAAATCCTATCCCTTCCTTAGAAGTGACATGCCAAGAGGATAATCTGGAAAATAAAAAAATAAGTCCTACCATAAATCAAGATCAAGACACCAAAACTCCTCAATCCCATCCAATGATTGAAAAAGATCCTATTCTCCTAGAATCCCATGATGATCCCCTTATACCTTTCCATTTCTTCCAAGATGAACTCCTTCCATCTCAAGATCAAAGAATCCTTCCAAATCCCATTCCTAATCCACTTCCTAAGCAAGATCATGATTCCTCTTCCACCTTTTCAAATGATCATATTCAAAATGAAGAGTCAAACACCCTTCCTACTCTATCCAATGATCCTATTCCATGTCAAGATCAAAGTATCCCTTCATCTCCTTGTCATAATCCTCCATGTTCACCTCAAGAGTCCATCATGCCCATAAAGCCATCTCACGATCCTATTATTCCTTGCAAGACACCTCCACCTCAAAATGAACTTGCCTCTAGCATCCAAAGTAAGAAGAAACCCTTTGTTAAAAAGATCTTTCAAAGCATGCATTATCAAATAAAAGGGTTAAAGATTCATGGACAAGGTATATTAGAACCCCCTGCTATAAAATAAAATCTTGATTATAATGGCTACATTTCTCACTCTCAAGATGTTGGTATCTCTCATAAATCCTACATTTCTCCAGTTAAATCCAAATACATGCCTTCTCCTTCGCACCTTCCATCCATTCTAGGTCCCTATATCCCTCCATCCCTTATGCAGGATCAACAAAGGCACATGTCTTCGAGTACCTTCCATCCATCTAAAAGACCTCCATATCATTCCTATATATCCACGTATACCCCTCCAAGCAATTTGGATGCCAAGCATAAAAGTCATAAGTCAAGAAATCCACATGTATTCAAGGATCAACATGTCCCATCTAATCGACATGTCAAAACAAAGAAAAATATGATCCAAAAAGAAAAATACAAAATGCCACAAAGGCCCACAAAGAAAGAAGAAAAGTCAAAAGTTATATGGGTTCCTAAGGCACTTGTATAGGTAATGCACTCTAAGGAACTACAAAAGCATCAAAAATAAAAAAACATGTGGATCCCTAAGCGGCTGCTTGAAGCACAACAGTCTAAAGAAAAATCAAAATTGACATCCAAAATTGTTGTTCCTCCATCCAAACCTTCCGAGTCTATTCCTCCATCACCTCCTTCATCCATTTTGGGGTCTTATGCCCCAAAATCAGTAACCTTTCCTCCATCAAAATCTCAAAATTTGAGATTCACTTCTCTTCCATATGTCCACCATCCCTCAAGGTGTGTGCCAATGTTGATCTTTCCAACATTTCCATCTAGCCATACACAATTCTCCCAGCATCCCATCCATTATCCAACACCTCTTTTTCACCCTTCCATCCCTCTTATCCAATCCTTTGCATAAATCCTTGGCCTAGTTTCATTTCATTATCTTGCCAACATCTTTGAGCATACCTTCATAGCCATGGTCTATTGCAGCTCATATTCTAAGGGTAACATCCAAAGAAGCGAGACAATGGGGTCCTTCTTCCATCCCCTATCATACCTCCATTATCTTTCAAAAAAAGAAAAAAAAAATGATGAAAAAAAGTGAAAAAAAAAGAAAAAAAAGTAAAGAGAAATAATTTCGTCCTTGTGTGAAAACCACTTCTTGTGGCACCTTGGGCAAGTACCATGATGAAAACCTGATAAATAGACATCATGCATAATCCATTATCCTTTTGCACTTTACACTAGGGGCAAGTTCCATCCATGTACATCCATCCATTATCCTTCATCCTCCATTATCCCTCATTCCCTCTATCTACATTCATATTTGTTTTCCACCTTTGATCTTGACAAGGTTAAGGATCGTTACAGGTTTTGTATGGCCTATCTATTGCACTTGATCCAGACCCTTTAGCTCATATCCATTGCTTGCTTACATCCTTCATTACTCCCTTGTGATCTTGCTTATCATATCTGCCTCCTATCCAAATCTATCCCTTGATCTTGATCAACACTATGGACAAAATGCAAAAACATGTTTTCCACAAACCTCTTGACATGACCACTTCTTTGGACCATATGGCTTTGTTACGCTATATCCTTGATTTACATTGCTAAAATCCTTGCTTTACATCGCTAAAATCTTTGCTTTACATTGCTATATCTGGACCCTGTGCTTGGATTAACGTTGTGAGATAGTCCTTGAAAGTGTCCACCATCATTCTCTTATCCATTCATGTACTCAAAATCCCTTTTGCCTTGCTAGACACTAGGGGAAAACATTAAAAAAATTAAAAAATCATAAAATGTCCTGAAACAAAATCCTAAAAATCAAAAAAAGTCCTGAAGAAATTCAAAGGAAAAAAGAAAAACAGAAGAAAAAAAAAAAGGAAAAAAGAGAGGAAATGCCCTGGTGAAAACCTGGCAAACAGGCACCTTGGTAAAAAAAATATATGAATTTCTGCCAAGCAGGTGAAAACCTGGTAAACAGGTGCCTCTTGTACTCAAGCGCTCCATCTATCAACGCAATGTTGGCATTCTCACTTTCATGCATCTTTGCTTTCACTTGTACATATTTCAGTCACTTTTGTGACAGCTTAGTTCGCTGGAACCCTCATGGCTTGAAACCGATCATTGTCCTAGTCTTAGGCTAATTGACAAGAGCACATTACATGTCCTAAGCAGTATCAACCAAGTCAACCTTACGTCAGTGAAACCTGGTCGTCCACTCCAAGTCAGTTACCTATCTCCTGACTACTGAAGAGTTTTATCACTGAGTTAACAAGCAAAACAACATAACGAAAAATAATCACTAAACAATTTGAGCTATGAATGAAAATTTTCTTTGTATGTTGTCTTTTATATTGGTTTTTGATTGTTATCCCTCTGAGTAACTCAAGGAAGTCTATCTTGACTAAGAGGAGCAAGGATTGGGGGCATAATATCTTCTTTGTTTTCTGCTTGAAGGAATGATCCCAATGACCTGGAAACATCTAAATTAGCATCTTTTGCACCTCAACCTATTAGGATTGTCTATGATAGGCAAGCACCAACTCCACACCAAGGCCAAAAATCTTCATCGAGAATATTGAATGAGAATATGACACAACACCGTAGAATATAAAAGTATCCACATGAGTGGCCAGCTCCCCGTATTAAATTCTTAATGTCATGCAGATGCTAGCCAAGCAGTAGGCAACATCCTCCTTAGGTCACACCAACCTCACCGTACCCATTCAAAAAACAATGAAAAATGTGAGCAAATGTTATGCCAATGTCATCCATTTCTTATCCACAACATTTTCAAATTTTGTTTCATATTGCGTTGTTGTTGCCATTGCATTTCAAGTTTCTTGTTTCTGGTAACAGTTTAATAGACATATATAAAATCTTAAAATTTTGTTGATTTTTCTAATAAATAATTTCATTTGGTAAAATACAATGTTTTTTATGATTAATTACATAAATTCCTTTTTAATAAAATTAACTAATAATAATTCATTGGTATTGCACTTGTGATACAATAAAAAATGACCCTTGTCTCATTTCCGGTCATGCTTTATACAAATTTTGTTCTATTAGATCTTAGGCTCGGAATTGAATTTTTGTCATTGATATTTGATGATTAGATGGCAGATGTGATTCATACTTCCTAGTCTACCAAAACTTTATACTATTAATATAATAGTTTCTACTTTGGCATTTTGCTGATAAAAGAACTAGAAAAATAAAAATGGAAAATATGCTATTATTTAATAAACATATATAAAATCTTCAATTTTTGTTGATTTTTCTATATAAACAATTTCATTTGGCAAAACAGAATACTTTTTATAATTAAATACACAAATTCCTTTTTAATGAAATTAACTAATAATAAATCATCGCTATGGCACTCCCAATACAATAAAAAATGACACTTGTCTCAATTTTGGTCATGCTTTGAACAAATTTTGTTTGTCAGGTCTTAGGCCTAGAATTGAACCTTAGTCATTGATATTTTATAATCTAATGGTGGACGTGATTCTTACTTCACAGTCTAAAAAATCTTTATACTATTAATATAATATTTTATGCTTCGTCCTTTTGCTGATAAAAGAAAAAAAAATAATGGAAAATATGCTATTGTTTTATAGACATATATAAAATCTTAAAATTTTGTTGATTTTTCTATATACACAATTTCATTTGGTAGAATAGAATATTTTTTAACAATTAAATACATAAATTCCTTTTTAATGAAATTAACTAATAATAATTCATCGCTATTGCACTAGAGATGCAATAAAAAAATGACATATGTCTCTTTTCTGGTCATGATTTGTACAAATTTTGTTTTGTCAAATCTTAGACCCGAAATTGAACCTTCGTCATTGATATTTGATGATCTGACAGTGGACGTGATTCATAGTCTACAAAATCTTTGTAGTACAAAATCTGAATATAGATTCACTAGTCACTATCAAAATCCATCATTTCATCACTATCAATGTAGGAACCATAGCAAATGATTATCCCCAATAGGGAAGGTATGATTTGGACACATGGCATGTGTTGGAAAATTGATATCATATTGATTTTTCACACATTTAAAGTTAGTAGTTAATATGTGGCACAAGTGATAGGACAAACTCACTCCCAAAGCATATACATGGATAGATGGCAAGAATTAAACAGAGGTGGTATTGGGCATTAAAACAATTATCAAGAAGTTAAAAGAAAGGATGGTAGGATAATAATGGATTGATCGACATTATCACACATTGCCACTTGTCAAATATGGATGGTTGATAGGATAATGAGTGCAAGCAAGTGATGTAGCCCATGGTAGTACTCATTCCTCAACCTCAAAAGAGTTCCCATCATTAATCGTTGTGTGAAAATCGAGCCAAAGTATTAGAATAAAGTATTAGAATAAATCTCTACAAGAACTTTTAGTATGGGTGCCAAAGCGATTACCGGTCGCTTAAGTAATGACTAATGTTTGTCACAAAATTGTGGCAACCGACCCCATGTGGTATTTTTTCTGGTCACCATAACCATTGCCTTAATGATAACCATTGTGCGGGGACCATCTTTTTTAATAATGTCTAATACAGAGGTTGCATACAAAAGGATAATGTATACTTGTCCTTTAATAATGTAGATACATATTTAATTATTCTCAGTGATAGTTCAAAGCAAATGGGATTGCACTTGAATATGGGAAAATATAGAGCACCCATCAATATCATTTATAAATCTAAGAACAATCCATAGTTGAAAAAGAAAGAAAAAAAAGAAAGAAATTTTAATGTCCACAATTGAATAATAAGATATACTTTTAGGAAACATAACATAAATTTAATTAAAATACTATTTATTCATTATTTTATTTTTAAAATAATTTAACATAATTATATTAAATCATGAAAATATAAAAATTGTCTAATATTAAAATTAGTTCATTGACACCCATCTCTCCAAATTGAAAGATGATAAAATTAAAAGACAAAAAGGAGAGTTGAGAAGAAGAAGACTGTAAACTAATTCATAGAAGTTTAGTATTGATATTGAAAAATTAATATATATTACATTAACAGTAAATTGTTCTATACACAATTCCTTTCCTAAGAATAGGAGAAAAAACATAATACTTAAAACTAATAACTAATCTCATCATAGCAATTTGCAAACTGTTGTTTTACAAAAAAACTTAAAACAAAAACCTATCTTATTCACTGCATGGACAACAATGTTTCCAACGATTCATTAAAGCAAAATAATAGGAAGAAAAAAAACGTATGAACCTCCATTGATCATTCTTATCTTCACAAACATATCCTCGACTATCAAACAGGTATCACTCAACCCTACTCATGTTCATCGATAGCATTGTGACGCTCTGCCATCTTCCTCATTTCTCTCACTTTCCTCACCTTCCTAATGACCGGACAATCCTTTCCATAGTTGGCATGAGCTTTAGACCTTGCAACTTCTTCCACATATTGATTGTCATTTTCAACCCATTCCTCCCCATGTCCTAGTTGCAACACACCCACTATCTTCACAACATCCTCATCATCAATTTCTTCCTCCTCCATGAAACCTTCAGTGGTTAGGTAATCCCATTCCTATTTTGGACTTTTGGGTTCTTTGATTTTGGCTACAAGAAGCAAGAAATCGATGCTTCTATCTATCTCCCCCCAACGAGCCATTAGAATGTTAGGTTCCAAAGTTCTCACAATCAGGAACTTGTAAACCTCAACTCCACCATTCTTGCCCATAAAATACTTCTGAAGAAGAGGAATGAAGAAATTCTTATCTATATTGTGTATGGCCCCATCAATCTCATGAAGAAAATCATCCGAGTCAATTTTTAGCCCATTCCTTCAACGTGCCCATGTAAATCAGCATAGTCAAGAAAAAAGCTGGTATGTCTGAATTAACCCTGTATCTATGGTGTGCTAGGATAAATTATTGACCCAACACCTCCTTTATAGCATGCATGATATAGTCATGACTATTCACCAACACAACCCCTAGCTATTTATCCTTTATTTTTCCTAGAAAGGACATTTGTGGCTTGGTAGCCTTTAAAAAAATGGGCGTTTCCATTGCTGATCTCCAAATGGAAAGGCTACCTTTCTTGAATTGTTATATTAACTTGCTATAAGTGTCTATAGATATTAATTGCATTCACATCTACCATACTACCACTTTATATGCCTTGTGGCGTGCACAATAAATCATTCCCTTTTTTTGGCATTAATTATTTTTTCCTTTTTCATTGACACTTGATGATCTGACGGTGGACGTGATTCGATCATTGACTTTGTGTAGGCAAACTCGGTCACTTTAGTTGTAACTTGAGCCTATTCTACCATGGCTGCCTTCTACCATTGTCATGAACTGTCTTGTGTGTTAGTCGTCCAGTCCCTATGACTTTAAGCCTTTCTACTTACCATGCATCTGCCTTGAGATCAACAGTCTAAATCACCGTGTGATTGTGCAAATTAGTTCAAAGTTCTCATATACGTTAACTCCATAGCCTCGCCTACACACATAGCACATGGACCCACTAAATTTTGACTCTACTCACATGGACCAATAATATTTTGGCACGTTCAAGGCAATCTGACATACCAAAGATGTGGGCCCAATCTATCTACCTCATAAGACATAGTATTAAGTATCTATATCTTGTGTATTCAACGACCCAGATCATCACGCAGTTGCACAATTAGCTTAAGTTTCTCACCTAGTATAACTCTATGACCCCGCTTGTAGATGTGGCGTATGGACCCCATCAAGGACGATGATTCACACTTGGACAAATAAACCTGTGACATAAAGGATGCCACGTAGAATGGAAAAGATGTGGGTCCAGCTCATCTGCCTCCTAATTGTGATAACAAGTAGATGCCTTCCACAAAATTGATGGCCATGATCTTCGCACGATTGCACCGTTAACCAGAGATGTTCGATGGAGCTAACTTCACAGCTCCAAAAAGGTATAATAAGTGGTGAAAATTAAAAAATAATAAAATATACCCCTAAACCCTTCAAGCCTTTTGTAAATGCTTGTCTCTCTTTTCTTTTAATTATTTTTTGACCGCTTTGAGCCTCTTCCCGATTGCATTAGTCATAACTTGAGTCTATTATATTATCATTGTGACTGACCATACATGTTAGCCATCCAGTTCCCGTAACCTTGTAGTTTTTTGTTTTGTCAAGTATCTTCCTCTATATTACCATGCGATTGCGGAGTTAGCCAGAGTTGCTCATTCATCCTAACTTTGTAGCCCCAACCACACACATGGCACATGGACCCCACTAGAATCTGACTCCACTTGTGTGGACCAATTAATTTCATGCACGTTCAAGACTATGTGACAAATCAAAGATGTGGGCCCGAACCGTCTACCTCATAAGCTATTATATCAAGCGGTTATGTCTTGTCAAATCAATGTATCAAATCATCGCATAGTTACACGATTAGATGAAGTTACTCGATGGCCTTAACTCTGCAACTCCACCTACATATGTGGCATATGGGCCCTACCAAGGATGACAGTGTACATGTGTACCAATGAGTGTATGACATGAAGGACACCACATAGCATGGCGAGGACGTGGGTCTTCTTTGCCAACCTCCTAATTGTGATAACATGAGGTTGCCTTCCATGAGATCGATGGCTAGCATCTTTACGTGATTGCACAGATAGCTAGAGGTACACGATGAAACTAATCATGTAGTCCTAAAGAGATTTTTAAGTGATGGCTATTAAAAAACTAACAAACTTCAATGACTATTTCCCGCCATCAAACCTATATACTCTAGGGGGTTTTTGATATAGGGTATAGTTGCACTTATTATATTAATTACTCTACTCTCTCTATGTGATATTCAAATTTATGAGATAATTTTATTATCTAGGATCATAGAGGGATTCATTCTAAAGTTTATTTTGAAAGCCTAGCTATTGTCTATGTCTGTTTATGCAAACCTTAACTCTAATAATGGTTGAATCTTCTACCCTGGGAAAGAGGAAGATCTCAGAGGAAATAATTGCACATTTTCCTGGGTCAACAAAAACGTAGAAGAGGTCTAAGCTAGGGGATAGGCCTGATGAATTCATAATTTATCATTCTACTAGATGCAGGGATGCTCTAGTCCCACCATGGGGTTTCAACCTTTGGAGAAGAGGTTACAATAAGAAGAAGGAACATGTCACTGTATGTAACATTTGGACTTATAATCTTGCCAAGTTTGTGGTTCCAAATGTGTATGTGAACATAAAATTGGTTGTAGCTATTCCCAACAATTACATGCCAAACACTAGAGAAATTGTGGCCAAGGAAGGTGGTAGATTGATAGCAATTACAAAGGAAGTCATTGATGAAGTATTCATGCTTAATCCTAATTTGGATTGGGCTATCAATTCAGAAGAGATGGAGAGGGAATATAATAATAATGAAAGGTTATATAGGGAGAGTATTTCCACATTCCGACCCCAAGGCTTGAGAAGATATTAGAAGCAATTGACTTCAAAGGAGGTTTCCCCCTACAGTACTAATTTGTTTGCTAGATACTTCATAGATACATATTATTCTTTATGTCAAGTATGTGTTGTAGATGCTAGAAACATGATCCCAAACTGGATGTTGGTACTATGTATGGACATTCAGGATAGAGATATAAACAAACCTTTTGATTATGCTACTCTGGTGACTGAGGGTCTTCACAATTCTCGAGTTGTGAATTCAAGAAGGGAAAGTTAATGAATTTAGGAATTATTCTTTACTAATGCATATTTTCTTGTACAAGGGTCTTAAGGTCTGGCATTCCAACCTTCATGTTACTTATATTGTAAAAGGTGAGTCACTTCCAATCCAAGCATGGACTTATATTTGGCATATGCATATGAATGAGGCTAATTATCTTTCCTTTGAAAATCATTTTTTTAGAAAGTTGCTAATCATTCTTCAAGGAGAGGTAAGATGGGGTCCAAGCAAGCAAGGAACTTTTTGATGCCTAAGGATCTTACACCTAAATTGATAATCCCTCACAATTGGTGATCATGTATCTACTTTAAGGACCATACTATTATTAGGGTTTTTGGCAGCTCTCTTACTCCTAAGATTTTGCCAATTATTGTCCAAGATAGAGTAAATTTCTTGTAGGTTATTCATTAATTAGTAGAAGTGGGGAAGTCCTTAGTTGGAGGGGCTCATAAGAAAGGCTCATTACTCCCATCACAAGTTGTGGCAGGGATGCACCATTTTACAAACAAGAAAGCATATGATATTTTATACTCTATGTTGAATAAGTAAAACCTTCCCCGGCCTAAGTATAGGCAATATGATTCATAATGGTTCATTCAAGGCCTTTGGAAGGAAAAACTCCAACATCATCAATGGGATAATGAGGAAGATCTTATTAGAAATGTTGACGATTATAGTGATGTCTTGAAAAGAAAAGAAAGATGGTGCAAAATATGGTATGAAGAGCACAAGAATAAAAGAGAAGATAGCTCATATTCTCCTACATGGCAGGCTCTCTTGATTCCTGAAGAAAGATTGAGGATCATTTTTGCTACTTATCCAAATATGGATGCAATTCCTATGACTCATGAAAGGCTTATATTGGTGGTTTAGCCATATATTCAAGAAGTGGAAGAGGAAAGACCTAGTTCTCCTCAATCTATTGGTTCCCCTATTGGCCTTGCTTCCCTTATCGGCCTTCCTTCCCCTCCATCATCTCCCCCACCTAGTTGTGATGAGCCTCCATCTACCTCTATTCCTATTTAAATTTTAATACCAATGTCCCAAGAGCCTCAACCATCCCAGATGATACTTCCAGAAGCTGCAATGAAGAGACCAATGGTTGTATCTTCCTCTTCCAATAGGCAGCCGTATCAAGTTCCAAAGAGTCCTAGAGTTGTGACTTCTTTACACACATTGTCTCTAGGCAAAGATATTCCACTTCTGTCCTATGAGGGCTTTGATTTTTTAGGGAGAGAGACCTTTGCCTCCACATAGATTTGACACTAGGTTGGGTATCACAATTTAGGACCCTTCAGAGGAGTGGTTCGTTGATTCTTTTAAGCTTGGAGGTGATCTTAGTGAGGATATTAGACTGGATGCTTGTAAGTAGTTCATGAATGATGATGAATTCATCAACCCAAGAGAATTACAATAGTTTGCAATAAGGAAAATGGTGGATGAATTATAAAGAACGAGAAGAATTAGGCTTGATAGTTTGAGGGAGAATGAAAGACTCGGAATGAAGGATGAGCTCCTAAGGGAAGCTAAGGAGCAGTTGGCCACCATGACCCCTGAAGTGGTGTGCTTCTCCTTTAGGGGTGGCATATCTCCTTTACAATAGAATTTGATGCCTTAAGGATAAGGCATGATATTGATTTGGATACAATGGATCCAAAACAAAGGAATAAGGTGCTCTCTGGAGAAATTTTTGATGATCACCTAGCTCAATTTGTCATCTCGTGTCTGCACCTGGTTACAAGAAGTCCAACCCTAAGCCATGAAATGGATCAATTGTGTATAATTCTACTAATCAAAAGAGTAGCTAATGCTACTGCCATAGAGGCCACAACTATGACCTTGAATGTAACAAAATTTTCCCATAAGGTGGCAATGAAGGTAGATGAGGAAATCCATAACTTGAGGGATAGGGTGAAATCATTAGAAGAACAATTATATTCAGGCCCAACATACAAGCCTCCAACCATGTTAGAGTATTCCTCAAAAGAGGGGATGGCATTGAGATAAGACTTAGCTCAGGCTAGGTCAGATATGGCAAGGATGACTAATGAAATTGACATGTTGAAGATGGATGCCTCAAGGATAGAGAAAAGGGCCATTACAGAGATGGCTCAATCCTTTCTTGAGTCAAAGTTCAACACTATTTTGGATCATGCAGATGCAGCTTGGGACAAACACATGGAGTTGTTGGAGTTTTTTGAGGAGCACTTGAAATGGGAAAGGTTCCTTTTTTCCTCTCTATCCCATATGAGCAAGGCAATTGCAGTACTTGAGATTGCTCTAATTAAGGCTCTTCCTCCCCATTTGTATGATGTCATAGTATAGTTCAGTTTGAAGTTTAAAGTGATTAAATAAGTCTTCACTATCCACAAGATGTATACACATAAAATAAGTGTTGAACTCAGAAGTTTCCAGTATTTGGTTACATACCATATGCTAGTCTCGTTTGACAAAGAAAGGAGTAGATTGGAAGGAAGAAAGGTGTCAAGATATAAATTAGACTGGAAGACAAATATTCAGACAACACTGGACAAAATATTGATAGACATCTTTGCAGATGAGGGGTAGATGTTAAAGAATCTAGATTCATACATGGATGCATTGTCAAGGTTGGATAGTGGGATGACAAAGATGGAGTTTATCAAAATAGAGATAGATTATGGATACTACCAATAGCATATCAAAAGGCTTCAGGACTTCAATCCAAATAGATTTGGATATTTCTAATCCTCTATTCCCTCTATTTCTAAGTAGTACAAAGATTTTTAACCAAGGGTGAATTTATATAGAAAAATTCCATAGGTTCTGTAACCAGCTAAAGTTTCTTTGTTTTCTCATTCTCTCTCTTATTTTCAATTTTTACTTATAATTAATTACAAAACTTGAAGTCTCCAGTGTGGTATTCCAAAATCTTATGAAATCAATAATCAAGGGATTTTGACTGTGTTTGCACTATGTTGCCGATGACTGATGAGTGATGTGTGTCTAATTTTTGTTTCTTGTAAAGTAGATGATTAAAATACTTAAATTAGATGCAAAGATTAAGGATTTCATGTTAGATAAAAAGTATGACTTTCCAACTCATTTTTATACAAAGATTAAAGTCCTCTAAAAGAATAAGTAAAAAATGCTCCAAATACAACACTTGACAATTAAAACAAACAAACATTGTATGCTAGAAAGAGTGGAACCTACAAAATGAAGGTAAGCACGTCATAGCATACCAATGAAAAATTTTATTAGAGGATTCAATAAGAACAAAACATGTTAATCAATCAAAACTCCCAAAAGTGTCTCATTGTTCTCTATCTCCAAGGAACCTTCAAATCAAGGTGGCTCTCAGCTTGGAGGAGCACTTGATCTCTAGGATGACTACCCAAAGAATGAGGAATAGTTTGATAAAAGACCTAAATGTTATGGAACTAAGACCTTAGTGAATGATTTTAATATGAAACTAGATAATGATATGTTGCAAGGATGGTGATATTGATATGAATCTAAATTAGCATGAAAATGATATTAAGATGATATTAAGCTAGCATGGAAATGAAAGTAACATGATATATTACTAACATGATATGAAAAACATGATAAATCTATGTTATGATGCTACTAAAATGATATAATTGCTATTATCAAAGAGAGGCTTAAAATGCTTGATGAAATGAGACTATAACTTAGATGCATAAAGACTTGGATTGACGAATAAGAAGGAAATGAAGCCTATTTATAGAAGAAATGGGAAATTGGAGGGTTAAGATTGAGTAATCCTAACAAGGTTTAGGATTGAAGATTATGATATTTTCAACCCAATCCTAAGTTGACAAGTGTCACCATGAGGAGGCTTAAGAGGAGATGTAAGAGGCATTAAATGCCTAAGACGACATGGTGGTTACCTTAGGAGGTAAGGTTAGGGTTGAGTTATTGGATAATCCTTTTACCCAAAGGATAAAATATTTTGCAAGGGTTAATAGGATAACTAGGGTCAAAGAAATGAGTTCTTGAAGAGACCCATGGGTTAGATAAGGGTTAAGTTAGAGAGAAAGTCTCTAACCAAGGGTTGAGGTTGAGCTAACCATTAATGGATATGAAGAATTTAAGGGTTAACTTGTTGGAGACACAAATCCTTTAATGGTTAATGAATAATTTGAAGGATTTTTGAGAAGTGACCCTTTCTTAAGGAATGTGCAATTGTTTAAGGGGTCATTGTAATGGTTGTGAAAGAGGGTGATAAAGAAATCAAGAGGAAAGCTTTTCTCTCCTCAAGAGAAGGAGTGAAAGTTTCACAAAAGATTCTCCTTAACCATTTCATGCACATTACATTTAAAAAAGTGGGGAGAATTCAATAGATCCAATCTCAATAGGAAGATATTGAATGCTAAGTGAATTGACAATAGATTTGGAAAGTAAAAAGTAACCCCTCTTTTAGAATGTAAAAGGTTGGATTATGCAATTTAAGACTAAGTGTAAAAGAGACAAATAAATGACTATAACTTGAGATAGGAATGCAGGATGAAGTTGTGCATCTAGAATTAGCAGTAAAATGTCAAGATGAATCTCCCCTACAAATTTGAGCGAAAGTTGTCAGGACCGTGTTGAAAGTGCACACGGTCCTCCAAAAAATTTGCACACCAAAAAGGGTTTTTTCGCCTCTGAAAATGAAGTCCAAATCTGCAAATACAGTTGCGCACCTGCAACCTACACATAGAAAATAGATAAAATATTTTTTGGATTGGGGGTTTGCCTTCGAGTCAAACCCTAGTTTTGGAATTAACCAAATGATGGAAATTACTTGCAAGTAATGAAAGTAAATGACTGGAATGCAATTCACCTCAAGAGAGGATGTAATTAAAATGTTGATAGAGTTGTTTGAAAGGATATGTAGAATTAAATGTCAAGAGAGATCTCCTTTTCAATGGTTGAATCCTTGACTTGAATGCAACACCTAGCCTTGAAAGGAGACTTGAGAATTCTCAATGCTTGAATGCTTGATTTCTCTTAGGATTGCAATTTCCTTTTCATGTATCGATCTTATGCAAATAGGAGAGAAGAATGCATTTTATGTCTTCGTCTATTAGGGTTAATTGACTAATTTTTTCATCATAGGCCGACATAGGGAAACTTTTCCTGCTTTCCAAATGCAAAGCCCAATGAAGGATAAATGCAGAGGGGGACCAAACTAGGGCAAGGATAGGGGCGCCATGCCCCTATCCTAGAGGGGACGAGGGAACCACGTCTCTTTCCTTCTCTAATTCAGGACACGAAGCAACATAGGAGAGTGCAGGGTGCAAGGAGATGCAAGCTTTGGGCAGTGTGAGCATGTCTCGAGTCTCCAGTCAGGCTTAGGGATTTGATTTGCCAATGTGAAGACCCAAATGTGGTTTAAAATTGGAAGGTCGCAATTTTATGATGCTACATTTAGCCCCCACTTTAGCAGGAGTATAAGCGTACACTAATACTATTGGTAAAGTACAAGGAAACAAGATTGAAAGACTATCACCGCATCAAGGAGGCAAGATACACCAAGCCCCCAATGGACTAAGGATCTTATGACATCGATTGATAAAGTAAATGGAAAGATTAAGAGAGAGAATCATGACTACAAGTAGCAAGTTTCCCCTTACCATGAGTCATGAAAGGCAGGGATACCAAAAATTACAAAGCAAAGCCAAGTTCACTAAGTAACTTTCAGTATCAATAAGAAAATTATGAGCGGAGTATATGCACCCACGTTAAAGTGATCACGAATGCCTTATTGGGAGTGACTGATTTAAGGTAGGATACACCCAAGAGAAAGAGAGGGAGAGGGATCACATTATCGTAAGGATTTAGCCCCCAATCGAGGAATAAACCCAAGGATAATGAACACAAAACACAAAGAACGAGGTAGTTTCGCTTTCCTCGGGGTCAGTATGCTGTATGATAACTCATATATATATATATATATGCATAAAATAGTCATCATTACCCAAATAAAGGAAACTACCTTGGAAGAAAGGTAATAGAAGATGTCTTTTGAGTCAACATGAAAGAGACCAAAAGAGATCTTAATGCTTTGCATCGTCCTCAAGTAGACATTACTAGGGAACATAGAAGAACAAGGATACATAGATAATAATAATCACAAAAGAGAAAGAAAAGAGAGAGGTAGAGGATCTACAGTGCTAATGTAGATAGTCTAGCACGTCATCCAACCCCTGATCTTGTTGATCACTATTTTGGGCAGGCGGGAAATATGCCAGAGGAGCGACATCGATCACAGTAGACGGAGCTATCACAAGATCCAAACAAGGACTATGCTCATGTGCTAAGTCACTTTGTTCATTTCTAGGAGCTAGGATTAAAGATTTTGAAAATTATATAGATAAATGTTTGTCCACATCAACATATTCATAGTCACTATCAGAAGCATTAGGAGTTGTATTACCATATTTAATAGAATTTTCAACTATTTATTCATCAAGATTTATAGAAAGAGGAGCGCAGTCACGAATAGGAGTAAAGCCATCACATGTTTTTTGTAACTTATGATTTGGAGATTTAGGTTCAACATCTTGCTTAGGAGAAAAGGGAATCATGTCAACTATTGGAGTGTTGGAAGATTTGATGTTTTGAGGAACAACTTCACGAGCTCGATCATGATGCTTTCATCGACATTATCTCGCACAATGATTTCATCAAGTCTTAGTGGAAGATTGAGAAGGAGATGAAATTTTTTGGAGGAATATTCTCATCTTTGGTAGTTGGAGATTTAGGCTGAGGTCTTTTAGGTTGGACAAGAGGAGAGGCAGACCTCTTCTCTCTGTAAGAGAAAGGAGGTGGAACTACACCATATAAAGGAGGAATGTTTGGTGTAGGAAGGAGACCAGGTCCATCATGAGGAGGAGGTACAATTCTAACCTTCAGAGGAATATTGTTATTCTACGTAGGAGAAGGCATAGTTTCATCTATTGGAATAGGTTGGGAGTCTTCCTTAGGTGGAAGATTAGTTCTATCCATCAAGGGAAGAACATCATCTTCAAGAAGGATGGGAATGTAAATTGTTGGAGTTCTAGGTTCCTCAAGGATAGGATCATATCTTTCTTCCATTTTTAATAAGATTGAAAGAGAGCATTGCTTCTCGGTGGAAGAGATTGGAATTGTTTAGGCCAAAAGAAATCAATAGGAATACCTGGGCTTCTTTCCGTTGGTCAAAATAAGCTATGGTTAATAGTTATGATTTCTTCATTGTGGGGAAATTTCAAAAAATTATGGATTGGAGAAGCAATGGCCTTCATGGAAGATAGCCAAGGATAGCCCAACTTCACATGGAATTGCTCAAAGGAAGGAATGATAACAAAGTTGACATCCATAGTTTTAGTGTGAACCTCAATAAGAAATGCGATAGAACCAATGGTAGGACAAGAGAATCCTTCAAATAATTTAACGACCACATTAGTGTCATCATAGATTGGTTTATGAAAATGTAAAGTGAAAAGATACCCCTCAATGATGATATTAACCATGCAAGAGGGATCAATAAGCACAACATGAGAAGGCATTTCTTGAATCTTTGCAACTATGTATAAAGGTCCATCGGGTGCTCTAATGGTCTCACTAGGGTCAAATGTGATACATAAATCATTAGGTTTTATTTGTTTCTCTACCATATTCACCAAATTTGAACCGTGGTAGTCACATCAGAAGGAGAGAAAGATGTATGTTCAGTCTCAATCACATTAGAGGTATGAGAAGGTAAAGGATTAGTAAACATATTAAGATTTTGATTAGGAGGGGCTACTAATTTGTTTCCCTTATCATTCACACTTGCCGCGGATATAGTATTATTATCAATCAAATCTTGAATCTTACTTTTCAATGCAAAACATTTCTTAGTGTCATGACTTGGTTGACGATGAAATTGACAAAAAGAATTATTATCAAAGTAGGGTGAGGCTACCTTAGAAGGGTCAACTAGTTTTAAGGGAGGAAGCTTAATAGAATTTCTTTGTAACAACTGAGACATAATGCTATGTAAATATTCATTCAAAGTAGTAAATTGTCTTTCTCTTCTAAAAAATTTGTTGAACACAATGTACCACTAAGAGGGGGGTGAATCAATGGTTCTTGAAATCTTTTCTTTGTAAACCAAGTTTGGGATACCGATTATCAACCTAAACACTAAATAAATAAAATGGTAAGATAAGAGTGGATATCAAAAAGGAAAACATACAAATGCATAACCCACAACACCATATGTACGAGGAAAACCCAATATGGGAAAAACCTCGATGAGAAATGTTGTTGGAGTCTACCACTCCAATCCAGCCTCACAATGAATCAATGGATTACAATGATTTAGGGCACCAACCCAAGGAGCACCAACCCCTGTAAAAAGTACCAACTCGATGTAATATAAGGAAATACAATTTAGATATAGTGATAGCATCTAGTTGCAAATGAGTTCCACAACACCTGATCAATGGATTTCTACCAGTTAAAAAACTCCTCTTCTTCACTCGTTCTCACACTATCGGTTATCATATTACTCTATCTGATCACTCACCTGTTCCTAACAGCCTCTCTTCTCTCTCTCTCTACCTCACCCTTCATAGTGTCACTCTTGGATGCCTTCCTAAATAATCACTCCTTATGGGTTCGCTTGACTATTAGAACTGCAACATTTTGCCAGTTACTCTATCTTTACCAGTTAAACCCTCTCACCGGTTCAGCCTACTAAAACACGCTGTAACTCTTTGAGAAATAACTCTAAGGCAAATTATCTTTCTTTCTCGGGCTCTCTTTCCTCTCACACCTTGCATCCAACATCAACACATTTAAGTCTCGAGCTAACATATTTATCTTTTAGGGTTCCCGCCAAAGCAACATTCAAATGGTGTAGAGTTAGGTTTTTCCTTCACCAACTCAATCCGTATTACATTTGATACGATTTGCTTTTCTGGAGTGATGATCTGCATGCCATCGATCAGTACCACCAACACCTCACTTTCCAATGTGTGTTTTCTATATCTGGATGTATGCAACATGCTTTTCTGCATTTCGCTATCAAATGCCATTAATGGCTTAGTTGTTTCCTTTGGCAAGAAGGTACAAAGATCAAATCTTCTTGCAGGGTCAGTTCAATCATCCTGCCACCTTGTCTTCCTTGAGCCGCAACATTCTGCCATCCTCCCATGATTTTTCGGTTCTTCATAAAAGTCGACCTACTTTCTAACTATTAAGTCAATGAATACTTCACCGACCTCTGCATGATCACCACTTGGCTTCCACCTTTCATCCTCGTTGACATCCACCTATGCTCAGTTTTCTATGTCGGTTTGACATCCATCGCCGACCAAGATTGACTACTGGTTCAACTGACTTTATCGGTATAACATAACTTCACCGGTGGACCTTCATACATGTTGACCTTTTTTCTATCGGTGGATCAACTTGGCACTCCTTCAAACATACTAGTTCATCTACCAAGTCCATTTACGGGAAGCATTATACTTCTCTAAGTATACTGATTCACATCCTTCAGTTCTTATTTTGCTTGCTATTTTTCCTTGCCCTTGGTCATGTTTTACCGGTAGATGATGCATTTCATGTGTATTAGTAACTTAACTTCTATATGCTTACACAAATATGCATTGACATCATCAGGTCTTACTTCTCCCATACCGGTCACCACTACTTACTCACCGATGACCATGCCAATCTAGTTGACATCAATGACAACCTTATACCAATAATGCCAACAATCTCCCCCTTTGGCATTGATGTCAACTCACTACAAGACTTCACAGTGGTAGATTTATCCCTCTTTGACACGATGAAAAAGGGTCAGGGTACTTCATTCTCCCCTTTTTATTCATACTTATCTCCCCCTTAATCAAATCTTCTCTTAGTGGTTACAGTTGGTACTGAGACATACAACCCTGAACTTTCCCTATGATCAGCAAGTGGTTCAAGAGATATAGACTGTAATGCCCCGCCAAGAAACCCCGAAGGGATAAGCCAAAATACAAGAATAGAGTGCAAATTTTTTATTTTTTTTAAGTTACACCACATTAAGATACAACAAGATATCAAAGATTCAGATTACATAGCGGAAGCCATCAACTAACACCTAAAGAGTTTCCCAACGAGATTACTTAAATTTCACAATTCACTTAACTCACACAATTAATCCAATAAGTTGATTATCATAATGACGAGATAATTCTTAATCATGATAATTTCTTTCAGAAGATGGAAATATAAATCACAAGCAAAGATTCATCCATTAAGATCTATTCATAATCTTCATTCAAGCTTTACATAAAAAAATACAAGCCATACATCTAATATTCTAACACACTAGAATTTCATCATAAACTTATGAGATCTTTTCAAGCATACTTAATTTCCTTAACAACAACTGAATCTATTCCATTACTCTAAGCTACATTCATTCATGATCCAATTTATTGCAATTAAAAGATGATTGCATACATGCATCTACGATAAATCTCATCTAAACCACTTATGCATTCGATCAAAATGGCATTCAAGAAAGAACTGCATATAAACATTTAAAGTTGATTCCATTTTATCCACTTATACATTCTAACATAAGCTATTCATACATGATAAAGCTGAATAAGGGAAACATAAGAGAATACATCACATAACACCATAATGATCTCGGAGTTCACCCCTAAACGGCTACATCTCCGGGTCTGCTCAACTGCAAGACCCCTCTGATAATTAATAAAGTTAGGAATACAAGCGGTTACACCATTTCCTGCCATCAAGGCAAAATATAAACAATATACAAACGACCACATCGGTCAATTAATACATAAACGATCCCTGAAAAGAAAAGGATCCAGCCGAACATAATCAAAGCTAATACAAAGGTCCATTGGAGCGTCCACAAAACTGAGTCATCACCACCCAAGGTCTAACATGAAACCAGGTACTCACAAAGGTAAAGACAATAGGGCGACCCACAAAAGTGCTCCTAACAGGACAAAACGACAACACACTAGCGAATGTAGGGACAAGTGTCATCACACAACCTGGTATGGTTACCATGGCAAGTCTTCATAGGTCCCGGCCCCATACACTGGGTTACCCTGGCAACCTAATCTGAGCCTTCAGCCCATCCAAGCCTCATGTGGACCCACACATCCTCTCATGAAGACAAGGATGATGGTTTGCCATTTCAGGCCTTCTCACAGCATGTCGAGTCTATGATAACACTCGTCCCATGTGTGAGGCACATTTATCTTACTTAGAGATTACATTCAAATCTACTGATAGGTTATCACTTATTAGACTCACTTTCGACGGGTTACTCAGCAGCCACTTTGGGCACGACCCCCAATCGAAAGCCACTTTCCCATACGACACTAGACTAAACTCGAACGAACTCAAAAACCAAGGAATACACATGGTCAGACGAACGGAGTTCAAGAAGGAGGGAACAACCATCTGGTCAAACACGAATCATCATTCGACACCCACACAAAGGATATGACCAACTATGACACCACCACAATACAACAGTCAACTCGGGACCGAGGACTGATACAGGTACCCCAAATCAATCCATACGATAGGGACCTATCAAACAAGCACAACTTGCCCTTACATAAGCAAAAGCGAATACAGAAATTAAAATCACATAGGTAATATTCAGCAGATACAATCTTTTCCGAATTAATCTAAGCATTAAAAGTCGATCAAGTTTTCTACATGATCTATGTTTCCAAAAATACGCTAGCAGGAAAACATCATTGTAAGGTGAATACAATATCACAATTTGCAATAGTACCATTGTCTATTTCTCAAACAGAGGAAAGATATAAATTAACCATTCATTTTACTAAATGAGATTATCAGTAACTAACCAATTTGCCCAAATGATACTTAATTAAATTTCCAAAAGCACATCGTTCAAATTCAAATATCCAATGATAAAATATTTCACTTACTTCTCAATTACTCAAATGATATGGTCTTGAATAATATTTAACATCATCAATTAGTAATTATATCATATTTCAACAATTTTCCAATAACATAATATTCTATTTTATTTTTAAACAATACTTCCTCAATTAGCCAAATACTCTAATTAGCTAGAAGGTAAGGTATATATTTATTAATCCAAGATCAATCAAAATATAACCAATCAATATTCAATTGCGAAATTAGCAATTCTAGAATTTAATTAGAAAATGTGCATTAATCATAAAATGAAATTGAATATTAATTAATGTATATATTCCACTATACAATTAATTAATATCAATTTATCATTAATTATGATTAGGCCACATTAATCATAATTAAAAATCTAATTTAAAACTTAACATGAAATAATATTAAAATATTATAAATATATATTTTTTTTTGAATTAAAAAAAAATACACAAATTTTTTTTTTTAAAACTAACCAAAAACAATATTTAATTTGGGGGCGGCAAGGGCCGGGCCCACCTCCCAACGCGGAGGATTTGGGCGACCCAAACCCTAGCCGCAGGGAACCACGCGGGCGGCGCCACTGGCGGGGGACGCAGGTTCCGCGGTGCCTTGCGGCCGCCGCGGCCCCTGCGGCCACCGCAGTACGCCTGCGACCACCGTGGGCAGCAAACAAGCGCAAGGGAGGGGAGGAGGAGGCGGGTGGAGCTCCGCTCCCCGCCCTCCAAACCCCAAACCATGAAAAAAAAATATAAATATGCACAGTTCGAAATTTCTCTTTATTTTTTTTTTTTTTTAAACAACAAAACAACATTTATTTATAAATTTCGATATACATAGAAATCCGGTTTATAAGCAAAGTGTTTTGGTTTCTTTTTTTTTTTTTAAAGGTATCCCTCTTTCCAAACACAACTGGGTTTCCAAACACCCACAAAAAGGATAAAAATTGAGGAATAACAAAACCCCAACCAATCTGAAGAATATCAAACCGAGAGTAATTCCTTCAACAAAAACCCATATCTGGGCAAGATGGAGCATTTAAACTCAACCATTCCTTCCAAAACATCTAATTTCTAAAATTGAATTTGAATTTGAGAACACCCAATGGAGATTTAGACAAGAGTTCCTCATGAACAACCATTTCCAATTGATATCCAATATTTGGTTTTGAAAAAGCAAGAACGATACAACCAGAAATCAAAGAGATGGATCTGAATCCTACCTTATCTTGCATTCCGGACAAGATCTGCTGAAGAGCCCCAATCTCCGGCTCAAGGAATCCTTCCCCATCCAAAACCCCCAAATTTCATCCCAAAAATATTGTCCAACAAACATTTTTCCAAAAAAATCCATCATCCAAAATTTTCAAAAGTTTAGGTTATAAGGAAGAGTTGACCAAAATTCATTTTTGGAATTAAAATTTTTATTTAAAATAATTCCCAAAAATTACTATTTTCCAACTATATCAACAAATTAAATTGCTTTTCCCATTTAAAATTGATTTTCTCAATTAATTCAATTTAGCCTTTCCATTTCAAAAAATGTCAAGACGATAAAATTACTTCTATTTCAATTAAAATTAAATCTTTCTTTTTCAACAACATATACAAAATGCATTTAGTATTCAAAATCAACCATTTAATTGAACTTACTCCCAATTTAAAATGAGCAATCCAAATTAATGATAATCGCATAACGAAATCCCGATTAATTTAGTCCATTAATCTCTAATGTACAAATACATATTTAATCAAATTGAATACTAAGGACTAATTAATTAATCAATTTAACCATACACACCAAGCACACAAACCAAGAAAGTCAACCAGACAGACGACTCGCAAACCCAAACAAAAAGGGAATACCGACGACGACTGACAATGCTCACTTGAGCACGACTAGGGTCAACTAGGGTCTTACGACCACCTAATCCAACTCTAAGGATAAAAGAGGTACACTCAAACCTGCAAATCCAGGTGAAGACGAACCTCGCACTCATGCGGCGTTGTACCTGAAATCTCCTGCAACCAAGAGTCATACATGCATATATATATAAACTTAATGAAAGCGTTAGCCCGATATTAATACCACGAAGTAGGAACACTAAACAACTTGCATACAACTAGTGTGAAAACCACATCAACAGCTATGCATTAAATCAAACATTTGACTATAACATTATATTAAGATAAACTAACCAAGATTAAACTGAGATTAGAAATTGATTAGGGCAGGGGTACTACATTCTCCCCCCCTAGGTTTCGACTTACTCCTGGAAGTCGTAAGGCTAGATGGAGAACATGTCGTACGCATCAGCCCTGAAACTCATTCAACAAAGATCAAATTGCACATAGAAATCCTTCCATAATTAAATGAAATATTTTTGCAAAATCCTTTACAAACGCCATTATCCATTGGCAAGATACATCTAAAACCATACATTCCTTAAAATATTCTAGGAATTATCAATAATCATAGGAGAGATACAAGAACTTTCTTCCTTTCATTACACCAAATTAAAGCATTACAAGGAGGTAAACAACAATTACCATAATCATCTATCAAAAATGACAAGAAAACATGCCATCATGATCAATTCTTTTACCAATACATCTTTTTCATAAACTTTATAACATAGAACTAGCTTAAAATATCAATTTCTACAACCAAATTAACTTTCATGAAATAAGAGCAACATAAATAACTCAATTGTTTACACTTGCCAGGCATATAAAAACCTTTCGAAAGACTGTGTCCCATAACATAGTGACAAGCTAACACAATTTACTCCATGATACAATTAATAACCATCCACATAACTGGAATGCATAACTGAAAAGGCCACATGTGAGCATGTCTAATGCTCGGTCAAAGATAACATGCACGATCAGCATCTCTATGCCTGATCTCAGAACAACAATATGATCATAAATATCCAATATCTCACTCAAGGATCGATGGTGCTAGGCACACCATAGCGGTGCTACCTTCCATACAAGACCTTTGTGAATATCCCTTGTTGAGCAAGGTGGTTAGCCTCCAAGAGATAGTCACCACACATAGGTAGGTAGTGGATACTAGCTGCAACACAGCCTCACATACCCCCATCCTCAAGGTTCCCTACATCTACTTCCTCGCACACACTCTACCAAATCCGTATCATACGTCCTTGGAGAGGAATTTCACATTTCAACACAAGACCAACATACGAAAACAATAAGGATAAACTAGTTTAGCCACCAAAGTACAGATGAATAAAGATAATAAATCATCAATTCCAATAGTAAGGCAAGAAAAATAATCCGGAATTGCAACACCAAATCAAAAGTGCAAAACATCACAAGATCATGGCTAAACCTTCAAAGTCAAAGTAAAATAAATTGCTGATCCCCAAAGAAATAATAAGAATACCACAACTGCACATAACATCACTATGTGACTAGCATCTAGCCACCAACGAGGAAGGAAGGAACAACTGACTAGCTATTGCAGTAGCTCATCATGTGGTGCGACATAGTCACACTACCCACATGGCATGGCAGTGTGCACCTCGACATCACCCCGCATCACGTTGTCACGCGGCATGGCAATACCCCAAGCGGAGAAAACACACAATGGACGTATCCCACATGGTAGTGTACCTCGCGGAAAAAGCACGTGCAAGTCACATCCCGCATAGCGACGTATCTAGAAGGATACTCACCGTAAGTCAGAGGTATACATGACTAGGGTCCACCCACATGCCCACCAACACGTACTAACTGGCAACACATGTGAATAAACCTACCTTTCATGAAGACAAGGCAAAGGATCCTCCAAATTACACCATCACTATACACAAGAATCACCATCCAAATGCTCAAATAAAGGAGAGGAATAGGCTGTCACATATAAACCTATAAAATAGATTCATCAAAAGGGAAAGTATTGAGTACACCTTTGATACAGTTTCATAGTACAACTATATCATTCCTCGAAGTAGAGAAGCTAAAGTCGCTTCGCGCCGACATTACTCGTACGCCAATCCATACTATTCAAGGAACGGTTACTTCGAATACTACCCCTTAACATACTGAGTTACCCACAACCCGAGGTTTGGTACTCAGTAGAGAAACAAATAAGCAACATCACAAAAATAGTATGGTTTCCCATACTCATAAGCAACATATCCTCCATGGTTGATTACTTCACCAATCCATGGGCACATATAATAAGCACTGGTTTCTTACAATACACACAATTACACAAGGACTGGTTTAGTCACATTTACGAGGAGTACTTTTCAGTACGCTAACATCTATTCAAGGAAGATTTTAATTATGCTTTCTACATAAATAACTGAATCAAGTTTACTCTAGATACAAGTACTGAAATTATTAACAATTCACAATTACATAAGGAAATAACATCATTCTCATAGCTTTATCAAATTTCACTAAGCATTCGTAACTAAATTACTAGCTAAGCAAATTCTTTTCTCAAAGAGGACTTTCATCTTTCAATACGAAGCCAAAATGCAATAGTACAATTTCACATGTTTTATCAACATTCCATTAAATCAATGCATTCTATAATACCATTTCTAAAAATCTTATGATTAGGCAAAGAGAAGGGAAAGAGAGTTTGATAACCAAACTATTTCTTACAAAGACACAAGATCAATCAAGGTCACACTACATTATAAAATTTCTCACTATAAGCCTATCATTTTAATTACACGGTTTTCATTTCGCTACCGTTAGAAGGATGACAATCGGCCTAACAAAACACTTCCAATAATTATGGTTGCAACAGGAGGTTCTAGTTTTCCAACCAAAACAAAGATCAAGACAGGCAACCTTTTCGATAATACCAGACCTCTTGAGAACACTCTCTTATACTTAATACAATACAGACACATGTCATAATTTGCAACCTATTATAGAAATCACATTATGATCAAAGATAAGCAAGGAGCTATCACCCAAATAAAACATATTAATGCATACACATCAAACAAGCTTTTCATTCGCACTTCCTAACACATTAAGGTAATTACATATACTCAAAAGCGAGTTCAATGGAGCATTTGCTAAAATAAATCTTCAATCAAACTGGTTTAATGAAACACATAAAACAATCTTTCAGGGAACACATTAATACTCTCTCGAAGCTACAATAACATGCTCCTTTTAATACTTCTTCTACAAACCAAGCAGTTTCACATAATTCAACTATTCACATAGTAATGCACCTTACTAAGATAGAATTTAATTATGCTACTCCTACAAAATACACATGGAGAATTCTTTAAACGTACACATACAGTTTTCTCCCAATAACCAAAATAACTTTTTAAACCCATAGCCCTTTAATAATCTAAAAACATAAGCGTCATAAGGCTCACACAAGGGTTCAAGAAGTCACACCCTTTTCTCTCTCGCAAACAAGAAAACTCGAATCAAAGATAATTACACATATCCTAATCATTTTAATTTCTAGAGAGAGAGAGAGAGGAATGTGATGATCATTTAATTTTCTACAAAATAAGCATTCAATAATTGCCATACTAGTCCTTCAAGCGAACAACACTAAGCTAGATCATAATCTTAAACAAACAAAATTCGCACTTTCAGATTCAAGACAAGCACTAACCAACCCAAATGGATTAGTCTAAAGAGTACAACACTCAAAAAGGAAGGTACATACGACTCTCTTTCAGAATATGAGTAATCGTAGACCAAGACATCAATTAGCACACAATGCACATATAAACACTCAAACACCAACATCAAGAAGGTGAAAACAAGGTGTGAACACACACGTTACACACAAGTTAAGGTCTGCTCAATCACTCACATGCAAAAGGAGGAAAAGCATACATATAAGGTCAATACACCTCACACCAATAGAGGGCACACGCGACACCAGAGATCCCAGTGTTTGCAACTTGGCTCTGATACCAAATGTAATGCCCCGCCAGGAAACCCCGAAGGGATAAGCCAAAATACAAGAATAGAGTGCAAATTTTTTATTTTTTTTAAGTTAAACCACATTAAGATACAACAAGATATCAAAGATTCAGATAACATAGCGGAAGCCATCAACTAACACCTAAAGAGTTTCCCAACGAGATTACTTAAATTTCACAATTCACTTAACTCACACAATTAATCCAATAAGTTGATTATCATAATAACGAAATAATTCTTAATCAGGATAATTTCTTTCAGAAGATGGAAATATAAATCACAAGCAAAGATTCATCCATTAAGATCTATTCATAATCTTCATTCAAGCTTTACATAAAACAATACAAGCCATACATCTAATATTCTAACACACTATAATTTCATCATAAACTTATGAGATCTTTTCAAGCATACTTAATTTCCTTAAAAACAACTGAATCTATTCCATTACTCTAAGCTACATTCATTCATGATCCAATTTATTGCAATTAAAAGATGATTGCATACATGCATCTACGATAAGTCTCATCTAAAACACTTATGCATTCGATCAAAATGGCATTCAAGAAAGAACTGCATATAATCATTTAAAGTTGATTCCATTTTATCCACTTATACATTCTAACATAAGCTATTCATACATGATAAAGCTGAATAAGGGAAACATAAGAGAATACATCACATAACACCATAATGATCTCGGAGTTCACCCCTAAAGGGCTACATCTCCGGGTCTGCTCAACTGCAAGACCCTTCTAATAATTAATAAAGTTAGGAATACAAGTGGTTACACCATTTACAATCCTGCCATCAAGGCGAAATATAAACAATATACAAACGACCACATCGGTCAATTAATACATAAACGATCCCTGAAAAGAAAAGGATCTAGCTGAACATAATCAAAGCTAATACAAAGGTCCATTGGAGCGTCCACAAAACTGAGTCATCACCACCCAAGGTCTAACATGAAACCAGGTACTCACAAAGGTAAAGATAATAGGGCGACCCACAAAAGTGCTCCTAATAGGACAAAACGACAACACACTAGCGAATGTAGGGACAAGTGTCATCACACAACCTGGTATGGTTACCATGGCAAGTCTTCATACGTCCCGGCCCCATACACTGGGTTACCCTGGCAACCTAACCTGAGCCTCCGGCCCATCCAAGCCTCATGTGGACCCACACATCCTCTCGTGAAGACAAGGATGATGGTTTGCCATTTCAAGCCTTCTCACAGCATGTCGAGTCTATGATAACACTCGTCCCATGTGTGAGGCACATTTATCTTACTTAGAGATTACATTAAAATCTACTGATAGGTTATCACTTATTAGACTCACTTTCAACGGGTTACCCAGCAGCCACTTTGGGCGCAACCCCCAATCGAAAGCCACTTTCCCATACGACACTAGACTAAACTCGGACGAACTCAAAAACCAAGGAATACACATGGTCAGACGAATGGAGTTCAAGAAGGAGGGAACAACCATCTGGTCAAACACGAATCATCATTCGACACCCACACAAAGGATATGACCAACTATGACACCACCACAATACAACAGTCAACTCGGGACCGAGGACTGATACAGGTACCCCAAATCAATCCATACGACAGGGACCTATCAAACAAGCATGACTTACCCTTACATAAGAAAAAGCGAATACATAAATTAAACTCGCATAGGTAATATTCAGCAGATACAATCTTTTCCGAATTGATCTAAGCATTAAAAGTCGATCAAGTTTTCTACATGATCTATGTTTCCAAAAATACGCTAGCAGGAAAACATCATTGTAAGGTGAATACAATATCACAATTTGCAATAGTACCATTGTCTATTTCTCAAACAGAGGAAAGATATAAATTAACCATTCATTTTACTAAATGAGATTATCAGTAACTAACCAATTTTCCCAAATGATACTTAATTAAATTTCCAAAAGCACATCATTTAAATTCAAATATCCAACGATAAAATATTTCACTTACTTCTCAATTACTCAAATGATATGTTCTTGAATAATATTTAACATCATCAATTAGTAATTATATCATATTTCAACTATTTTCCAATAACATAATATTCTATTTTATTTTTAAACAATACTTCCTCAATTAGCCGAATACTCTAATTAGCTAGAAGGTAAGGTATATATTTATTAATCCAAGATCAATCAAAATATAACCAATCAATATTCAATTGCGAAATTAGCAATTCTAGAATTTAATTAGAAAATGTGCATTAATCATAAAATGAAATTGAATATTAATTAATGTATATATTCCACTATACAATTAATTAATATCAATTTATCATTAATTATGATTAGGCCACATTAATCATAATTAAAAATCTAATTTAAAACTTAACATGAAATAATATTAAAATATTATAAATATATATATTTTTTTGAATTAAAAAAAAATACACAAAAAAAAACATTTTAAAACTAACCAAAAACAATATTTAATTTGGGGGCGGCGAGGGCCGGGCCCACCTCCCAATGCGGAGGATTTGGGCGACCCAAACCCTAGCTGTAGGGAACCACGCGGGCGGCGCCACTGGCGGGGGACGCAGGTTCCACGGTGCCTTGCGGCCGCCACGGCCCCTGCGGCCACCGCAGTACGCCTGCGACCACCGCGGGCAGCAAACAAGCACGGGGGAGGGGAGGAGGAGGCGGGTGGAGCTCCGCTCCCCGCCCTCCAAACCCCAAACCATGAAAAAAAAATATAAATATGCACAGTTCGAAATTTCTCTTTATTTTTTTTTTTTTTAAAACAACAAAACAACATTTGTTTAGAAATTTCGATATACATAGAAATCCGGTTTATAAGCAAAGTGTTTTGGTTTCTTTTTTTTTTTTTAAAGGTATCCCTCTTTCCAAACACAACTGGGTTTCCAAACACCCACAAAAAGGATAAAAATTGAGGAATAACAAAACCCCAACCAATCTGAAGAATATCAAACCGAGAGTGATTCCTTCAACAAAAACCCATATCTGGGCAAAATGGAGCATTTAAACTCAACCATTCCTTCCAAAACATCTAATTTCTAAAATTGAATTTGAATTTGAGAACACCCAATGGAGATTTAGACAAGAGTTCCTCATGAACAACCATTTCCAATTGATATCCAATATTTGGTTTTGAAAAAGCAAGAACGATACAACCAGAAATCAAAGAGATGGATCTGAATCCTACCTTATCTCGCATTCCGGGCAAGATCTGCTGAAGAGCCCCAATCTCCGGCTCAAGGAATCCTTCCCCATCCAAAACCCCCAAATTTCATCCCAAAAATATTTTCCAACAAACATTTTTCCAAAAAAATCCATCATCCAAAATTTTCAAAAGTTTAGGTTATAAGGAAGAGTTGACCAAAATTCATTTTTGGAATTAAAATTTTTATTTAAAATAATTCCCCAAAATTACTATTTTCCAACTATATCAACAAATTAAATTGCTTTTCCCATTTAAAATTGATTTTCTCAATTAATTCAATTTAGCCTTTCCATTTCAAAAAATGCCAAGACGATAAAATTACTTCTATTTCAATTAAAATTAAATCTTTCTTTTTCAATAGCATATACAAAATGCATTTAATATTCAAAACCAACCATTTAATTGAACTTACTCCCAATTTAAAACAAGCAATCCAAATTAATGATAATCGCATAACGAAATCCTGATTAATTTAGTCCATTAATCTCTAATGCACAAATACATATTTAATCAAATTGAATACTAAGGACTAATTAATTAATCAATTTAACCATACACACCAAGCACACAAACCAAGAAAGTCAACCAGACAGACAACTCGCAAATCCAAACAAAAAGAGAATACCGACGATGACTGACAATGCTCACTTGAGCACGACTAGGGTCAACTAGGGTCTTACGACCACCTAATCCAACTCTAAGGATAAAAGAGGTACACTCAAACCTCCAAATCTAGGTGAATACGAACCTCGCACTCATGCGGCATTGTACCTCAAATCTCCTGCAACCAAGAGTCATACATGCATATATATATAAACTTAATGAAAGCGTTAGCCCGATATTAATACCACGAAGTAGGAACACTAAACAACTTGCATACAACTAGTGTGAAAACCACATCAACAGCTATGCATTAAATCAAACATTTGACTATAACATTATATTAAGATAAACTAACCAAGATTAAACCAAGATTAGAAATTGATTAGGGCAGGGGTACTACATAGACGCTACTATGAACTCCCCCTAAACCATATATCTCCTTACAAACTTAATTGCATGAGGCAGGTGACACAACTCCCAACTTGTGTCTCAAGTACTCAAAAGTGCTTACTGGTAATGGTTTGGTGAAGATGTCTGCTAGTTGTTCTCTTGTAGGAACATATTCCATCTTTACTTCTTGTCCTTCAACCTTCTCTTTGAGAAAATGATACTTGATGGCTATATGCTTGGTCCTTGAATGCATCACCGAATTCTTCGATATGTTCATGGAACTTGAATTATCACACCAGATGGGAATAAGATCAAAGATGTTCACCTGTATGTCCTTGAGGGTTTGCTTCATCCAAAGCACCTTAGAGCAACATGTAGCAGCAACAATGTATTCTGCTTCAGCAGTTGATAGGGATACTAAATCCTTCTTCTTGTTGTGCCATGAGACCAATCGGTCACCTAAGAAGAATGCACCACCACTTGTGCTCTTCTGATCATCAATGCAACCTACCCAATCAACATCAGTATATGCTTCCAAGTTGAATTCCCCTTGTTTAGGGTACCACAATCCATAACTGAGTGTCCCTTGTAGGTACCTAAAATTTTGCTTACGACATTCATATGTGACTGCTTAAGTGCTGCTTGAAATATAGCCACCATGAACATTGGTTGCACCATATCTAGTCTAGAAGCAGTACAAGATACAATAAACTGCCTATCATGGATCTATACAATGTCTGATCCACCACCAGTGATTCATCATTCTTTTTTAATTTGCCTCTGATCACCATGGGGGTACTCACCGGTTTGCAGTCCTCCATTTAAAACTTCTTTAACATATCCTTTGCATACTTGGTTTGTGAGATAAAGATTCCCTTATCTAGCTATGATATTTGCAAACCAAGGAAGTATGTCAATTCTCCAAGCATTGACATCTCAAATTCTGACTTTATCTGATCAGCAAAACTTTTACAAAGAGTGTCCTTATTGCCTCCAAAAATGACGTGGTTGCCTACATACACAACCACAATGATCATGTGATTTCCATCTTCCTTGATGTATAGATTATTGTCAGCACTCCCCTTTTTTAAGCTTTGCTCCTTCAGATATTGATCTAGTATTGAATACCATGCTCTAGGAGCCTGCTTAAACTATACAGGGCTTTCTTCAACCGACACACAAATATTTCATCAACATGTAATGGAAAACCTTATGGTTGCTCCATGTACACTTCTTCCAAATTTCCATTTAGAAAGGCAGATTTCACATCCATTTGATATACCTTATAACCCTTGTAGGCAAAAAAAGCTAGAAATATTCTAATTGCTTCTAATCTAGCTACTGGTGCAAATGTTTCTTCAAAATCAATGCCCTCTACTTGAGAATAACCCTCGCACACAAGTCTAGCTTTATGCCTAACAATTTTACCTTCTTCATTCATCTTGTTCTGATAGACCCATTTGGTGCAAATGATGTTCTTTTCTTCTGGTCTAGGGACTAATTCCCAAGTTTTGTTCTTCTCGATCTGCTGCAACTCTTCTTCCATGACATCCATCTATTTCTAACTTTTGTTGGCCTCATTGAATGTTTTAGGTTATACTTCAGTCATAAGGAAGAAATTGACTTGTTCATCATTCTGGGCAAGTCTTCTCCTAGTCTACACACCATCACTCTTATTACCTAATATTTTCTCTTCTGGGTGGTTTATCTGCACATACAGGTTAGGGAACTTTTTGGATGCTTCTTCTAGTTCACTGTCTGACTGAGCTTCTTCACCTTCATCACCGGAATCATCATACCAATTCACTTGTGCTTGTCTTCCTTTGTGCATATCCTCATCAACTCTTACATGCACACTCTCAATGACTCTTCTTAGTCTTTTGTTGTAGCATTTAGAGGTCTTGGTGTTAGTTGAGTAACCAAGGAAGATTCCTTCATCACTCTTGGAATCAAAAATACCTAAACCATCCATATCTATCTTGATAAAACACTTGCTTCTAAATACCTTGAAGTACTTGACTGATGGTTTGCGGTCATACCATAACTCATAAGGTGTCATTCTACTATTTGATTTTAGTTGAACATGGCTCAAGGTATATGCAAGAGTATGAACCGCTTCATTCCAATACATGTCCGACAAACTTGCCTCATTTAACATGGTTTTGTCCATCTCCTTGACTATCCTATTCTTCATTTCTACCACACCATTTTGTTGTGGTGTCTTGGGGGCTGAGTATTGCCTTCTGATTCCATTTCTTTCATAGTAATCTTCAAACTCATTTGATGTGAACTCTCCACCCTTGTCTAATCTTAGTTATTCTAGCTTGCATCCACTTTCATTTTCTACCATATTTCGAAAGATTTTGAATCTGTCAAATGCTTGTGATTTATCTTGTAGGAAAGTGACCCATGTCATTCTTGAATAGTCATCAATGAAGAGCATAAAATATCTTTCACTAGAAAGAACTCTTGTTCTAGTTGGACCACATAGATCTGTATGTACAATTTCAAGTGGTCTTGAGGTGTTGTGTTCTTTTGTTATGAAGATCACCTTAGTCTGCTTTCCTTTAACACATTCCTCACAAAATGTGCTTACCAGTTTGATGATGGGTGGAATATTTCTTACATACCCCTTTTTGCTTACTGCAACTAAGTTATCAAAATTTATGTGGCCTAGTCTTTTGTGCCACAACCACCTTTCATCCACTTAACCCAACATGCATTGGGATTCAAAACATTCTTTCAAATTGTATAAATTACCATCTATCCTCTTACCTTTAGCTACAATCTGACCAGTACTCTCCTTATTTATGTGACAGTCGGTAGAGTCAAAGGTGAATTTATAACCTTTTTCACACATCTGACTTACACTCAACAGATTATACTTTAGGCCTTCCACATAATACACATCATGTGCTTTCAGTTTGCCATCAATGTTTAGAGTACCTTTTCCCTTTATCTTGATCGATGAGTTATCTCCAAACCTTACTGAGCCACCATTTTAATCTTCAAGTTTGATAAATTTATTTTTATCACCAGTCATGTGGTTCGAACAACCACTATCCACAACCCATAAATTTATTCTTTCAACATGTAGGGTAGTCTGCACTATCAAACTTGATTCTGCTTTTTCCTTTTCTTTCTCAACCCAAACTGGTTGAGTTTCCTTCTTCTTATCAACTGCAATTTTGTGCTCCAGTTTGACTATCAGTTCTTGGTCAGGATCTATCCTCTTCTGCTTGATCTTCCTGCTATTACAAAAATTTTCTATATGTCCAAGCTCTTGATAGTTATAGCATTTCACATTTATATTGAAAGATGAATCTTTGAAACTATTATAGGACACAGGTTTACTCTTCCTACATTCAAAACTCCTATGACCAAATCCATTGCACTGATAACAATAACATTCATATCCCAGAGTGAATTAAATGTATTTCTACTTTTCATAACTCATAGTGAGCTTATTGGTCAATCTACAATCAGCTACCCTATGTCCAAATTTGTTACACCAGTAACAATAACATAAAAGTTTGGAACATACCGATTAGGTTGCCTTGGTCCCACAAACATCTACCTCACCAAGGGTCTTCCTTTCATGTTTTCGCCTCTAGTAAATCCTCCATGATCAACTCTTGCACTTCTCCTAGGATCTGTATTTTGGTGCATTGAGTGTGGCCTTTAGTTTATTGATTGTGAATACTGGTTTGTGTGATGGTTTCTAACAGCTTCTGCATAAGTCTTCTTGTCGGTATCCTTGCTTATTATGAATGTCTTATTTTCTTCACCTTCACTTGAAGAAGTGAACTATATCTCCTTATCAGATGTTTCTTTGTTGTTTGAACTTTGTCCTTTTTCAAATCCTAAGCCACCAGTATCTTTAGATTTCTTCTATTTGCTCAACATCTTTTCTAAGGCTTCAGTGCTACCCTCATATTTGCTCCTCATTTTCAGTTCATCCTTACTCTCTTCAAGCTCTTTTATGAGCTTCACTATTTCTACTTCCAGATCTTGATGCTCCTTTTCCTTCTTCAATAGATTAGATGATGTAACTTCACATATCCTCTTGGGTTCTTCCAACTAAAGTTTCAAGTGGGAGATGACTTGATTGGACTCATCGAGGGAATGCTTCAAGTGATCTTGTTCTTCTACTGCAGCAAGCTTGACCTTCTTGAGTTCTCTTCTTGTCTTACTTAACTCCTCAAGAGCACTTATGATCTCACCCTCTAGATCCACTTCTTCTTCAATGTCTTCTTTTTCCTCATCTTCACCAACCAGTTCATCTAGTGCCATAAAGAGATTAACTTCTCTTTCATTCTCATGGTAGTCATCTTTTGATGCACTTTCTTTGTTTGTGGCATCATCCTCAATAGTAAATAGGTTGTTCTGCTTCCAGTAGCCTCTTCTTCCTTGCCGGTAGATATTCCTTTCTTTGTCTTTACCGACAAATCTATCAAAACTTCTTTTCTCATCTCCACCAGTTTCATTATAAGGATATTTTGCAGAAAAGTATCCAACTTTATCACAGTTGAAGCATATGAGTGGTAACCTTCCTTTATACTTGTTGGATCCTCTCTTGAGCTTTCTGACAAAGTTTTCTACCTCTGTATCCAACTCTTCACTGGATCCATTATGAGAAACCTCTTCCTTGCCCTTTTTGGTGGAGTTGAATGATGCCTCTTTCCTTGAGGATGCTTCATTGCATAGGTTGTTAGAGAGCCAAATAACTCATCCATTATGAAGGTCTTTAGATTCATGGCTTCCTCTATGGAAGAAACCTTAGCATCATACTTAGATGTGAGAGATCTAAGTACCTTCTTGACAATAATCTCATCAGCAATTTCTTCTCCATGTCCTCTAATGGTTTTCACAGTTTCATCTATTATGTGAAGGTAGTCTACAATATTTTCTTCACCTTTCATCTTGATGCCTTCAAGCTAACCTCTTGGTGATTTTAGCTTGGTCTTTTTGACTTTGGCATCTCCTTCAAACAATCTCTTCAATTTATCCCAAGTCTCCTTTGTGGATGCACAATGCATGACCTTGACAAACTCATTATCTGACAACCCACTTAAGATATCATGTTTAGCCTTTGCATTGTTCTCATACTCATTCTTAGCATCCGGACCAGTGGGAGGATCACTAGGGACAGCATACCCATTCTTGACAGACATCCACACATCAAATCCAAGTGAGGAAATATAGGTCTCCATTCTTCTGCACCAGAAGGCATAGTTAGATCCATCAAACATGCAGGCTTTTGAGGAGGTGGACTCATTTCTTGCCATTGTGCTCTTTGACTAGAATCTACCCAAGCTAGAGAAAGCTTTAATCAACTGGTAACCTAGGCTTTGATACCAATTGTTGAACATAATGTACCACTGAGAGGGGGGTGAATCAGTGATTCTTGAAATCTTTTCTTTTTAAACCAAGTTTGGAATACCGGTTATCAGCCTAAACACTAAACAAACAAACCGGTAAGATAAGAGTGGATATCAAAAAGGAAAACACACAAATGCATAACCCATAACACCAGATGTATGAGGGAAACCCAATATGGGAAAAACCTCGGCGATAAATGTTATTGGAGTCTACTGCTCCAATCTAGCCTCAAAATGAATCAATGAATTACAATGATTTAGGGCACCAACCCAAGGAGCACCAACCCCTGCACCAAGCACCAACTCGATGTAATATAATGAAATAAAATTTAGATACAGTGATAGCATCTAGTTGCAAATGAGTTTTGCAACACCTGATCAATGGATTTTTGTTAGTTAACAAACTCTTGTTGTTCATTGGTTCTCACACTATCAGTTATCAGATTACTCTCTCTAATCACTCACTAGTTCCTAATAGCCTCTCTTCTATCTCTCTCAGCCTCACCCTTCACCATGTCACTCTTGGATGCCTTCCTAAACAATCACTCCTCACCGGTTTGCTTGACTGTTAGAACTGCAATAGTTTCTCGGTTACTCTATATTTACCGGTTAAACCCTCTCACTAGTTCAGCCTACTTAAACACACTGTAACTCTTTGAGAAATAACTCTAAGGTAGATTATCTTTCTTGCTCAGGCTCTCTTTCCTCTCACACCTCTCATCCAACATCAACACATTTCAGTCTCGAGCTAACATATTTATCTTTTAGGGTTCCCACCAAAGCAACATTCAAATGATGTCGTGTTAGGTTTTTTCTTCACCAACTCAATCCATATTGTATTTGATCCGATCTACTTTTCTTGAGTGGTGATTTGCATGTCATCGATCAGCACTGCCCACACCTCTCATTCGAATGTGAATTTTCTATATTTGGAAGTCTGCAACATGCTTTTCTGTGTTTCTCTGTCAAACACCATTAATGGATCAGTTGTTTCCTTCAACAAGTGGGTAGAAAGATCATATCTTCTTGTAGGGCCAGTTCAATCATCCTGCCACCTTGTCTTCCTTGAGCCAACATTTTGCCATCCTCCCATGATTTTTGGATTCTTTATAAAAGATAACCTACTTGCTGACTGTTACATCGATGAATACTTCACCGACCTCTGCATGATCACCACTTGGCTTCCACCTTTCATCCTTATCGACATCCACCTATGCTTGGTTTTCTCTGTTGGTTTGACATCCTTCACTGACCAAGATTGACTACTGGTTAAACTCACTTTATTGGTATAACCTAACTTCACTGGTGGACCTTCATACCTACTGACCTTTTCTCTATTGGTGGATCAACTTGGCCTTCCATCAAACATACTGATTCATCTACCAAGTCCATTTACCGGCAGAATTAGACTTCTCTGAGTATACCAGTTCACATCCTTCAGTTCTTCTTTTGCTTGCTACTTTTCCTTGCCGGTGGTCCAGTTTTACCGGTAGATGATGTATTTCATGTTTACCGGTAACTTACCTTCTATCTGCTTACACACATATGGATTGAGATTATCACATCTTACTTCTCCCATACTGGTCACCACTACTTACTCACCGGTGACCACGCCAAACCAGTTGACATCAATGACAACCTAATGCCAATAATGCTAATGAAATTTAGAAATAGGAGGCACACCTATTGTAGCATTCACATTGTTGTTGTTTATGTTGTCATTGAATTTGATGAATCCTTTTCTTGGTTTGAACTTCACAAATGGTTTTTGAGCACTGTCACCCTTATCACTCAGAGCCATAGGAGTGGATTGCTCCAGTTGACTCACAGTCAGTTGATAATTGTGAAGTGTTGCGCACAATAGTGGAAAGGAAGTAAACTCAAAAAGGAGAAGTTTGTCTCTAATATCTTTTTGCAAATTAGAAATGAAAATTCTTTGAATATCATTATCAGGAACTTGAAAAGAAACTTGAGAACACAAATGCTTATATCTACCTATGAAATCAGCCACTTTTTCTTTAACACCTTGTTTACAATGCATTAAATTAGTCAAAGTGATCTTAGAACCTATGTTGTTTGAAATTATTGAATAAAAACATTTTCTAATTGTTGAAAAGAAGGAATAGAATAGGAAGGCAAAGAGAAATACCATTGTAAATCCTTATCTCTCAATGTTCTAGTAAACAATTTTACAAGCAATCTTTGATCATAAGCAAAGTTAGTACACAATGTCTTGCCATGTGTTAAAGGATCACCTGTTCCATTATAGAGTTCCAATTGAGGGACCTCAACATGTTTAGGGGGGAAAAGTCTAATAATATCGAGAAAAAGTGGGCTCGCAAAATCAAACGTGGGCACACTAAACTTGGATTGACTCATAGAAGCGATTTGTTGTTGCAATGATGACAAGATTTGAGCAAGATTGTTAATGGTTGCTTCGGTTGAAGAATTTATATTAGACATGTTTTATTGAGAAGGTGGTGTGATGTTGTTGAAAGAAGGCATTGATTGAGAATAAGGCGGAGGAACACTATAGTAAGTAGGCATAGGAGATGATTGAGTAGGAAATGGGATTCTAAAGTGAGGAATAGAATGATTGGATGAATTGCCCCCTTGCATCACATTGATTGGGTGAGAGGCACATTGGTATTTTGGATATGTTGATATGGTTTTGTCATTGATGTCAACACTTATCAATACTTGTCAACCTATCAGCACTTGGAGATTTGGTTATGTTCACCACCAAGCAAATGACTTATGCACAGCCACCGGTATTTGGTTCACCAAAAGGATATATTGTTCACCGGCACTTGGAATCACTTGAAAAATACTTGGTTATGTCGAAGACATCATTTGGACACTTTCTCTTGGTATTTATTCACTGGTATATTCGAGTTTGAATATTTGTTGTTACCGACAAATAGGTCCAGGATATACACCAGCAGGCTTATCTATTCCAGATCAGTACGACATGTCATGGAGATGATTTGTTGTTATTGTAAATGCATTGAGCCGACATCATGTATCCGATATTGTTTCATTTGTAATTGATTTATTGTAATATCTTTTAGTGAGCCAACCTACTCATTTGGCCTTAGGCTATGGTATAAATGTAAGGTCTCATTTGTGAGATCAATATATGTGATAGGCAAGGAAGAGATTGTAATAAGATATATGCAAATATTAGCAGAGCCATATACGCAGACATCATTCAAGATTGAAGGAAGGTTTGACGAAGGCATATCAGAGCTAAACTGGTACTGAATCCAGCATAAGAAGATGTTATTTTGTGTAGTACATTATCATTGGATTTAATCATCCAATTGTACTCAGTGTGACTCTCATTTGTGATTGAGGAGTGAGCTCTAGGCACTTGGCCTTTCTGCATGTGCAGACCCCATATTGTACAGACATACTATTTGTAGTAGTATCATCTGATTGTGGGTAAGGTTTCTGACCATGGTTTTCCCCCTTACAAGGTTTCCATGTACAAATATTGGTGTTATGTGTTGTGGATGTCATTGTCTTTCTATTTCATGCATTAATCTTTACCGGTACTGGAATTAACTGATAAACTGTCTATCGACATAAAGTTTGGTTTACTGATATTGAGCATTAAGTTTGGTTAAGTCAATTTTGGTTTGAATTTATCAGACAACTGATTCCCCCCCCCCCCCCTCTCAGTTTTCTCTGGGACCTAACAATTGGTATCAGAGCCTAGTTCTCTTTTGTAGAAGTTTAACAGCTTGAGGAGATCCAATGTCTTCAAACTATTTCAAGAAGGACAATCCTAAACTTGATGGAACCAACTATGGCATATGGAAGATCAGGATGGAGACTCACTTGAATTGCATTGGAAAGGACATCTGGGAAGTTACAAAGAATGGATATACTGCTCCTACTCAAGGTCGGCCTAATCCACCAAATCTAGCCAAAGATGAGGAAAATGATTGCAAAGCAAGGGAAGCACTTTTGAGCACATTGTCAGATCAGCAAATCATGGGATTATCAGATAGGTCTACTGCTAAAGCTATTTGGGACAACTTGGAAACATTGAATGAAGGAGATTCCACAGTCAAAATTGAAAAACTTGAAAGCTTTTGGGTCAGGTATGAAAATCTGAAAATGGAAGAAGATGAAAGGATTTCTACTTTTATGGAAAGAGTAAATGAAATTGTTTTGGGTATTAAATGTTGTGGAGGAACCTTAACTGAAGATGAAATTGTTTCAAAAGTTTTAAGAGGATTGCCACCGACATATAAAATGAAAGTTACTACTATAAATGAATTAAGAACAATGCCTAATACATCAATAACTAGAGATACATTGATTGGAAAACTTTCAGCTTTTGAAATTGAGGAATTTGGTCCTATTGCTACTATAAAGATAGATTTAGCTTTTAAGGCATCAACATCATCTTCAACATCATCATCATTTAACAAATCTGATTGGAAAACCTTTTATGCAAGAGAACTTGAAGAAAGCAAGAGAGAAAATGAAGAACTTGAAGAACTTGAAGCACTGTTTGCAAGGAAAATGTCGAAAGGTCCTATTGGAAGTAAGTATGAAGGTAAAGCACCCTTTAAATGTTTTAACTGAAATAAGATTGATCATATGGCATCAAGGTGTCTTGATAGACATGCAAGATTGAAAGAAGAAGCTAGAAGAACATGCAAGCCTAACCCTGAATATTAGAGATACAGATTCAAGAAGAATAAAGACAAATCTTGTTATCTTGTTGATGAAGGAGTCGCTGATGATTCTGATGAGGATATGACAGACAATGGATGGGTTTTTGTTGCTATAACAAAAGATCAACTGGTACCTACTGTTCAACCGGTAGAAAAGGCCCTGGCAGCTAAAATTGAAGATAAGGATGAATGGATCATTGATTCAGGATGTTCACATCATATGACTGGTGATAAAAGTAAATTCTTAATCTTTTAGGAATACAATGGAGGTCTAGTAAGATTTGGAGATGATAAAGCTTGTCTGATCAAAGGAAAAGGCACTATATCTTTTTATGGTAAGCACAATACTGATAATGTTTACTATGTTGAAGGTTTAAAACATAATTTTTTGAGTGTTGGTCAATTAGTTGAAAAAGGATTTCAGTTACTATTCAAGAATGGTAAATGCAAAGTCATGAATAGAATTGGATTGGAAATTGCAACCGTTAATCAGACTAGAGGTAATATCTTTCATTTGAATAATAGTAAAAAGACATGCTTGATTTCACATATTGATGAAAGTTGGTTATGGCATAAGAGACTCTGTCATGTAAATTATTGCATTGTGAAAATTAGTACAACTAAAGCAGTAAGGGATTTGCCTAGAATTGTTAAACCTCACAATCTGGTATGTAAGGAATGTCAATTTGGAAAGCAAGTTAGAGCATCTTTTAAGAGTATTCCAAAAAAATCCAATAATGCTCTTGACTTAATTCATAATGACTTATGTGGTCCAACAAGAACTAGAAGCTTACAAGGAGATAGATATTTTATGCTAATCATTGATGACTATTCTAGAATGTGTTGGGTTACTTTTCTTAGGGAGAAATCAGAAGCACTTGGGAAATTCAAATTGTTCAAGGTAATGGTAGAGAATGAAACCGGTAAGAAAATTAAATGTCTGAGATCAGATCAAGGAGGTGAATTCACATCTAAGGAATTTAACACATTCTGTGAAGTGAATGGGATTAGAAGACAATTGTCAACACCCCGGACACCCCAGCAGAATGGAGTTGCAGAAAGGAAAAATGGAACTATCTTGGATGCAGCCAGAAGTATGTTATCAGAAGCAAATATATCTCATGTATATTGGAGAGAAGATGTAAGCACAACAGTTTACACATTCAACAAATTTCACATCAAAGGTGAAACTCGTAAGACCCCTCATGAAGTATGGTTTGGTAATACTCGTACTCTTAAATATTTCAAAATATTTAGAAGTAAATGCTATATTAGAAGAGATGAGTATATTGGCAAATTTGATCCTAGAAGTGATGAAGGAATATTTCTTGGTTATTCATCTAAGAGCAAAGCATATAGATGTTTTAATAAAAGATTGCAGAAAATTGTTGAGAGCACAAATGTGAAGATTGATGAACAGTTTAAAGGAAATTCAAGGTACATGGACTATGAACCCGCAATAGAAATCATGTCAAATGAACCTACAATGAATACACTGGTACAGAATGATGACCCAATTACACCGACATCATCTGAAAATTCCATAGTAACTAAGGAACAACAACAAACAAAGACACCCTGGTATGTAAGATTGAATCACTCTAAAGATAAGATAATTGGGAACAAGTATCAAGGAGTTATGACTAGAGGAAGACTGGCAAATGAAGAGGTATGTCTTATTTATCAAATTGAACCAGCATCAGTTAACAAGGCATGTGAAGATAAACACTGGACTCTGAAATCTTGAAACAATACATACTGAATTCATAATATTAGGTCTTTTTTGTGTCAAATACAGTAAACCTCCTATCATAGACTTGTACCTAGTCGGATTAACATGTGTTGATTCATCCCTTAATGATAATTTATCAGTTGTAGTCATAGGTGTGCTTACCGGTTTAGAGTTCTCCATGCCAAATTTCTTTAGTAACTCCTTCAAGTACTTAGATTGACTCAAGAATATACCTTTATCAGTCTGTAAAATCTGCAATCCTAAAAAGAATTTTATCTCTCCAATCATAGACATTTCAAATTCTTGCTGCATTTCATTAGACAAGTCTTTACATAATCCATCTTCTCCTCCAAAGATTATATCATCAACAAAAACTTCTATAACCAAGATGCCATCATTAGTCACTTTGTAGTATAAGTTGTTGTCAGCATTACCTTTAGAAAAAACAATCTTCAAAAGATATTATCCAATCTAGCATACCAAGATTTGGGAGCTTGCTTTAGCCCATACAAAGCTTTCCTTAACCTGCAAACCATATCTTTGTCATCTGTCAAATAAAATCCATCAGGTTGTTCAATATAAACTTCTTCTTCAAGATCTCCATGCACATTTAATATCCATCTAATATACTTTGTAGTTCTTGTGTAATGCAAAAGGCAAGAATAATCTTATTGCCTCAATTCTAGCTACCGGTGCAAAGGTTTCATTATAATCAATTCCTTCTTTCTATGAATATCCCTTACACACTAGTCTTGCTTTATTTCTGATTACCTTATCATCTTCATTTAGTTTGTTTCTGAATACCCATTTTGTTCCAATTACATTTTTGTCTTTAGGCTGCAGAACTAATGTCCATGTGTTATTCTTTTCAATTTGTTCCAATTCTTCTTCCATAGCTTTAATCCAGTGTTTATCTTCACATGCCTCCTTAACTGATGTTGGTTCAATTTGAGAAATAAGACATACCTCTTCATTTTCTAGTCTTCTTCTAGTCATAACTCCTTGATACTTGTTCCCAATTATCTGATCTTTAGAGTGATTCAATCTTACATACAATGGTGTCTTTGTTTGTTGTTGTTCCTCAGTTACTGTGGAATTTTCAGATGATGCCGGTGTAACTGGGTCATCATTTTGTATTGGTGTATTCATTGTAGGTTCATTTGGCATTATTTTTGTTGCTGGTTCAGAGTCCATGTACCTTGAATTTCCTCTAAACTGTTCATCAATCTTCACATTTGTGCTCTCAACAATTTTCTGTAATCTTTTATTAAAACATCTATATGCTTTTCTCTTAGATGAATAACCAAGAAATATTCCTTCATCACTTCTAGGATCAAATTTGCCAATATACTCATCTCTTCTAATACAGCATTTACTTCCAAATATTCTAAACCGTTGTGCTTATAGCTTCTCTCCAATATACATGAGATAGATTTTCTTCTGGTAACATACTTCTAGCTGCATCCAAGATAGTTTTGTTTTTCCTTTTTGCAACTCCAATCTGCTGGGGTGTCCAGGGTGTTGACAACCATCTTCTGGTCCCATTCACTTCACATAATGTATTAAATTCATTAGATGTAAATTCACCTCCTTGATCTGATCTCAAACATTTAATTTTCTTACAGGTTTCATTCTCTACCATCACCTTGAATAGCTTGAATTTCCCAAGTGCTTCTGATTTCTCCCTGAGAAAAGTAACCCAACACATTCTAGAATAGTCATCAATGATTAGCATAAAATATCTATCTCCTTGTAGGCTTCTAGTTCTTGCTGGACCACATAAGTCAGTATGAATTAAGTCAAGAGCATTATTGGATTTTTCTGGAATACTCTTTGTATACACCTAAAAATGGTCTGAAGATAATTAATTAAATAAGCAATTATTTAATTAATCTCTCCTCCCCAATTTAATTAAATTCACTAAGTAATTTGATTAAATATCCTCATTCATCTACTTATTAATAAATCTAAGGATTTATTTAATAGGTTCATTTCTTTTCACCCCTTCAAATTAATTAATTTCCCTCATCCAAAATCATTTCTTCTAATCCCCCAATTAATTAAACAAATCAAATTCATGAGTTGTTGAGATTAATTATCCTTTTCCCATTATTTGAATTTTTTGATTCAAATTCTCCTAACTTCTACCACTCCTAAACCTAACCATTCCTAAACCTAACCCATTCTACCTACCACCATGTCCCCTTTCATCCAACATCTTCTAGAACCTTTGTGACACTTGTCACTAAGTGTTCCCTTTCATCCAACTCCTAGAAGCCTCTTGACACTTGTCACCATAGAGATGACAGATGTTCCCTTTAATCCAACCCCCTTTGCCAACTTCCTCCAATTTAACCATTGATATCTTCAGATCAATCTTGACTGTTGATTCTTTCCACATCACCCCTAACCTTGGAAAATCCAATAAATAGACATCATTTTGGAGCTCAAAGTGTCCCACTTTCATGTCCCAATTTTCATATCATGATTGCATCCCATCTCATTCTCATCTTATGCATTGTTATTATAGGCATCTAGCTTATAGTTTATCAATTTTAGCAATGTTATCATGCTCAATTTTAGCTTAAATCTTAGCTTAATCATGCTAGATCAATCATTCATGTAGCTTAATCATGCTATTCTTGCTAAGATCATGCATTTTCATCTTTCAAATCCTCCATCTAAGTGTAGTCAAGTCACTGGAATATGCATAATCAGATATGAGAGCATTTTTCATACTCGCATTTACTAGCAGGCAATAAGTCGATTAGCTATGGTTTTTTCTTTCTTTGATTTAAATCTTCTAACCATGCTTGTAATGATTTATTGAGTGCATTGTGGTTGTAGATACAAGTACACTTCATAGAGCACGACACTCTTAAAAGATGCTCTAACTTGCTTTCCAAATTGACATTCCTTACATACCAGATTGTGAGGTTTGATAATTCTAGGCATATTACCAACATATAGACAAACTTGAAAATTCTAATTTGCAGTTTATCCAAAAAATCACAGATGCAGAAACTCATACGATGTGATTTATCAGTTAGTATGACATAAATTTAGATTTTGCACAAGAATAAAAGCAGACTCGTACGACATAAGATTTTGAAGCCAGAAATTCATACGAAACAAATTAGCTCTAGTACGACAGTGAAAATCAACTCGTACAACACAAGATTTATTAGGAAATTAACTCGTACGACATGAATTTATACCTGACACGACAAGGAAAATGGACTCGTATGAGTCAGGATGAAGTGTCGTCCAGGGCTAAAAGGTAGTTCGTACGAGCTAAAAAGGCAACTCGTACGAATATCTAATTCAGAGCTGGACAGAGATGAAGTTTGTTGAAGATTAAGAGGCCGAAAATGATGATTTCTACCCCACAGTGGGTGCCAAAATGTCGTGCTCTGTGAAGTGTACCTGTATCTGCAACCACAGTGCACTCAATATAAGATGTTTGCCTATTTGAATATTAGCATTAGTCCCGAGCAGAAAGTTATGCCTATTTGAAGTTAGGCTAAAATTTCATATATATTTTTTTGAAAATTTCATAGTTTGGATCACTAATGCTAATCTTGTTATGTCTATGAGATGTTTGCAACCTAACTCTTTTTTGCAGGACGCTTGTCAAAGACAAATTCAAAACACAATCATGACTACTAATGGATCTATTTTGCAGGTTGCCTAAGGAATTAGCAAAAACTTGGTGTATTCTTTAAGATTTTTAGGCACACTTCAATTTGGGGCTTAAAAAAAATGAACTATCATGTCTTATGTACTTGTGATGATAGGTGAGTATTCTCTCGCCTTTCTTAGGTGATCAAAAATCTAGACTCATCCTTTTACTTTCATTAGTGCATCTCTTTAGCAGGCCTGCCCTCCAGAGGAGTTATTAACTCTTAGCCCTTAAGGCCAATGAGAGGGGAATGACCTAAGTGGGAACGACTAACGCCAAGTAATCCAACCCACTATAAAATAAATGTGTTTTCGATAAAAATCAAAGCAACGACAATGCTCGGGAATAGTTCTCCTCCGTTCCTTCGGGTATATCAAACCTTGGTTTTCAAGGCTGGGAGACCTCTTAATTGAATTTATACCCCGACGCACCGAAGAGATCCCTTACTAGTACCGATTAAAATAGAAGCTACCTGATTCACCTCTGAAAGGGTGATAATCTTTGTGCAAGAGAGATAGTAACTCTCCCAAGACACTTTCCATATCATACCCCCATTAGCGTTTGGAGTCGGATAATACGACATTGAGAATCCATTGCGTGAGACTCAGCGGTCGTATTCTGATTAGCTATTGGGTGTGTACCTAAGTCAACAAGCAAAGGTTTTCATTCTCAGCCAACTTCCTTGTGGTTTAGCTTGATTGGAGTCATTAATCACATCATGTGTTTGTTGTGTGGTCATCCCTAAATGAGAAAATCAGACACCTAAAAACTGGAAAACATCAACAAAACATCATCGGAATTCAAAGATCAAAATCAACAAAACAAACACTTTCTACCATTCTCTGCAACCTGTCGTACAAGTTTTAATTCTCTATAGCATGAGTCATAATCTATGTCAGACGAGTTAACTTTCATAAAATCATTCATCGTATTATCTGCTATCCTGTGTTGTACGAGTCATTTGTTTTGTCATATGGTCTATAATCCCAAGTCGTACGAGTTGTTGATGTTTATATGAAAAATTATGTTTTGTCGTATGGCTCTGTATCTTGTGTCATCCTAAGATGAATCTTATGTCATACAAAACTCTGCATCTGTCAGTCCAGAGCTATGTCCTGCATGTCTGCTTCAGATTTATCATTTCTGCCTGATCCATTTGTAGTAAGCATAAACACATGTTATCTGTCAGTTCGTGCTTAGATTGCCTGTTTGGTTTGCTTGGTCAAGTTATCATCCATCAAAATCAGACTTTAGAAAATATATAGCTCAATATTTTCAAGTTCTTACCCCCAACAAGTTCAAAATCTAAACATCTCAAAGTGCATTATCACCCTCTTTGATAAACTGATCACTCAAACATAGTTTCTCATCAGGATCAAGCATCCTTTATCACGAAATTGAAACATTTGGTCAGGATAACCTTGTCTCACATCGTAGGATATATCGTTCCTACTGGACTTGGTTCTTATCAAATCATCATCATTGCACTCCTAAACTAAAGATCAAAAAACTTGCAAACTTTTAAACACTTGAATTCTCTTTTAGTATCATATCACTCTATTGCCTTGAAATTGATTGTTGATCACTTATCAAAACAACTTTTAGACAATCAAACCCCTGAAATGGAAACAGAAACATTTGAAATAACTAAAGATCATATCAACATGACATACCAAAGCAAAACACAAGAAGAAAACATGACAAGTCAGCATATCAGAGAAATCAAAGAAGTTCAAAATCTAACTATGTTAAAACCTCAGATAGATTTAAATACTTCTCAAAAGAAAATTGGCTCTTTTATGCACCTCTTAAAGAGATCCCTAAAGGATTTGGCTAAAGAAGATCAAAATTGTGCACCCGTGTCTAACAATGATCCATCCATCCATAAGCAAATTGACCCTCCAAAGGCATCTAATCCTACACCTCCTGAAAGCTTGCAAGAACCTTCCATAGCATCCTTGCCAAATAATGCATCCAAAGATGAAGTTTCCCAAGGGATATCCATAATTGCCATCAAACTTATTTCAGAGGATCCTATTCAAAGCTCATCTCCTTCATATCCAAGCATTGATTCATTGCAAAATCCCCATAGTGCTCCCTTGCAAATTGAAGTCCTCATTCATAGAATGCTTGTTAAACGTGTCCTAATAGATGGGGGAGCTAGCTTGAACATTTGCTCTATGAATCTTGTCCGTGCTCTAGGATATTCAGAAGATCCAGCTGATCCCCAGAAAATGATAAAAATCAAAATATCTGGTGAAGAAGAACATTACTCCAAAGGAATTGTGATACTACCAATCACAGTGGGACCTCTACAAAAGGACACGGCATGCCAAGTTTTAGACTTGGACCTACCATACAATATACTCTTGGGGAGACCATGGATTTAGGATATACAAGCTACTACATCAACATGCCATCAGTACTTAAAATTTCCATACAATCGACATGAAATCACAATATCAGAAGACTCAAATCCATTGCAGTGTTGTAATAATCTGAAATCGACTCAAGAGGTCCTTGTTTCACATAACAAAGAGGTAGCATCTTCAAGCACACAATCCAAAGAACAATCATTTGAATCAATTTTGTCAAACATGGAAGAACAAATGCAACTAAAAGATCGAGGGAATGAAGAATATTTGATATTATGGAAAAACAAAAAAGAGAAACTTGAAATTGAAAATGAAGAAGCATATATAGTAGTCGATGTAGTTCACACGTATGTAGAACAAACGTCAGGAACTAGCCTACTTGAATCAGAATCACATTCGACTGACATGGACTTAACCGAGGACGATCATGATTTTCTTGTACAAGGTCATTCTGACGAGAGTATCGTCCTAGACATCGACATACATATTGAAAGCTCTGATATCTCTATCATGACCCCTAATATCTTTGAAACTATTCAACCTGAAGATCCTTTATCCTTAAGCTGACCTGAACCTATGGACTGGGAAAATGAAGGACATACCACCAATGATACCTTACCTAATGACCATGCCATATCCTTATATCTTAATGAAATCAAACCCGCAACAACTTTCACCAGGGATTCCGCTAACGTATCTTTGATTCAAATGGATGTCAAATCTCCTAGTCGCAAAATTGAAAATCAAGAAAACAATATCAGGTCTAATGCTAAAAACCATTTATTGGCAACATTAGATTGGGAAAGAGTAAAAATAAAGGACGCATCTAAAGGTTAAAACCTCCTCGAGGCACCGGAAGATGGGAGATTTGACACCTTACCTGAATGTTATCAAGAGAAGTTATCTATCATAATAGCACCAGCAAAGGAAACTATCATTGGTACAACTGATCTACATCCAGCAGCTTCTCTATCAAAACTAGAAAGGCGGAAATATTTTGAATCCTCCAAAAAATGGAAAGTCAATTTTACCTATTCATATACAAACATTGCAGGGTTTGATCCATATCTTACAATACATCACCCAAATATCAATCTAGGAGCCAACATTCTATTCATCACACCACAAGGGCATACAATCCCGAAAGCATACAAACAATATAGCAGAGTATGAAGCATTGGTAACAGGTATCAAAATGATTGTAGAATGGAACATTAAACAGCTTCAGGTCTTTGGAGACTCTCAACTTGTCATTAATAAAATCAATGATGACTATCAAACAAAAGATGACAAACTCATGCCTTGCAAAAAGATAGTTGATGATTTCAAGAAGTACTTTGTAGAAATAACTTTTGAACGGATTCCAAGAAATGATAACAAAGAAACAGAGGCCATGGCTACACTTGCTTCTCTATTGCAGACACGAGAAAATCAACAGCGTTATGAATTCCTGGTTGAAGAGTTATTTCATCCCGCCTTTAATTGTCCTGATTCCTAAACCATATGTCAACTTATTGGACATGATTCCTCCCGCTATGGTAAAGCTTACACATACTTGAAAGATAATATCTTACCTCCAGATTTATCGAAGAACCAAAAGAGAAACTTTATTTGCCAATCCTCTCATTTTACTCTCGTCGCAGACACCCTATTTAAACGAGGTCTAGAAGGTACTCTCTTAAGATGACTTGAACAAGAAGAATCTGAGAAGGCCTTACATGAAGTCCATAATGACATTTGTGGAACTCATTCAAGTGGTCTTACCCATTCGAAAAAACTCATATGCTTGGGCTATTATTGGCCGACTATAGAATGAAATTATTTTAAGATAGCAAGAACATGCAAACAATGTCAAATCCATGGGAACTTGATCCATGCACCAACACAAGAACTACATGCTTTAGCAACATCTTGGCCTTTTTTTTAATGGGGACTTGATCTAGTAGAGAAGATAAATCCTTCCTCATCTAATGGACACAAATTCATCCTGGTAGCTACTAAATATTTCACAAAATGGATTGAGGCGGTACCTCTCATAAACATCACAGGAAAACAAATTGCTGCATTTATCTTAAACTATATCATCTGTCGCTATGGAATACCAATGACCATTATCACTAATAATGGGCAACCATTCAAAAATCAAGATGTACAAGAGCTATGTGAGAAGTTCAAAATCCAGCACAGATTCTCCACACCATATTATCCATAGGGAAATGGGCAGACAAAATCATCTAACAAAACTATCCTGAAAAATTCTTAAAAAGACAGTGAACAATGCTGGGAAAGATTGCATATCCAAGTAAACCCTGCTCTATGGGCCTACCGCACTAGTATCCGCACACCGATAGGTGCCACACCATTCTATCTTGTATATGGATTAGAAGCCATATTACCAATCGAAGTAGAGATACCCTCTCTACGTGTATCACTAAAAGGTCTCATCCCAGATGAAGAACAACGAGTATCTAGACTGCAAGAGTTAGAACTGATCCAGGAATGAAGAAAAAATGTCTTTGATCATCTAAAGATATATCAGCAAACAATGTGCAAGAGCTATAATCATAAGGTTAAACCACGAATCTTTTAAGTTGGAGAACTAGTGCTAAAGGAAAATCCACGCAACCAGGTAGATCGAGAAAATAAAGGAAAATTTGAACCAAATTGGTTAGGTTCGTTTGTGGTCACAACAGTATTTGGATCAAGAGCATATCATCTATCAACACAAGACAGAGATCAGCTTGAGGAACCTATCAATAGAATGCACCTGAAGAAGTTCTATGTCTAAAAACTTAGGAAAAAAATTTTAAAAAAGGGAAAAATCAGAAAAATCCTAAAAAGTGAAAAAGAAGAAAAAGTAAGAAAAAAAATCAAATATCAGAAAAAGTGCAATAAAAACAGATGGTGAAAACCTGGCAAACAGGCGCTATCTATCAGCTAGCTCTTCCATCTATTAGTTCATGCATTCTTTCTGCTTGCATTCATTCATTCTTCCATCGACGCTATTCACATGACCATCATAAGCCTTTATACATACACAAACATCCCAGATGGCTTCTTGCCATGGTTTGGATCATTGGATATATCATAACGACTTTGTTTCTAGGCTTGGGGCAAAATCCTACACCTAGCTGGGGGCAAAACTCTTGATCAATTTTGAGCTTAATCAAACAGGTAGAACAAACAATTAGACAACTCTTATCAAGCGAAAACTGAGACACATCCAACATTGAACATGAGATCAAACTATCAACTATCAAGATATCACAAAATCAATCTAAGCACATCACACACTTTTTAGTGGATAATATCTTTTTGAATAATTATTGTAACATGATTGTTCAACTTTTCTATATTGCTTTTCGCTATCATGATTTCTGAGTGACTCCAGGATGTCATTGACTAGAGGAACAAGGAAGAAACATGATATTTTTCTTGTCTGCTGTCTAAAAATTAATCATTAATATGTGCAAATTTGTCTCGGGACATGATCATCAGAGTATCATTGAAGACATTTCTGATTTGCATATTGAAATGATTAATACTGCCTGTTTTACGCAAGCAACACTCAAGTCATCTCGGTTCAATTATACCTCGATGCTTTTGCTAACTTGCTATATCAAAATCCAAGAAAGCAATGCTCAGGTCATCATGGTTTAATTATACCATCGATGTTTACACTCGCTTCCCACATTTAAAAAGGTCAATGATGACAAAAATGCAAAATAATCCAGCGACTAGTCCGGTCAAAGTTTGCATCTCCATTGCATTTTCATTTGCATTTTAGCTTGCATTTCATTCTCGCATGGGATCCTAAAGGCTCCTTTTATCCAAGGTTAAATCTATCACAAGAATCATCAAAGTATCATCACAAGTGTATACGCAATCAGAATAATGACTCATATATCTCATGATAATATCGACCTAGCAACAAAATCTTATGCTATCTCTCTCAACAGAATCAACATTAGCATATCCAAATATTTATGCATCTTGATATCAACAAAATGTCAATTCTTTATCTAATCAACCTTATCAAATCAAATCAATCAATCAAAACTAATCAATTATATCATGTCTTATACAGGATGAATCCTTCCTGAAACTAGACACTCTGATCGTGTCTTATACAGGATGAATCCTTCCTGAAACTAGACTGAATCTAATCAATCAAGATTTTTCAATCTTCTCAATCTAAGCAATCAAGCTAATCGAAGACCTCGCATTTTCATCAAACACAGTTGCAGAAATCAAATCAAATCTATCGGGATATCAATCTCGCAAAACTCCAAAGATCAATTATCTCAATTGATCTCTTGAGGGGGCATCATCATACCAGAATTTAGCAATCAAGAGCTGGGGCATCCTTGTAAAGTTCTGATGCCAATAGCTAACAAGATGAGAGGGGGGGGGGGTGAATCATACAAACTTAATCTTCCATAAAATCAACAGATTCAACCTCAGTAACTTAAACTTCAGCAATATAACCAAAAACTACTAAACATGTACACTCATAAACACATAATCATCATAACACATATAACACTAGATTTAACATAGAAACCCAAATAGGGAAAAACTGCTGTGGGATTTTGGACCTACTAAGAAATATACTCTTCTAGAGTATGCTCGGTTAAAACCAAATCTTGTTAAAGATTACAAACACATTGCTAGATGTGACCCGGTTAAGGGATTTCCCTCAGATCTGTTAGGATCTTCACTTTGTTAGAAGTGACCTTGTCAAAGGATTTCAAACACTCATTTAGAATGATACCTTGCTAGAGGGTTTACAAATAAGACTGTTAAGTCCACTCAGTTAAGAGATTTTCTGTCACTTACAAAATAACAGTAATAAAAATATATCTGCAACTTCACATCTAAAATGTTAAAGCAGATTCTATTTTGCTCAAAACAATCTTTTCATAGGACTTATCTTGTCCCTCTGTTGGGCTCCCTACTCTGTTATTCAAATAGGTCTTCAAGCTTTTGTGCTCAGTAATCACTATGTAGCATCCATGTGCTTACACTTGCCCGCATACATTGTTTATCAACAATTCCTTATTTATAAACAATTTGCTAACCGCTGGATCTCCTTGATCACATTTCCCATGATCAATCTTAGCCATCAGATCTTCAAACTTGACCAGGTTCAATGTATCCTTCGATCTGAAAACGTTTTACCTTGCCTTGGAACTTGTATTCCTTCCTAGGAACTTGCACAAGGTTATTGCGGTTCAATTTGTGTTGTAGATCTTCCTGCCGATTTTCCATTGTCGTAGATCCTTAACAAACTTCATGTGTGGCATACCAATCATTTATACATCTCCAGCTCATCATTGTCTTTCATTAAATAATGCTTTTATTCATCCAATGCGATCTATCATAACTCGGTTGCAACTCGGTAAATACTAAACTTTACTCAGTAGACATTTCGCCTTCATTAACCAATATCGATAACCTTAGGGTTTATCGACTAGGTTCCTTAGGGTTTACCGACTAGGTTCTTTACTCGGTGACATAGTATAGTATTAACCTTACAATCAACAACATATGTAGGATATCAAAATAATCTGAACATCATGATCTCATCATTGTCTAACTCAGTAATAGTTGCCCACTGAATAACTTATTTCTCCCCTTTCTTATCACATTCTTTCTGTGTCTTTTACCGACATCTTAATTCTCTTCAAATCAATCTTCTCAAGATATGGCAACATCATACTAAATCAGAAAATTAATTTCTTGACATCAATGAAAAAATAATGTTATAAAGATAGTTATCATCCTTTTTCAGTTATATCAAATAATCTTCAACAACCTTCTCAATATCCTTAATGAATATCAACAATCTTTCTTTCTATTGAAATGCCAACAATCTCCCCCTTTGGCATTGATGGCAAAACCAACTTTTAAATGGTAATACCAACAAGATATTCAAATTGATTCGGATTCAAATTGCTGTTAGACTTCTTCTGTTATCCTTGAGCTGTTAAAATCTTCTGAAGTCTTCTCCCTTTTTCATTAGCTTCTGAGCTGTTGACTTGTATTAAGTCTTCTCCCCTTTGTAGTCTTCTCCCCCTGTCATTAGTCTTCCGTTATCTTCTTCATTTAGGATTTTACCATTTAGTCTTCTCCCCCTTTGACAACAATGCCAAAAAGTAAAAGAACTAAATCATGATTTCTTCCCCTATGAAGTGATTTGCCTTGCTATGTATCATCTCAGTCTCGGTCAGAGCAACTTGTCTCTATTCACTATTTCCTGCACACTTTTAGAAAACCTTGTAAAGTGCGTAGATCAACATCAATCCACACATAATACTCTGTAGATTCATTGAATTGATGCTTTCACCAAACTCTGTCAGTGAGTAGAAGATAGGGGTAGGACCCCTAACTTACTTCTGAGATACTCTAAAGTGTCCCTTGGCAGTGGCTTTGTGAAGATGTCTACTAATTGCTCCTTTAAACTGATATATTCCAATACAACTTTCTTTTCTTGAACTTCTTCTCTGAGATAATGATACTTTATAGATATATGCTTTGTCTTAGAGTGCATTACCAGATTCTTTGAAATGTTAATGGCACTAGTATTATCATAGAATATAGTTACTAGCTCGGTAACCTTTTCATTTATACCTTCCAATAGTTGTTTGATCCATGCTATATTTGTACAATTCAATGCTGCAGCAACATATTCAGCTTTTGTTGTTGACTGTGAAATACATCCTTGTTTCTTACTAAGACAACTCACTAGTCTTTCCCCTAAAAAGAAAGCTCCACCACTTGTGCTTTTCCTGTCAACAATGTTGCCTGCCCAATCAGCATCAGTATAAACTTTTAAATCAAAATCATTTCTCTTTTCATATACTAAGCCATAATCTTCAGTGCCTCTCAGGTATCTAAAAATTCTCTTGATTGCTGTCATATGGGTTTCCTTGGGATCTGCATAAAATCTTGCAACAATACCTACTACATGTGCTATATCTAGTCTGCTATGCACAACATATTGCAACTTCCCAATCATAGATCGGTACAGTGTCTCATCAACAGATGCAGATTCATCATTCTTTGATAGTTTACAGTTAGTAGTCATAGGAGTACTTACTGGTTTAGAATCCCCCATTCCAAATTTCTTCAAGATTTCCTTTATGTGCTTGGATTGAGTAATGAAAATCTCATCTTTGATTTGCAGTATCTGTAAACCTATAAAATATTCTATCTCACCGATTAATGACATCTCAAATTCTCTGCACATTTATTTCAAAAATTCTTGCATAAGGATTCATTACCACAAAAAATAATAGCATCAACAAATATGGCTGAGATTAGTATTCCTTTGTCCTCATCCCTCTTCATGTACATGTTGCTATTTTCACTTGTCCTTATAAAACCAATCTTGATTAAATAAGACTTTTAAGTCCACTGGGTGAAGAGATTTTTTGTCACTTACAAAATAACAGTAATAAAAAGATATCTGCAACTTCACATCTAAAATGCTAAAGCAGATTCTATTTTGCTCAAAACAATCTTGTCATAGGACTTATCTTGTCCCTCTACTGAGCTCCCTACTCTGTTATTCAAACAGGTCTTCAAGCTTCTGTGCTCGGTAATCACTATGTAGCATTCGTGTGCTTACACTTGCCCACATACATTGTTTATCAACAATTCCTTATTTATAAACAATTTGCTAACCGTTGAATCTCCTTGATCACATTTCCCATGATCAATCTTAGCCATTAGATCTTCAAACTTGACCAGGTTCAATGTATCCTTGGATCTGAAAATGTTTTACCTCACCTTGGAACTTGCATTCCTTCCTAGGAACTTGCACAAGGTTATTGCGGTTCATTCTGTGCTGTAGATCTTCTTGCCGATTTTCCATTGTCGTAGATCCTTAACAAACTTCATGCGTGGCATACCAATCATTTATACATCTCCAACTCATCATTGTCTTTCATTAAATAATGCTTGTATTCATCCAATGTGATCTGTCATAACTCGGTTGCAACTCGGTAAATACTAAACTTTACTCAGTAGACATTTTGCCTTCATTAACTGATATCGATAACCTTAGGGTTTACCGACTAGGTTCTTTACTCGATGACATAGTATAGTATTAACCTTACAATCAACAACATATGTAGGATATCAAAACAATCTGAACATGATGATCTCATCATTGTCTAACTCGTTAATAGTTTCCCATTGAATAACTTATTTCTCCCCTTTCTTATCACATTCTTTCTGTGTCTTTTACTGACATCTTAATTCTCTTCAAATCTATCTTCTCAAGATATGGCAACATCATACTGAATCAGAAAATCAATTTCTTGACATCAATGAAAAAATAATGTTATAAAGATAGTTATCATCCTTTTTCAGTTATATCAAATAATCTTCAACAACCTTCTCAATATCCTTAATGAATATCAACAATCTGTCTTTCTATTGAAATGCCAACAATCCTATCAAATCAATACCATCATCAAAATGAGATTATTCTTCAATGTGTCATCACAGCTTGCTTCAAAGAGGGGCAAAATGTATACACCTAAAAATGGTCTGAAGATAATTAATTAAATAAGCAATTATTTAATTAATCTCTCCTCCCCAATTTAATTAAATTCACTAAGTAGTTTGATTAAATTTCCTCATTCATCTACTTATTAATAAATCTAAGGATTTATTTAATAGGTTCATTTCATTTCACCCCTTTAATTAATTAATTTCCCTCATCCAAAATCATTTCTTCTAATCCCCTAATTAATTAAAACAAATCAAATTCATAAGTTGTTGAGATTAATTATCCTTTTCCCATTATTTGAATTTTTAAATTCAAATTCTCCTAACTTCTACCACTCCTAAACCTAACCATTCCTAAACCTAACCCATTCTACCTACCACCATGTCCCCTTTCATTCAACATCTTCTAGAACCTTTGTGACACTTGTCACTAAGTGTTCCCTTTCATCCAACTCCTTCTAGAAGCCTCTTGACACTTGTCACCATAGAGATGGCAGATGTTCCCTTTAATCCAACCCCCTTTGCCAACTTCCTCCAATTTAACCATTGATATCTTCAAATCAATTCTTGACCATTGATTCTTTCCACATCACCCCTAACCTTGGAAAATCCTATAAATAGACCTCATTTTGGAGCTCAAAGTGTCCCAATTTTCATATCATGATTGCATCCCATCTCATTCTCATCCTATGCATTGTTATTATAGGCATCTAGCTTATAGTTTATCAATTTTAGCAATGTTATCATGCTCAATTTTAGCTTAAATCTTAGCTTAATCATGATAGATCAATCATTCATGTAGCTTAATCATGTTATTCTTGCTAAGATCATGCATTTTCATCTATCAAATCCTCCATCTAAGTATAGTCAAGTCACTGGAATATGCATAATCAGATAAGAGAGCATTTTTCATACTCTCATTTACTAGGAGTCAATAAGTCGATTAGCTATGGTTTTGTCTTTCTTTGATTTAAATATTCTAACCATGCTTGTAATGATTTATTGAGTGCATTGTGGTTGCAGATACATGTACACTTCATAGAGCACGACACTCTTAAAAGATGCTCTAACTTGCTTTCCAAATTAACATTCCTTACATACCGGATTGTGAGGTTTGACAATTCTAGGCAAATCCCTTACTGTTTAGTTGTACTAATTTTCACAATGCAATCAAAATTTACATGACAAAGTCTCTTATGCCATAGCCAACTTTCATCAATATGTGCAATCAAGCATGTCTTTTCACTATTGTTCAAATGAAAGATATTACCTCTAGTTTGATTACCTGTTGCAATTTCCAAACTAGTTTTGTTCATGACTTTGCATTTATCATTCTTGAATTGTAACTAAAATCCTTTTTCAACTAACTGACCAACACTCAAAAGATTATGCTTCAAACCTTCAACATAGTAAACATTATCAATATTGTGCTTGCCATCAAGAGATATAGTCCCTTTTCCTTTGATCAAACAAGCTTTGTCATCTCCAAATCTCACTAGACCTCCATTGTATTTCTGAAAGGTTAAGAATTTACTTTTATCACCAGTCATATGATGTGAACATCCTAAATCAATAATCCATTCATCCTTATCTTCTATTCTAGCTTCCAGGGTCTTCTCCACCGTTTGAACAGTAGGTGTTAGTTGATCTTTTGTTATAGTAACAAAAACCCATCCATTATCTGTCGGATACTCATCAGAATGATCAGTGACTCCTTCATCAGCAAGGTAACAAGATTTGTCTTTATTCTTTGTAAATCTATATCTCTGATATTCAAGGTTAGGCTTGTATGTTCTTTTAGCTTCTTCTTTCAATCTTTCATGTCTATAGGACACCTAGATGTCATATGACCAATCTTATTGCAGTTAAAACATTGAAAGGGTGCTTTACCTTCATACTTACTTCCAATTGGACCTTTAGGCATTTTCCTTGCAAATAGTGCTTCAAGTTCTTCCAGTTCTTCATTTTCTCTCTTGCTTTCTTCAAGTTTTCTTGTATAAAAGGCTTTCCAATTAGATTTGTCAAATGATGATGATGATGATGCAGATGATGTTGATGCCTAAAAGCTAAATCTGTCTTTATAGTAGCAACAGGACCAACTTTCTCAATTTCAAAAGCTGAAAGTTTTCCAACCAATGTGTCTCATGTTACTTATGTATTAGGCATTGTTCTCAGTTCATTTATAGTAGTTACTTTTATTTTGTATGCCAATGGCAATGCTCTTAAAACTTTTGAAACAATTTCATCTTCACTTTAGCTTTCTCCACAACATTGTATACCTAAAACAATTTCTTTTACTCTTTCCATAAAAACATAAATTCTTTCATCTTCTTTCATTTTTAGATTTTCATACCTAACCTAGAAGGATTCAAGTTTTGCAATTTTGACTGTGGAATCTCCTTCATTCAATGTTTCCAATTTGTCCCAGATAGCTTTAGCAGTAGAACTATCTGATAATCCCATCATTTGTTGATCTGAAAATGCGCTCAAAAGTGCTTCTCTTGCTTTGCAATCATTTTCCTCATCTTTACTCAAGTTTGGTGGATTAGGCTAACTTTGAGTAGCAGCAATGTAACCATTCTTTGTAACTTTCTAGATGTCCTTTCCAATGCAATTTAGATGTGTCTCCATCCTGATCTTCCATATGCCATAGTTGGTTCCATCAAGTTTAGGGTTGTCCTTCCTGAAATAGTTTGAAGACATTGGATCTCCTCAAGCTGTTAAACTTCTACAAAAAGAGGACTAGGCTCTGATACCAATTGTTAGGTCCCAGAGACAACTGAGAGGGGGGGGGGGGGGTGAATCAGTTGTCTAATAAATTCAAACCAAAAATAACTTAACCAAACTTAATTCTTAATAGCGGTAAACCAAATTTTATGCCAATAGACAGTTTATCAGTTAATTGCAGTATCAATAAAGATTAATGCATGAAATAGAAAGACAATAACATCCACAATACATAACACCAATATTTGTACGTGGAAACCCTGTAAGGGGAAAAACAATGGTGGAAAGCCTTACCCACAATCAGATTATACTACTGCAGATAGTATGTGTGTACAATAAGGGGTCTGCACATGCAGAAAGGCCAAGCGCCTAGAGTTCACTTCTCAATCACAAATGGGAGTCACATTGACTACAATTGGATGATTAAATCCAATGATAATGTATTGTTCAAAATAGCATCTCCATATGTTGGATTCAGTACTGGTTTAGCTCTGCTATGCCTTCTTCAAACCTTACTTGAATATTGAATGATGTTTGTGTGTATAGCTCTGCTAATATTCACATATACCTTATTACAATCTCTATCCTTGCATATATTAATCTCATAAATGAGATCTTACATTTATACCAGAACCTAAGACCAATTGAGTAGGTCGGCTCACTAAAAGATATTACAATAAAATCAATTACAAATGAAACAATATCCAATGCATGATGTTATCTCAATGCATTTACAATAATAACAAATCATCTCCATGACGCGTCGTGTCGATCTGGAATAGATAAGCCTGCCACTATATATCCTGGACCTATTTGCTGGTAACAACAAATATGCAAACTCGAATATACCAATGAAAAAATCACCAAGACAAAGTGTCCAAATGATGTCTTCGACATAACCAAGTATTATCCAAGTGATTCCAAGTATCGGTGAACAATATAACCTGTCGGTGAACCAAATACCAGTGATTGTACATGAGTCACTAGCTTGTCTGTGAACACAACCAAATCTCCAAGTGTTGATGAGTGTTGACAAGTGTTGACATCAATGACAAAACCATATCAACATATCCAAAATACTAACAATAATAGCATTTAGAAGCATTTTAATATATCATAGAATATTCATGCTAGACTAGTATATCATGCTAGGATAAATTTGCTAATCTTTTATCATATCATCATCTTTAATATTAGATTAATCATCATAGTTTCAATATCATACATTTTAAAATGCATTCATCCATATAAATCAAACATCACTCATTTGGAGTTGTCATTCCTAAGTCACTTTGCTCAACGATCTGAGAGCCAAACATTGACTTTAGGGATCCTGTGAGATAGAAAACAATGGGACACCCCTTGGGAAGTTGAACTGATTGAATCAGTTCATATACTTGTACCAAGAGTCTCACTGATGTGTGGGTCTTCTGATCTCAAGTTTTTCATTTTGATCACTGCATTTTCCCGCATACAGGACCAATATATAGCAACTACTATGCTAACCCTTCTTCACTTTGGGCTCGGGAAAACCAGGGAGGGTGATCCCTTAATGCTCCTACAATCTTCACACCACACTTGTAGACAACATTAAAATAAGGCAGAAGGTCTCACTCCTAAAAGGGGCTCAACAAACAGGGAGAATGTTACAGAGTGGCTAGCTCTTAGTGATCCTTGACCTACTTTGGAGCATAAGATAACTTTTGACAAGTAGTGACATATATAGAAATGCAAAGATATTTTGATATTATCGATTTATAGGAAGTTGTCGATGAAATATGAGTACAGAACTATTACTGGAAACAACTAAAGCCATGACTAGTGTCTTATCCATTGGGCAACTGAAATTATAGAACATAAGATGAAATATAAAATAAGAGAAAATTAATCTAATAGTTGGAGATCTTAAGACAACAACACCTTACAATGCATCTCATCTATCTCTCCCAACCCAAAATACTTATCAGAATCCATGTATAAGCCCCATCAGTCTGCAAATCCTATCCTATAAATTTAACCAACCCCTTAGGTTAGAGCATCAGATAGAAAACACATACATCACAATAATGCAATGAACAAGAAAAACCCTTGATCTTACTCATTCAAAACATAACAGAGTTACACACTGGAGAAAATGAATTTGAACTATGCTTGCATTCATTTATTAAGCTATTTTCTGTTACAAATTATCCTACATATAACTCCTTCAAGAACCTAAAACAAAATAAGACACAAGACCCATTTAATTTGCTCTGCAAATTCCTATTACAGCCTACTCATTTCACCTAGACTCAATATACATGACCAAGTGTTTGAATTCAAACTTTTGGACTAATTTTCTCGATTCCAAGACTTGTAACCCAAATTTCTCGACCTCTATCTCATAGCCCTCAATTCACTTTTATAGAAACAAGGGAGAAAACAAGCTTTAGGCCAGAGGAGAAACTTGTCACAAGCTCATAAGACCGCTTGTAACTTTTTAATAGAAATATTCCTCACAGTCTCCTAAAAGACTATCCATGTTGGCATTCATGATGAAGTAGAACCAAAATTCCTAACTGCATTTTGGTAGAAACAAAACCTTTTGAGCCGTGCCATTATCACTGCAGATGCTTCCAAATGGACCATGAGAAGCATCATATTTTGTAAAGTAACCCCCAAACTAGAGGAGGAGCTTCAAACTTCATGCCTAGGATCAGAGAAAATGGAAAGAGGAGCTCACAGAGGAACATAAAGTGAAGGGAAGGCATTGCAACTTCCATGCCCATGCTGAGATGATTGGCTGTCACCCCAATCCTAACCTTTTTCTTCTCCTTTTCCTTTATATGGATCCTTCTTTATCCCTCTACCAATGAGTGATAGAGGAGAGATGGAGAATGAGTCCTATAAGGCTTGTTCTGATAAGAAACTGATTTCAAGCCTCCGTCGACTATCCTCCCTATTTTCAAGACTCCATCAAATATAAGCATACTCACTCCCAAAGGAATTACATCCAGTATCACAGAGCTTAGTGTAACTTCTAGCATGATACTACTAAAAAATCATTTTCACCATTTCAAAACCTTTTGAGAAGATAATGAATTTTCTTGTTCTTTCTACCAATTGAAAACACCACCCAGTTGTATTTATAATGAAAATACATTTCTTGGTGGTATTCATGCATGGGAAAAATCATCATTTCAATTCTTTTCTACTCATCCTACCAGCAAATGGATTCAAAAAATCATATCCATCGAATCAACATCATCAGACTCAAACTGCCAATTCATTTCCCTTTTGACCAAGTTCACCTTACGTGAAAGATTTTGTTCCTAATTTTTTGATTTCTTGACTAGAGAAATTTTGCCTCAGAATCTCCCTTTTTTGGATACTCAATCTTTATCTTTTGAAAGTTTCTTTGCAACATCTTCTTGATTTTCTATCTTCCTATGAGAAACTCTGATAGTATGCATCCTATGATTTTATTGACAGGTCCTTGATCACTTCAGTTCCAGCTCATAAATCATCCTTATCCCCTTGATCCTTCTGAAGATCTCAATTTATTTCCATGATGGAAATGAAAAAATGTTGATATTGCCACCTCTCGTATTGCCATCTTTGTCTAATAATATGATTCGACCCAACAAAACACCTCCTAAATCAGCCTTTTGAGAAACAGTCGACATCCACATACCTTGACACTTCTCTATTTAATCCACATCAACAAGCTTACCTTCTTCTACCTTGAATTTTCCCTCGTGAATAACAATGAAACAGTCAAAATCACCCCCTTTGCAAAACTCTCTATTTCCACTGTATATCTATCTAGCATGGCACATCACACAAACACCAACGATCAACATTGATATTGACCATCCAACGTAGCAAGATGGGTCCACAAAATTCTGACCATGCATCATGGAGTCATCTTCCAACTCAATTCTGTTAGCAGCCCCACCTTCGCACCTTCCTGGTCTTCCTGGGACACGTGGCATCATCTTGTGATACTGTGGTCCTTAACTTCCCTATATCTTCCTTTGTAGGATTGTGAGGGTCATCCGGTCTGCTTGTTCATTACGTGGAACTTTACAAAGTCTGCCCAAAACTTGTCGCTATCCTTCGAGCATCTTCTCACTTGAGTTAAAACATCATCATCCATTTGATGCATGTGCCAAATCATGGAACCTTTAGTTTCTTGGTACTTAAACATGGAGATATAAACCGAAACATTAAGGCCGAACTTAGGAAAAATAAATGAATGTATACACCTAAAAATGGTCTGAAGATAGTTAATTAAATACACAGTTATCTAATTAATCCCCCTTCCCAATTAATTAAATTCACAACAAATTTGATTAATTTCTCTATTCATCTACTAGTAAATAAATCTACATGATTTAATTACATAGTTCATTTCATATCTCCTTTTGATTAATTAATTCTAAATTAATTAATCCCTCCCATCTAAATCAATTCTTCTAATCCCTAATTAAAATTAACAAACTCAAGTTTGTTGAGATTAATTACCATTTTCCAATTATTTGAAATTCTAAATTTAAATGAGCACATGGCTCCTAACTTTTAACCACCTAACCTAACCATCCCCTAATCTAACCCATTCCACCTAACCCTGGGTTTAATTAACCCTATCCTATCTTTCACATCCTAACCTCCTATTGTGTGGATATTCTCCTCTTGAGACACATTACACTTTTTCCACATGTCTCCTCCCTTGGACACTTGCCCTCTCATGAGCAAGGCTCCTTGACACTTGTCACCACAAAGATGACAAGTGTCCCTTCCTCCAACCTCTTCTCCAACTTCCTCAATCTTGGCCCTTGATATCTTCAGATTAGATTTGGATGGTCAATTCCTACCACCTCATCTTTGGCCTTGGAATTCTTATAAATATCCCTCATTTTGGAGCAATGAGGATCCCTTTCATTCATAGTTTTAGCATCATTACTATAGGCATTTCCATTTCAATCATCTAGTAATTAGCATTTTGGATTAATCATAGCATGTTAATCTAGTTTTTTAGATAATGCATTCCATATCATTTGCATAATCAATCATGATCAAGTAGCTACTCAACTCTTGAGTTGCCAATTTGGAGGTCATTGCTCTGCTGAGAGTCAATCAATCCAACACCTTCAAGGTCCTCAAGAATAGAGGAAAATGGGACATTTCAAGGAAAGATTATGGTTTGCATCTTTAATTTAGTTTTCAATTAAGCTTTCAATTATGTTTTATTATCTCATTATATGTGGATGCCTTTCTATTTACCATATTTTTAGCATCACATTAATTGGCACCCACCGTGGGGCCTAGCCCCTTTGATCTTTAACAAATTTGCTTGCAGGAAATTTCATTGACAGGTTGATTAGCTCTTTCGGTGTGCAGATTATCTCTCTCGGGCTCCCGAATCGCGTTCCTAGTCTCTATTGTAGCATCCTGACATCTCAAATGGCATTTATGGGAGACTTCTCAACTCTGTTTTTATGTTTTTCTCTATTTTAGCGTTTTCAGTCTATACCTTAGCATTTTTGGTATGTTCTGTAGCATTTCTGGCATATTTGACAACATTTTCAGTCGATTTAACAACATTTTTGGTGTGCAGAATAATGTTTATGGTGTGTGGAATAGCATTTTGGGTCCATTTGGCAATGTTCTTGGCACATATGATGGCGTTCTTGGTCAATTGGATGGCGTTTTTAGTCTTTTATTGATTTTTCAAATGTTGTATTTTGCATTCCTTATTTCTGCTTTTGGATTGTCATTTTCCTAAACCAAATTTGCAGATTGTTGGTTTTGCAGGTACTCATTTCGTTGTGAGAGACTGAAGGCATAAACCATTTCACTATCAAAGAATACAATATAAACTACTAACTTTGTTTGCAGTCGTGAGATTTTGCATTTATATTTGTTAAATTAGGCACATAAACTAATTACAATAGAAATGAACAAACATGTCTTTTGTGTTACGATGATAGGTGAGTATGCTCTCACCTTTCTTAGGTGATCAGAAAGCTAGACTCATCTTTTTCTTTCAATAGTGCATATCTTTAGTGGGCCTGCCCTCCCAGGGAGCCTATAAGGCCAAAGCCATTAAGGTCGGTGAGAGGGGAACAACCCAAGTGGGAATGACTAATGCCAAGTACTCCAACCCACTATAAAATAAACTTGATTTGATGAAAATCAAGTCAACGGAAATGCTCGGGAATATCAAACCTTGGTTTTCAAGGTTGGGAGACCTCTTAATTGAGTTTATACCCCAACGCACCGAACAGATCCCTTACTAGTTCCAATTAAAATTAGAAGCTACCCGATTTACCTCTGAACATTATTAAATTCTTAGTGCATGGAGGGGGAAGAATCTCTCCTTAAGATATTAACCATATGTCCCTCTTGAGCGTATGTACGAACTCCCCTTTTGAGACCATATTGCTAAGCTCATAATGGGACTCTACTAGCTCTCGCAAAGGCAAAAACATGGGCTCCCTCTAGGGGGTGACAAGGTTGTGTGAGATGACAAGGTTGTGTGAGATGACAAGGTACCAAGTGTGGGCTAAGAACTAATAATGAAGCCAATATCCTTAGGATAGACTAAATGATGTGTTTTCAATTGTTCAAAACCCATGAAAACTTGGGATTTCTTTAAAGCTTCTTGAACATACACTTTATGTGTCCTTTGGGACAAAAATACAATCTGAATTGTGTGTTTGTAAGTCAAATCAAGATATCACCATTGAAATACAACAAAAATTGCAAACTCAAACTTCAAATTGTCAAATTTACAAGTTTCACAGCAAATTATCTCTTTCAGTCCAAACATTAGCTCTTTCGGTCCAAACAGACACACTTATAGTTCAAACAGTCGCATTTTCAGTCCAAACAGTAGCTCTATTGGTCCAAACAGTCACACTTTCAGTCCAAACAATAGATCTCATGGTTCAAATAGTGGCTCTTTTGGTCCAAACAGTCGCACTTTTAGTCCAAACATTATCTCTTTTGGTCCAAACAGTCGTACTTTCAGTCCAAACGTCATCTCTCTTGGTATGAATAATAACTTTCTCATATTTCAACATTAACTCTCCAAGGTTGAGCACATCACAGTTCCTGGTCTAAACATTAGAGTTTCTGGTCTAAACAACAACTCTTTTGGTCTAAATAATAGAGTTCCTAGTATAAACAGCAGAGTTCTTAGTCGAAATAATAGCTCTCTTTGACTAAATGTCATCTCCCTTGGTCTAATCAACAACTCTTTTGAGTTGAATGTCAAATTGCTCATGTTTCAACATTAGATCTCCTAGTTTGTACTTGCTAGGTCTAAATACTAGTTCTCTGAGTCTAAAAATCACAAAGTTGGGTCAAATTTACAATCTTCTAAGTTCAAACACTCAATTTGCTGAGTCTAAACATCATTATTTTGAACTTTAGAGACACTGCATTGTAGAATAGCATTTATGGTTAGTATAGTAGTGATTTTTTGGTATATTCCTTTGTGTTTTGGGTCAGTATAGCAGTGTTTCTAGTTTGTTCCTCGATGTTTTTGGTCAATATAGCAGTGTTTTTGGTCTATTCCTCATCATTTTTGGTCAGTCTAGCAGCGTTTCTG